>NC_134887.1:22525359-22757859 GCF_041734735.1 Babylonia areolata
AAACGAGAACTGAGTATATTGTCATACAATTGTAATGCTGTAAATAAAGATGTGTATATTGCTTTCGACATTTCTTTTGTCACCAAAATCTACAGGGATAAGCAATCAGAACACTGAAAGTTAAAGAAAAAAAAATTACGATACCCTAGTAGAACATAGGCAAATAACTCTCTATGCCTGTTGCTTATTTGCACTATAACTTTACTACTTCGACATTTTTCAAAAAGCAAAATTTCCCAAGTAAACACATACAGATTGGTATACACTTACTTCAACGCATTACTAGAATTGAAACAATGTTACAAAGCCATGTTCTAACGTCAAGCATCTAGTTCAGATGGTGGTTGACATTTGGGATTCAGCACACTCGAACCACTCTCTCAAAATGCGCGCAAATATTTCTCAGATAGATTTTATCATTGCGAGCACTCTGAGAAAGTGAATCAAGTCTGCTGTCCTTCAGTGGAAACAGCGGTTGATGGGTCAACCACCGTCCACATGTAGAGTACACGACCACAGGGGTCTGGAGGAGGGTGGCTGCACCCATAATTTCAACATCTGTTCCCCAAGACTTGGGCTGCAATGGGGAACCATCCTCGTCCAGGTAATCTGCCAAGTCGCACCCTAGATAGCCTGAGAACGGGGCCGGATTCTCTATCATGAAATGTATGATAGCTGCACGTACTTGTTCATGCTTTTCTTGAGTGCCAGTGACCTCTAAGCTCAATGCCCTATAAAGACAGTTTCCGTCTCCTATGATCCTATCAACATGCAAGGGGGGACCTAGACTTGTATACGGTCTTTCTTGCAAAGTAGTGCAACTCATTTGAAGATTTAGTCTGCGGCATTGTAATATCCGCCATTCCTGGCTAGTAGGTACAAATGCCTCTTTTGCAGGAGGATGGAAAGCTGTGACACAAATGTCTCCCTTATCAGAGGTCTCACACTCTCGTTCATGGCCTATCTCTCCAGCCAATTCCTTCACAGTGTTTCTTCCATTGCATGTACCCACCTTATCCCTTCCCAATTTCTGTCCCTTCTTTCTGTTCTGTGCCTTTCCCTCCATAATCTCCTCTTTATCCTCTACTGTCTCTTCCGACCAACAACTTTTCCCCTCCGGCCGATCACTCTCTTCACCCTTTTCCTCTGATTTCTTATCGCTCTCCACTGACCGTCCACGCCTCTCCTGTGACTGTCCACCCCTCTCCTCTGACACTCCACCCCTCTCCTCTGACACTCCACCCCTCTCCTCTGACACTCCACGCCTCTCCTCTGACTGTCCACCCCTCTCCTCTGACACTCCACTCTTCTCCTCTGACACTCCATGCCTCTCCTCTGACACTCCACCCTTCTCCTCTGACACTCCACGCCTCTCCTCTGACCGTAGACTTCCATCCCTTTCCTTCCTCTCCTCCCGTGTCAATCCTCCAGTCTCCCCACTACCACCTTCGCTATGCTCTTCCTCCTCCATGCTACTCTTGCTGTGCTGTCTCTGATTTCGATTTTTAAACATATCAGGTATTGTTCTTTGGACTTTGACCAAAGCGAAGTATTTGTACATCCTTTCTGTGAAAGTATCCAACGGGCGTAAAAGAAAGTCGACATCACTGGATTGAAGACAAAACATTCTCAGTGTGTTCAAAGACTCAAGTGCCTGCAACTTTGTTATGCGTTGTCCAGTCTCCTGATCATGTGGTTCATCGTCATTGTCAGACTCAACATGAGACATTTCTGGTGGCTGAGAGTCTGAAGAAAAAGCATGCTGACTAGGTGCTGACGGCTGGGCGCATGTATGCACGTCATCATCAACGTGGAAGTAGTCATCTGGAGTGACATTCCATTCCCTGTAAAGTCTTTCCAGAAGTGGGTCTAGCTTTGTGGGGTCAGCCTCACCCTTGGAAGAGTCATCATAGGAACGGCTGTTCTCTTCACGGTTTCTGCTGTCTTCTTGGGAACTGTGGTCACTGTCACGGATCTTTTCTCTGACGAATCCTGCTTTTCGAAAACAATTTGCGATTGTATTTGCAGACACATTCTCCCATGCCTTCTTTAGCATTGTCAAAGCATCAAGGATGTTGATGGTTTTCATTTCAACTCCTGCGTCAAAATGGCCGATCAGGTTCTTCACGTACGAGGTCCTGTAGTGAACTTTTATGTTGAGGATCACACCTTGGTCAACAGGTTGCACCTTGGAAGTTGCGTTTGGTGGCAAAAATAAAACTTCGGTCACCACCAGCTTCAAGGGTCTGCATTTGTGCACCGTGCAATTGTCCATCACGAGCAGCACATGTCTCTTCTGGGAGTGCATCTTTCTGTCAAACTCAATGAGCCATTCTGTGAACAGCTCACTGGTCATCCATGCTCTCGGGCTCGCTGCATAACGAACGGGCAATGACCGCATGCCTGCAAAACATCTCGGATTTTGGAATTTGCCAATGGCAAAGATGGGTTCTTTCTCTGTTCCGTTCATGTTCGTGCAAACCAGAAATGTTATCCGCTCTTTTGATTTTTTCCCACCCTGGCAGGTATCTCCTTTAAACGCTAATGTTTTTCCAGGTAGAAGTCGATAAAACAACCCACTTTCGTCGACGTTGAATACATCTGCATATCTGTATCTGCTGAGTGTTGGTTGTAGTACATCTGCTAACCATGAGTTGGTTGTAGTTTCGTCAACATCCTTTCTTTCGCCACACACAGTCTTTACGACTAGCATATGTCTTTTTTTGAAGCGGGTTAACCAGCCATCTGAGCATTGCCACTCCTCTAGACCAGCATTCCGAGCAAACTCCTCAGCCTTTCGCTTCAAGTGAGGTCCACTCAGGGGGATGTTGGCTGCTCGAGCAGCTGTGAACCACTGTAGCAGCACCCGGTCAATGTCCTGAAATCAAATTAATACAAGTGCTGTCTATCACGGCCATGACACCCCCTGCCCGAATATAATCAATCAGTCCACAATTGTAGGAGTTATTAGACTGTAAAAAATGCGGACAAACGAACGAACGACTCATTGGCAATACTCTTGGGTGCATAATAACTGGATGAAACCTATAGACTGATTGCCCTAGACATACAGTACCTATATTCAAAATTTGAACTCCATCAACCCAGAAATGTAGGAGTTATTAGACTTTTAAATTTGTTGGGTATATAATGTATCTCGTCGGCAATTCTCTTGGGTGCATCCGTCTGAAACCCTATATAATACGGACTGATTGCCCCAGACACACAGTACCTAAATTCCAAATCTGAACTCAATCGGCCCACAAATATAGGAGTTATCAGACTTTGAAAATGCGGAAAAACCAACAATGCCACAGACAGAGCGAAACCGGTGCACAACCACCCCCCACCCCCCCACCCCATAAGGTCGGAGGGGGGGTGGGGGTGGGGGGGGGGGGACCATACAGATATACGTCTCTCTCTCTCTCTCTCGATGTGCATTTGCACTTAATAACAATACAACAGTGTGTTAAAGCGAGGATCCCCACCACCCCACCACTCCCCAATTAAGTCTATACAAATCTCTCTCTCTCTCTCATTAGGCATATGAACACCCCCTCCCTCCATCTCACTTCCGCACCACCACCACCCCCACCCCCACCACCACCCAGAATAGTATCCACTCTATTTAGATCACTCTGGTTGTATTGCATCATGTTTCTTCCTTGAACTCGGACCCATCCAAAATAAATCGGTCAGGGTCCGGGATTCCAACAGCTCAATATTCCGACACTTCGATGTTCTGACGTTCAAAAATCCGACACTGATAAATTCTGTCGGAATGTCCGCTTTACCGCTGGTATTTTTAACAACCGTAAATTCCCCCATCTTTACAGTAGCCCTCTCAAAACAGTAACAGCAAAGAACAGAAGAATAGATAACTGTCATGTAAGCTATGAGGTCCGTGCAGTTGGCAGAAGTGTCTGAACATTCTTAGAAATGGTGCTTTCGGTTCTACTTTCGGTTTTGTGACTTGTCGGCCCCGTGACTTGGCAGCCCTGTGACTTGGCGACCTGCTTCCGTAAGCTACGAAGTCCGTGCAGTTCGCAGAAATGTCTGAACATTCTTAGAAACGGTGCTTTCGTTTCTACTTTCGGTTTTGCTTCTGGCATTACTGTGTAAGCGTACACCCGGGTCGCTGCAATCCGTATCGATATATTGTATCGTGGCATGCTCGTATCGATATTTGACTACATATCGATAATATTGCCTAGCCCTAGTGTCGGAACATCGAAACGTCGGAAGACTGACTTGTCGGAACTATGGAACGTCGGAACCGCGCTCCGTCGGAATATTGGAATTTGGAATCCTTTGTCAAAATCGTAGGACATCGGAACATTGGAACGTCAGAATGGCGGGCCCAGCCCAATAAATCTAGGCCTACCTTGGCACTAAGTATCGTCGATGCCCTCCCCCTTCCCGTTCTCTGTTAAAATTTTCATAGGACTCTGAGAAAGATGCAAATAAAACTTGTATCATGTTGAATAGATCTAAATCTATAGACATTTTAGACTGCAAATGAAGAAAAACAAAACCTACCGCATGTACTGCTTCTCGCGTCCGCTGTTTTGATGGATCAGTGGAAGAAGATCTGAACTGTTCCTTGTACTTTTCCTTGTTTTTCATGATGGTAGATAGCGTGTTGTGTGGAATTCCAAATTCTTCTGCTATTACTTTCTTTGTCTTGAAAGGGCTGCTTTCAACTTTGTTAATGAGTTCAATCTTTCTCTTTAGTGAAAGCGTCTTCTTTTTCTTGGACTCCATTTTCGATTTCTGGCAGACGTCAGGGGAGAAAGTGTACTACGTCATCACTCCAACAATAACCCCTATTACTATTTCCGCACCCTTAGGCTATAAGTGACTCGTTTTCAGCATCTCTTGCATCACTTACCACGTTTTAGATGTTGACTTATCCGGAGGTTTCAGAGGAAAAGTACGTCGATTTACGCGACGTGTCGAGTTAAGCGACGTCGATTTATAAGTCGAAAATTAAGTCACATAAAGAAGGCTTTTCGCCGGGAAAATGAAAAAGCGTCGACTTATCCGAATGTCGATTTATCCGATGTCGACTTATCAAAAATATACTGTAGTTTCCTTCCAAAGAGATGTGGAAATTACGGCTTGTGGGTGGATACATATCATGGGATATGCTTTGAAACTTTTAGTGATAAGAGAATTTTGTGGTGAAAAGGAGAAAAGAAAAAAAAATGTAGTGAAAAACAAGCACAATACGTTAAACATATTTGTATGGGTTTTGGGTTTGGTACCAGTGTACGTTTGATGATGACATGTGACTAGATCAGCAGTTACTGGTAAGTGTTCAGAAGCAGTGTACATGTACACACACAAGAATATATATGTCAATGTTGCACTGTGTTCCACACTTTGGTATGATTATGGGGTGAAGTAAGTTTGTTGTGCTGGTGAAGTTTTCAACCTAATATTTTGTTTTCCCCAAGACAGGTGAGCCATACGGGCCTTTCTCAGACCTGTATGGGAGCACATTTGCACTTCCTACACTTTGTTTTCCCAGTACAGATAAGCCATAAGGGCCTTTCTCAGATCTGCTGGGTACACTTTCACAGATTCAGCTTCGCCGGTTTGTTGACTGGTCTGCCTGATCTGGTACGGAGTTGACCTGGTGTGTTGTTGACAGCTGATCCTGGGGTCATGGGTGCTGCTCTGGGCGTGGCCATCTGTATGGGTGGCTGCTGTCTGGGCGGTGAGGGGAACTGTTGAGGTGGTGATGGTGGTGGAAGAGAACCCGAAGACGTGGCATTCCCTGCAGCAGTGGTTGTCTGCAGTGTTGGTGGGGCTTCACCAGGCATAGCCACTAGGTGTGACCTGTTACGGCGGATCGTGCCCTGCGTTGTTGCCATGATGAAGGAGCGTGGATTGTGGTGTTCTGCTACAACCTGTCCGGTTTTGTTCATGTCTTTAATGAACACAGACTCTCCTGTTTTGAGCGGAGGTGCCTCTCGTGCAGCATGGTGTTTGTTGAAGAGTGTTCGTTGTTTTGATTTCATGTCATTCTCTTTTTCTTGGATGAGAGAGTGGTTGGGAGTTGATGGGCGGAGAGAGGAGGATAAGATGGGAAGTTTGGTTTTAAGTTTCCTCCCCATATGGAGTTTGCTGGGGAGAGACCGTTGCGCAATGGAGTGGCTGTGTAGAGGAGTAGGGCTGCATAGGGGTCTTTGGATTTTTTGAGCATCTGTTTCACCGTTTGGACTGCGCGCTCTGCTTCACCATTGCTCTGGGGGTACCGTGGTGAGCTCGTGGTGTGGGTGAAGCCGTAATCTGCTGCAAACGCCCTGAATTCTGTACTGGCGAACTGTGGACCGTTGTCAGAAATAACAACGTCTGGTATGCCATGGGCTGCAAAAACACTCTTGATCCTGACGATGGTGTGAGCGCTTGATTTTTTTTCTACGGGTCGAATCTCAATCCATCGAGAATAGTAGTCAATGATGATGATGTACATTTTGCCATCATGTTCAAAGAGGTCCATCCCGACTCTGGACCATGGGCGTTTGGGGAAGGAAGAGGGAAGTAATGGCTCTTTTTGGGCTGGCCTGTGTATTGCACAGGTGCGGCATTTGCTGACCATTTCTTCTATCTGGGAGGAGATGGAAGGCCACCAAACTGAAGATGAGGCCAAGGCACGGGTTTTAGTGATGCCCTGGTGTCCTTCATGTAGGTGGTTGAGGATGTCCATTCTCATGTCACGGGGAATGACGATGCGATCGTCAAAGAGTAGCAGGTCATCGACGACTGTGAAGTGCTGTCTGTTGGTCCAGTATTGCTGGAGGAGTGGAGAGTGAGGTAAGTAGACGGGCCAGCCATTGGTGCAGTACTTGCGAACTTCGGTGATTTCTGGGTCAGCTGTTTGTGACTGCCGTATTCGATGTAACTTTTCGGCTGATGCTGGGAGGATGTTGATGCACTGTTGGGCATGTGCAGTTGTATCATCAATAAGGTTGACGTCATTTTTGTCGGGTAGCGAGACTGGTGTGTGTGACAGCGCCACTGCTGTGATCTGATTTTTTTCCTGCCACATGAGTGACTTTGGTGTCATATCTCATGAGACGGAGGCGAAAACGTTGGATCTGTGGTGGCATCTTGTGCAGTTCTGTTGTGTTGAGCAAAGGGATCAATGGCATGTGGTCTGTTTCCAGGGTGAACTTCAGTCCCAAGACGTATTCCCTCAGTCTTTCGCAGGCCCAAGTAGCTGCCAGGGCTTCCTTTTCGATGACTGCGTAATTCTTCTCTGCATCTGTGAGTGATCTTGAAATGAAGCAGATGGGTCGTCGTGTGCCATTGTCTTGTGTTTGGTAGAGCACTGCCCCAATCCCTGTGTTGAAGCATCAGCTGCAATGGTTGTCTCTCGGTCAGGGCTGTAATGAGCAAGGACTGGTGTAGAGGTGAGGAGGCATTTTGTTTGTTGAAAGGCTGCCTCTTGTTGGTCGCCCCATTGTCCATGCTGTGTCCTTGCGGAGTAGGCCCCGTAGTGGTGCGGTGATGTCAGCAAGGTTAGGCGTGAACTTTGCTAGCTGGTTTACCATGCCAAGGAAGCGCTGGAGCTCAGTGATGTTGGTGGGAGGGGGGAAGCTAGTGATGGCTTCCACCTTGGCTGGATCCACGTGGATGCCATTTGCATCAATGATGTGGCCTAGGAACCGGATTGATGGTTTTGCGAATTCGCATTTGTCATTCAGGGTGAGGCCAGCTTCCTGGAGTCGTTGCAGGAATGTCCTCAGGCGCTGGTCGTGTGTTTGCTGGTCCTCTGCATGGACGAGGATGTCGTCCATGTGGCAGATGACGCCCTCGATATTCTCCAGGATCTGAGACATACGGTGCTGGAACACTTCACTGGCTGAGCTAATGCCAAAGGGGAGGCGATTGAAGCAAAATCCCCCAAAGGGCGTGACGAAAGTGGTGTAGAGCCTTGAGCCAGGGTCTAGAGGTACTTGCCAAAATCCGCTTTTAGCATCAAGCTTGGTGAAGACTTTGGACTGTGACAGCTTAGCCAAGCTCTCGCCCACTGATGCCATGGGGTGAACTTCCCGCTGCACGGCTTTGTTCAGCTGTGTCAAGTCCACACAGATGCGGACTGCCCCGTTTGGTTTTGGAACGATGACGATTCCCGAGCACCAGCTGGTGGGTCCCGTAACAAGGGAAATGACTCCTTCTTCCATCATTCTGTTGATCTCACGCTTAACTTTTGGGACGAGTGGATGGGGAATTTTGCGTGGGGGGTATGCTGGACGGGCTTCTGGCTTGAGGGAAATGGAGTAAGGGGTTTGCAGCAGTCCGAGACCAGTGAAAAGTTGAGGGAATTCTTGCTTGAAATCCGTTGTCTGTGTCACATTGTGAATGTGTGCAACTAAGCCAAGCTTGGTGCAGGCTGATCTGCTGAGGAGGGAGCATGTCTGTCCTTTGATGACATATAGCGTTTCTGTTGTTGTCTTTTCTTTGTGCTGCAGCTGTGCTTGAAAGGTGCCGAGTATGTTCAGTTTGGTATTTCCTGGTCCCTTCAGGGTTTGGTGGGCTTGGTCAAAGTATGTGAGGCTGCCCATTTTTCTCCAACCACTGTCACTGATGCCCCCGTGTCCAGCTTGAAGGTGTGAGGACAGCCATTGACAAGGACTTCAGCTGACCAGCAGTCTTCATCCTGCAGATGGTAGACATGACCCAGGAAATGGCTGTCATGGTCATTGTCCCTGTTTTCACCCCCGAAAACGGAGTATGGCTGCCTACATGGCGGGGTAAAAACGGTCATACACGTAAAAGCCCACTCGTGTGCATACAAGTGAACGTGGGAGTTGCAGCCCACGAACGCAGAAGAAGAAGAAGAAGAAGTCCCTGTTTTCTTCCTCGTCTTCAAACAGCTCATGGACTGCCCTTGGGCGACGGGCGTGTCGAGGAGCTTGGCTACTGCAGCATACTGCTTGGAAGTGTCCATGTTTGTGACACTTGCTGCATGTTGCGTTCTTAGCTGAGCATTTGTCTCGACTGTGTGGCTCTTTGCCGCAATAACCACAAATGTTGCCAGCAGCACTGCTGGCCTTGTGGTGCTGGTACTGACTCCTGGAGTTGAAGCGTTGGTTTTAAGTGGCAGGTGGTTTCCTGTCTACCAGGTTGACTGAAGGACTGCCTCTGATTAGCTGCTGGCTTTCTTTCCTGGCCTCTGCCTGCCTGCTAAGTTGGACAGCTTGGGCCAGTGTCAGTTCTGCTTTTGACTGTAGCTCGTTTGATAGAGTGTCATCGATAACACCAACCACGATTCTGTCTCTTATTAGCTCTTCTTTCAAGTCACCAAAATTGCATTCGTCAGCCAATTTGTGGAGGTCTTGAATGAATGCATCAATGGTTTCTCGAACTGCCTGTGACCGTTTGCTGAATTTTGCTCTTTCTACAATGATGTTTTTTTCTCACGTTGAAGTAACCATTGAAAGCCTGCAGCAAGTCTTTAAATTCAATTGTGTCCTCGTTTACACGTAGGGTGGCAAGAATGTCGTCAGCACTTTCTCCCATGGTGTACAGAAAGGTGCTCACCTGTTCACTTCGTGATCTGTTCATCAGTCCGGACGCCGTCCAGTATCTTTCGAAACGCTGGCGCCATTTCAGCCAGTTCGCTGGCGTACCGTCAAACGGTTTGGAAGTGGGGAGATTGAGGGGTCGATGACCGTTGTTGTCACTTGTCTGCTGATTTTCTGCCATGTTTTTGGGGTCGATGAGACCGCTGCCACCATGTAATATTATGTAAAGGGACAAATGGAGTCCAGACAGAGTGCTTCTGTGTAAGCCACGTTTATTCCGCCAAGTTCAGATTAACCGGAGTTATTTCCCTTAGCTCGTCTCGATACACAAAGCACTACAAACGCATGCATCATACTACATGTGTGTGTGTGTGTGTGTGTTTGTTTAAAACTAGATTTGTTTATTTGTGATTCTGCACACTATGGCTGTGTCTGGTCACCAAGACAGAAAAATACTGTAGCCAAGTGTCTTTTGCATACCATGTAATGTTTTTGTTATTTCTAGTGTGATAGGAAAAGAATCTTAAAATAAATAAACGAGTTTAAAAAAGAAAGATGAAATAAATGAACAATCAGTCAAGAGTATAAATTGTTATAGTTCATCTTGTCATGTCAAATATTTGGTATGAATGATTAAGTACAAGTAAATTAAGAAGTAAACGCATGAATCATTAAACAAATTATTAAGGACAGACAGACAGTTGGACAGATAGACCTGTATAATGAATAGTACAATATTAGATAAACAAATACAATGCAGAATATATTCACTGAAGGAAAGGGTCAGTGAAAACTGGATGGCAAACAAGCAAAATAGTGATAAAATTAAAACAGGTCAACAATTTAGTAGTAAACGAATAAAATGAAATAATGAATAAATGCAGTTTCATGTTTATAAATAAAATGTTGATGACTTATACATGAAGTGTATAAAATGAAATCAGCGAATACATATAAATGAATATATAAGTATGAATTATGATAAATTTATCCAGTTTATCTAATTGCATGAATGAACAAACAAGCAAAATGGCATGCTAAACAACACATATTTTATTTCATTGCATTGTTTGAGACAGTTAACAGATGAGAGATCATTTGATTGATGTAACAATTAATATAGTGACTGGTGAGTGACTGAATGATTGATCAAATGATTGATTTTGCAATGAATATCAATATCATGCATGGAAAAGTGACTGAATAATAACTAATAAACAGATATACTGGACAAGGTGTGTGATGAATAAATTCAAGGAAACGTGGTGATGTGTTTGAAAAAACGTCAAAAGAAAATAAAGAAACAAACAGTATAAAACAACAAAAACATGTTATATCTAAATGTTGCCCCATTTCAAATGTTAAAAAAAAAAAAAAAAAAAAAAAACCTCAGAGAAAGTGGAGGGGGGAGGGGGGGGGTTATTTTCATGGCAATGGCCAACCATAATTTCCTCTTCAGTATCAACCGGCAATAAATTATCGTCAGGGCGACACTGACAGCACGTGACTTTCTAAATATGGAGCGTGATGCGTGATGCATGGGGAGATTTGTCGCGCGTGTGCGAGCGACACGCCTCGCTACAAGTTTCAGGCGTCGGCGCGACAATGTAGCGAGGCATCAAAAAATGATGCGCGGCTGTCGCTGACGCCCCGTGGGCGACGGGCTTTAGCAACCCGAATGGTGAACGATCCCACAATCCATTGCGCGTGACGTCATTCGCTCCTTCCCTAAATTGCACCACCAGCGTGCAAAACACATCGACAGAACATTGTAGTGTCTATGGACAGAAGTAGATGACAGAGCGGAACGACTCGCTCTTGAGGTAAGTTTAAGATATTTTGATTTAGATAAAGGTAAATGTTTTGATTGTCGACAAGGAGACGCAGTTCCAAATAACTATACGAGTAGTAAAGTTGCACAGTGGTTCGATAAAAACCCTCTTGGATGGTCCGTGTTTCAGTGACATACCGTGTGTGATCATGGGCATCATATATCGTCGTGAAAGTTGTTTAAGTTTTTGGTTGAGAAAGTAATCGTGACATTATCGATCAGATTTTCATTTCAATGCAATCTCGGTGTCAGAGTGTGACTGTCACTTGTCAGGTTTGTTCAGGCAAAGTTTATCAAAGTTTATTTTTCCTTCGCGGCATTGCACGTGCTTTCTTGACGGCCAGTTTCGTTTCTTTTACTGAAATGTCGAATGTTGAAAGATTGAAATATCACGACACACATATGTGTTTTTGTGTGTGTGAAACTGAAAACTGTGTGTGTGTTTTTGTTTTGTTTGTGTTTTTGTTTGTTGGTTTTGTTGGTTTTTTGTGTTTTTTTATGTTGTTTTGTTGTTGTTGTTTTGTTGTTTGTTTGTTTTTGTATTTTGTTGTTGTTATTTTTTAAATCAAATTGGAGCAAAAATGTATTTGTATTTCCTTGCCAGGCGATGAATAGATTCTATTTTTAGACGCTGAGTAAAGTCAGTCACGCGGTGTCACCAGACAGGGTTTTCATGATGTCTATTTTTAGACATGGTCAACCAACTTGGACCAAAGACACTAGTGTCTATGCTTGGACCTCAGCTGATCAAAGCTGACAGCAGTGGAGCAGGGTAGGTATTCGAGTTTCAGTTTCAGTAGCTCAAGGAGGCGTCACTGCGTTCAGACAAATCCATATACGCTACACCACATCTGCTAAGCAGATGCCTGACCAGCAGCGTAGCCCAACGCGCTTAGGCCTGGGGGGGGGGGGGAGAAAAAAAAAGGTGTTCGAACAGCATGTAAATGCGAACGGTTCGTGTGCCTCACCACTTCAAAGCGTTCTCACCACACGCACATTTACCGTCTTTTTCGATCTTGTTCTGACACCTTGATATCCATTTTCAAGAACCAGCCAAACATATCTATTTTAGGCCATTTCCGCGCTGTGTCTTCTCTTCCCGCACCACTGCCGACCAAGTTTACAAACATGCTCTCAAAGCCTTAAACTTTAGGGAAGCAAATAGGCCTATTAGGACTTGAACTTTGATGCAGTTTGAAATAACTGATTTGATTGGATATGTTGAATGACTTGTGCATTACCAGTGCTGGGAGAATTTAACTTTTAATAAAGCATTTTGGTGACAGATCAGAATGTCAGTTTTGACAGGAATCTCCAAAATAGTGTCGATTGCAAGTAGACTATTGGATGTTGACATGAGTCTTATTTCAGATGCTGCTGCACAGTTAATGAGGTCTCTCAAAAGGGTGTGTTTATGTGTGCTGGCTCCAGAATGTCCCCTGACAAGTGTCAGTTATGTTCTGTTCAGTGCTGGCTCCAGCATGTCCCCAGACAAGTGTCAGTTATGTTCTGTTCAGTGCTGGCTCCAGCATGTCCCCAGACAAGTGTCAGTTATGTTCTGTTCAGTGCTGGCTCCAGCATGTCCCCAGACAAGTGTCAGTTATGTTCTGTTCAGTGCTGGCTCCAGCATGTCCCCAGACAAGTGTCAGTTATGTTCTGTTCAGTGCTGGCTCCAGCATGTCCCCAGACAAGTGTCAGTTATGCTCGGTTCAGTGCTGGCTCTAGACTCAGCCTAGAAAAATTTGCAAGTGCAAATAAAGTGTAGGTATGCAGTCTCCTTTTGAAGGCATCTGCTGATCTAGCCTGTACTATCTTGGAGTTCAGAAGGGATTATATGTTTTATTCTGAATAAAGCATTCTTTCATTGTTTGGATTTTAGTTGGTTTCATGTTGTTGTTTGTTTTGTTGTTTTTTTGGGAGGGTTGATAAATGAAACGTTAATGCAAATATTTTCCTCTCACATTTAATGATTAAAGTGGAAAAATTGAACAAAACCTTAACTAGAATAATAGAAATGATACTTAATAATAATAATAATAATAAAATAAATGATGATGATAGTAACAGTAATACTAATAATACATTATACATAGTTTCTATGAAGTAGTTACACAGTTGTAAATAATGAGAAAGGCTATACATACTTTTAATCAGTCTAATGCAGACATTGGATTTAAACTGTTTGTTTTATGTTTCAGCTGCATGCATTGTGAGCTTGAAGAATTGTCCTTCCCAACAACAGACTTATCACTTGACCATTGATGCAGAAACTGCTCTTCAATGACACAGTGTTGGGACAAAGGAGAAAGTGGAGCACCACATAAAGTACCAGTTCTGTCATCTCCTTTGACATTTCAGATATCCCAGGACATAGAATCCTTGTGCCAGTTGTTGACACAGGACAGTGAGCAGCAAGTGTGTAGAGTGGTGCTGATGCAGCAGCAGTGATGCCCAAGTTAGAAACGGGTCCCTCTCAGGAAGGGAGGAGGGGAGGCACCAGGGACGATGCAGAGGGACAGCAAGATGTTCCTCCACTAAGAGACTTCACAGGCTTGAATCTTTTTCAGATGCGCATACTAGCTGGATTTCTTCAAAAACCTGAAGATTGTCCATCAGACAACAGTGGGCTGATGTTGAACGGTTCCGAGCATTTTTACAAAGTGTTTGGTCGACGTGCTGTGGCTTTTCAAAACTCTAATGAAACATTTGAGTTTGTGACAAACACAACATGGTACAGTGGATATTCAAGAAATACAAGTGTGGCTGAAAACTCACTCGTTCTGCCTTCGAGTGCCAGCTATACGATGCCTAGAAGGGAGCTATCTACTCCTTCAGACAGCAGTGTGTCTGGTGATGCAACAGGCAGTGTGCATAACTCTGCTACCAGTGCCACATTGCAGCAGTCACAGGGGTCTGGAGGTGTGCCCCAAGCCTGGCACCACCACCCTCAGAGTGCCTCAGGGTTTCCCACTGATGGCCTGGCTGTGCAAGGGAGAGAAGAGGAGAGAGGTGAAGAGAAGAGAGAGGGGGAAGTGTTTGCTGTGCAGGGGAGAGAAGAGGAGAGAAGGGAAGTGTTTGCTGTGCAGGGAAGAGAAGAGAGAGGGGAAGTGTTTGCTGTGCAGGGAAGAGAAGAGGAGAGAAGGGAAGTGTTTGCTGTGCAGGGGAGAGAAGAGAGAGGGGAAGTGTTTGCTGTGCAGGGGAGAGAAGAGGAGAGAAGGGAAGTGTTTGCTGTGCAGGGGAGAGAAGAGAGAGGGGATGTATTTGCTGTGCAGGGAAGAGGAGAGGAGAGAAGGGAAGTGTTTGCTGTGCAGGGGAGAGAAGAGGAGAGAAGGGAAGTGTTTGCTGTGCAGGGGAGAGAAGAGAGAGGGGAAGTGTTTGCTGTGCAGGGGAGAGAAGAGGAGAGAAGGGAAGTGTTTGCTGTGCAGGGGAGAGAAGAGAGAGGGGATGTGTTTGCTGTGCAGGGGAGAGAAGAGAGAGGGGATGTGTTTGCTGTGCAGGGAAGAGAAGAGGAGAGAAGGGAAGTGTTTGCTGTGCAGGGGAGAGAAGAGAGAGGGGAAGTGTTTACTGTGCAGGGAAGAGAAGAGGAGAGAAGGGAAGTGTTTACTGTGCAGGGGAGAGAAGAGAGAGGGGATGTGTTTGCTGTGCAGGGGAGAGAAGAGGAGGAGAGAAGGGAAGTGTTTGTTGTGCAGGGGAGAGAAGAGAGAGGGGAAGTGTTTGTTGTGCAGGGGAGAGAAGAGAGAGGGGAAGTATTTGTTGTACAGGGGAGAGAAGAGAGAGGGGATGTGTTTGCTGTGGAAGGAGAGGAGAGAAGATGGGAGGACAGAGGGTCAGTGCTGTTGCCTTCAGCAGAGCCTGTGGTAAGGCATGTGGTCCTGTCCATTCCTGGCAGACGCCACATGTCTAAGACATTTTGTTGATTACATTCTGATCAGTTCAGTTCTGTAGGGAAAAAAAAGAAGAAAAGTAGAATGCCTGGAAGCATCACTGTAGGGTGATGAACACAGAGGGTTTTGTGTGCTTGTGGTATGTCACCTTTTCCTGCGTAGAATCTCATTGCATTGTCAGTATTGTGTCAGTATTCTGATCTGTTTTCTGATTTTTGACTCACTTGTGTAAACAAAGTGAGTCTATGTTTTAACCCGGTGTTCGGTTGTCTCTGTGTGTCTGTGTGTCCATGGTAAACTTTAACATTGACATTTTCTCTGCAAAAACTTTGTCAGTTGACACCAAATTAAGCATAAAAATAGGAAAAATTCAGTTCTTTCCAGTCATCTTGTCTAAAACAATATTTCACCTCTGGGATGGGCACAAAAAAATAATAAAAGAAGCCTAATTATATGCAAACTGCATTTACTGTTATATTTATATTTTTTGTATTCTCTAAACTTGGCACTTTGATCTGGTATTCTGACACAACAACAAGAGCAGTCATTATTATCATTTTTTGTTCAAACAGGAACTTCTTTTGCAAAGCATGGAAGTTTTATTTATTTTGAAAACGTTTTGGTGCAGATAGTAAAAAAGGGAAATTAATCTGTAATTAATGCTAGGGGACTTAATTTGCTTTAAACTGATCTTTCTCATCTTAAACATTACATTTTGAAATTATACTCAATACATAAAAAGCTTGTGTGTTTTACTCTCTGTGTACAGTGCTTTCACTATGTTCATTCGCCCAAGTGGTCTTTTTCGGAAAATACTAAAATCATATGACGAGTGGACTTTTCAGATCTATTGGCTGAGCCCTGAAGGTCATGGGCAAAAATCAGTTGCGTACACATATTTATACACATTCAAAGCGCGTGCTCATATTCTTCGCGAACGCGAATGCTGCCATTTTGTTTCAGGTTGTTGACCTGCCCGTTCAATCCTATATTCAATGGACAATACACGATAACATGTGATTGAAAGTTGGAGAAAGAGACCGTTAAATATTTATTCAGAGAAAGATTTGCGAACGCCTCATCACTTAATGGATTATGCCCCAAACTGCCATAAAAATATCCACAGAATCAGTCGGAATTCACAGTTAAAAATTGTAAACCATGCGAGTTAATACCCTTGAATTGATCACGATGAAACGGAAAAATTTCCAGTCTTGACTTTTCTCAAAATGAAGTCCTTCATACGACGTTTAGAAGTACTTGTACTTGGCTCTACATGTTATTAGTTTAACAGAATACTAAATTTTCATATCAGCTTTAAAACTATAAAACTAGAATGAACATAAAAGAGAAATTGAATCGACGGTGTCGTACTACATTCCCAGTGGGTGTAACTAAACTTGTACATCTATCTAGATCTAGAGAAAACGGCTAAATGTTGCAGTGTGATTGTGGTGATAGCCATGTCTCCTTTACCGCGGACTTAAAATTTTTTTTTTTATTGCCCTTAAAGATTTTTTGAATGCCCAAGATACACCAGAATAATATGATTTAAACAGCGTTCTCACTGCGAATACCGCAATTGATTTATCGCCCTTTAAAAAAGTATGTTCAAATATTAAATTTTAGAACGTCAGTTGAGGAGCCACGATAGTGTAATGGATAAGACAGTTTCTTCTCACCCGAACACACGGGGTTCGAATCTGGTTAGGACTTTTTTTTTCTAGTTTCTTCTCACCCGAACACACGGGGTTCGAATCTGGTTAGGACTTTTTTTTTCTTCTTTTTTTAACCCGAAGCTTTATAATAACAAATACAGAACACATTTTAATGATTAGATTTATTTTTATTTTTAAGTGTATCACAAGTGAGTCTTGAAGGCCTTGCCTCTCTTGTTTTTTCATTGTCATTGCATGATAATAGAGTGAAACTTGCTTTGGAAAAATCAGTCAGCCATTACTAAATGACTGATGCCTGCTGTAAAAATCTAGCAGGAAAAGTATCGAAAGACATGGTTTTGATAATGTGATGTCACAATGTTCTGATTGAATTTGTTTTTTGCTTTGTTCCAGGATTTTTTTTTTTTTTTTTTTTTTTTTTTTTTTTAAATCCTTGTGCATGTATTTACTTTTGAAGTTAAAAAATCTGAATGTTGTATGGGGTCATTGTAATTCAGTTTTGGAGAAAAGAGGAAAAGAAATGCTAACATTGTAACAAATTTGTCATGTCAATTTTGCATGTTCACTTTTGGTGTTTTTGTATTGATTGTTTGCCTTTTTTTATGTAAGCTTATGGTGTTCCATAACTAAAAGACCTCATCCCTTTCATGAGTGTTGTGCAGTAAATATTCCCTGTGGTGGGTGTCATGGTGGTGGAAGGTGGCCAGAAATGGACTCACTTTATCACAAAGAGGACCTGGCTGTATACGCAGTAGACATGCTGTGAAGCATAGCGGCTGGGAAAGTAGGGGAGGAAGGGAGTTAGTGGCCCACAAAGTTACGTAACAGCTTTCACTGCACCAGTGTCATGGAAAACAGACCAACCATTCTCACAGTTGTCTCAGCCAGTAGATTTATACATGTATACATTTTAAACTGAATAAAAGTATGATCTCTGCAGGTCATCCTTGTTCAAAGTGGATGGTGTTCGGAGATACTGAAAACTGTTCTGAAGACATTGTGATGTCACTTGCTCATCCACCAAGCACTGGAGAGATCATTCTGTTTTTGGAAGACTTCTTGGAATTTATCACATCTTCCCAGAATCCCTTGAAAAAAATTATTGAGTGTGGATCTGGGTGAGGAAGTTTTCAAGGAGTGCAGGGCCCTATACTGACTCCTTGGTGGGAGTCTTTTTGACCATATGACTTGAAATTACTGGCAGTTGAAACTGGAGAGCAGTCCTGTACTGTTATAGACTGATATCACTGGGCACTGATGCTTTCTCCCTCCCCTGCTTTCTAAGCGTCAGTCTTGCAGCCTCTCACATGAAAATAATTTGCATGGGATCCCGGATGCATTCTGCACATCATTCACACACTTAAAAATTATTTCACTGTGTAAAAGTGAAACTGTGCGTGCACTTAACCCTCTGATTTTGAAACCAGGACATGGGTTGACTGACTGAAATTGCCAACAATCTGCTTCTGAGAAGTTGCTGACTGTTGGCACCCTGACAGTGTGAGTCAAATTACCATACTCCTGTACTAAGAAAAAAAGCCTTAATTCGTTACTATTGTTAAGAAGCATGCTTTTGAAAAAAAATGTTTTTACTTGATTTAAATTTTTTTTTTTTTACATTGAATATTGCTGTTTTCTGGAATGAATCTGTAAGACTTTTAAAGTGAGGGTGAAATTACCTGCTAAAGTTTCAAAAAGGGCAACATTTTCAGCAGTTGGAAAGAGCCCTGGTTTCTTCTTCTTCTTTTTTTTCTTTTTTTTTTTTTTTTAATCTGTAGTGTTTGTGTGTTGTTGTTTTTTAGTGGCGTTTTAGATAAGGTGTGTGGTTTATTGTTCACCAGTCGGTTGTTAGAAATTTACAAAGCCACACCATACTATTTCATTATGATTTATCAGTATATGAAATTATGTTTCAGCAACCCTTCTGTCCCTGGTGATATAACATCTTTAAAAACATTTTTGACCACACTTATTTTGTATTTATAAGGATGTCATGATGTAATAGTAAGAGAGGGGTTTCAGCTGGCTGTTTTAGTGTTTAGATGTAAATTGTGGAATGTTTGCTTAACCTGAAAGTTTTTCATTTTTAGATTATTCATTTTTAATTTGTGATAATTGATGCCTGTTTCATTATTGTACATTAAATGTTAAGTTTTAAACTTTTTTCTTCGTGGTATGATCATTCTGGATTGTTTGCGTCATCACTATAAAATTTTATGAAATGTTAAGATTGAGAAAGAACATCCTGTGCTATTCAAGAGAACAGTATTGTTTAATAATATTTTTTATTTTCATTTATTTATTTAATAAATGTTGCCGAATTATGCTTATTTTGTAGTTGATATTGTGCTTATTATGATTATTCAATTATGCAGATTACTGAATAAGGTAAAGAGAGAATTCAGAAAGGGAACAATTGGTATTTGATATCTTGTATCACATTGGATGGAATGCTTTTTCTTTCTTTTTTTCTTTTTTAACTGACAATGTTTAAATTTTGTTTATTTGAATACACTTAGTGATCTTATGTTACCTGCTGATTTCTGATACTGTGTAAGTGTATTGTGTTGTCCAAAGATGAAACAGGTTTTTCAGTGGACCTTCTATCACCTGTAGTTTTTATTGTCAATCACCAATTCCTTTTCGACCACTTGAACCGTAGCACATTGTACAAATGTGCATGGATGCACACATTGCTGAAGTAGTTTGCATATTGGTTATTATCAGTATTAATAATTTAGATAAAACTGTGATATTGATATGAATGGATATTTTATGTTGATGAATATCATCAACATAAAATCTCCATTAATATCAGTATGATGTGTTTTAAGTGATGTTGTGTTCTTTTTAATTTTTTTAATTTTTATTTTTTGGTGGGGTGGATGGGATGGGGTTAAAAGTGCATTCACTAAGCCATAAGAGTGATTCTGTCATAAGTGGTGAACACTAATAACAACTGTTGTTGTATCAAGAACAAGGAAACTGCACACTACAAAATGTGTGTGTGACATTCCAACCTGATTATACACCTTAGTGATGTCTGTATTTGTTCAAACACATTTTAGAGCATGATGTGTTTCCCACTCAATCACAAATAAATTCACTTTAAAAAATAAATAATGGGGGTTGGAATGGCAATTTTGAACACAAACAACAGTGTACATATTGTATTGCACATTATATTATGTTGTATTTGTTTTCTCAATAAACTCAGAAAATGCACTGATTTGTGTATGTGTTTTGGCTTATGTTTAAATGATTACCCAGTTGTAAACTTTCAAGGACAAACTTGATTAGTCAACATACAGATGTACATATTTTATTTGTCCTATTCTGTCATCTGCGTTGTTGCAGTGACATTATTATCGTGCTACAAATCCTCCATACACGACCACACCTGGCATTACCTGCACCAGTCCACAGGAGCTGTTGATGTAAGGTTTTGAGGAGCCCACTCACCAGAGGAGACTCTGCACTGTTTTGGTGTTCAGCAGTTCCTGTTCTGACCCAAAATATGTAGGACACTACCTCTAAGCCCCCCTGGAGTCTGCCAACTCCGAAAATTTGACAGGAACTCGACCCTAACACAGAACTTGAGAGGAATTAGATCACCATGACAGCAAAGCATGAAGGCCACAGAATTTGTGACTTTTGTTCTGTCACGATGATGAGGGTGAGGACAATGTTGTTGTGGAGGTCCATTTAGGTTGAGGACTACATGACAAGGCTGAACTATGCACTTTCTGTATCCTGGCACCAACCAGGCACAACAGATACAACATCTGAAGTGTTGGTCATCAATATTATGAACGATGCATTCCTGATCTGGATGACCCTCAACTGTATTGTATCGAATTGCATTTTGTCACAACATATTTCTCTACATGTGGTCAAGTCTTCCCATTTAAAACCAATGCAGACTCAACTCCAGGGAAGAGCCAGCTACAGACAGAAAAAATCCCACCTCTGATGGGGTTTAGACCATGGCAATGTTCTAGTTGTCAGACTTTAAAAGTTCTCCAGCATGTGAATAATTTGTGCAAACAAACTCTATAAACAAACATATATATGCACGCACTCAAGGCCTGAATAAGCGCATTGGGTTATGCTGCTGGTCAGGCATCTGCCTAGCAGATGTGGAGTAGCACATATGAATTTGTCTGAACGCAGTGGCGCCTCCTTGAGAAACTGAAACTGAAACCTGAATGGTCTGTGATCAACATGCTTCTGATAACTATTCATTTCATATATTAACAGCCGATTGAATTCTTTCACTCATCATGGTTACTGAAGATAATGCTACCCACACATGTATATACATACATATTTGGGTATCAGTTCCAGTTGACAAATATTTCTATATAACCAAATGTGTCATTTAGCTTTTTTGTGAACAAACTTTGTTCTCATTAAAAGGAGACACCTACAAACATGTGAATTCACAGATGGTTTAGTTGTTAACTCTGGACACATATATAATGATAAGTTAATGGTTCCACAGCCTTTTTAAGGCCATAGTGGCAGTAAATTCATATTCACTGCATTAAGGGTTCAGCATAGGAAGGCAGCCTCAATCCTCCTGTCAGAAAGTTTTGACCTTCCCTAACCAGTCGTCTGAGTGGAATGAGGAAAATCAGAGTGGAGTGCTTTTCCAAAGCACACACAACAAAGTGAAACCGGGTGCAGGTGTTTAACCTTCGCTGGCTGTCGCTTCACACGGAAGCTTATGTGGGTTGTCCACGACCCATACCGCTGTCGCTTTTGACTACACACGGAAGCTCATGTGGGTCGTCCACGACCCATACCTTTTAAAGACAAAAACCTGTATATTCCTCCAAAGTTTGTGTGGGTCATGCACAACCCATACTTTTTACTGTAAAGAGACAAAAACCTGTATATTCCTCCAAAGCTTACAACAAAATATAGAAAAGGAAAACATATCGTAACAACTGATTACACACACATGCGCTCGCACACGCACACACAGACTCACACAAACACATACACTCAGAAGAAACACATGCTCAAACATTCACACGCACACACATACACACACACACACACACACACACGCGCGCGCGCGCACAACTGATCACACACAAATGCATAACACCACATGCACATACATACAAACCCTACTTATGCAGAGAGAGAGAGAGAGACTGTGACACAGAGACTGAGACAGAGAGAGAGAGAGACAGACAGCAAGACAGAGAGAGAGAGAGAGATGACTCAGCATCCTATACACACACAATCAAAGATATTCAGTCACACAGGTACATGCTGTAAGAGAAAGGGATGGAAGGGGGTTATAGCTAAAGACAGGCGAAAAGGGGGGAGAGGGGTAGTGGGAGAATAGTGGGGTAGTGATCTATTGATAGTAAAACGTCTTTATTTTCCTTCACTAATTGCAAATTAAACCTTCTGAAATCACTATTAAAAAGGTATGGGTTGGGCATGACCCACACGAGCTTTCGAGTGGTGACCACGTTTTTTTCTCTTTAAAAAGCATGGGTCATACACGACCCACGCAAGCATCCATGTGTAGGTAAAATGCCACCTTTAATTACTCATTAACTAATTAATGAATTTTTTTCATTTTTAGAAAAAATTTGGCCTTTCAGGTGTAGGAAGCATATCTGAAATTTCGTAGAAAAATATTAAAAATTGGCCGAGATATTTGCATTTTTGTACCCTTCTGGGTCGTGTATGACCCACGATAGCCAGCGAAGGTTAACTGTAATCACCGATGAACACTGGATCAGAAGTCCAACTCCTAATTCTGCCATGGCGCCTCCCAAACTCTGCATAATGTTTTATTTCATTTAATGTAAACATTAATAGACATGACCAGGTTTTTTTGGGTTTTTTTTTTTTTTTTGCTGCCCCATCATCTGCGCTGTTTCAGTGGCATTACACCCACGCCGCTCATTTAGATTCCCCCATACACGGCCACACCCGGGTTCATCCGTTGCAGTTCCAGCGTCGGCAGTCCACAGGGAACCATCGATGTTAGGTCGCCAGGAGGCCACACACCAGAGGAGACCCTGCACTGCTGCTGAGTCACTTCGGTGGTGTTCAGTGGTGCGTGTTCTGTTTTAACGTACTTAGGACACCACCTACTAAGCCCCCTACTAACGACAATAATGGCTTGGTTGCGGAGCCAGACTGAGTGAGCATCCCTCCCAGAGTGGAGACCACCACCACGTCCCTCAAACAACAGCCCCCCATGAATCTGCTGACACTGACGACATTGACAGGACTCACTCCAAGCACGGAAGTGGAGGGGTATCGAAACTTGAGGTCACCATGAGAGCAGGGCATGAAAGGCAACAGACTTTGAGACTATTTTTTTTATATTGATGACGATGAAGGAGGAGGAGGATGACGATGATGATCACGATGTTGCTATGGAGGTCCATTTTGGTTTGGGACTGCATGACAAGGTTGTACTCTACACTTCCGGTCATGATGATATCCCGGTGTTAACCAGGCCAAAGAGATACAGACACTTGCAGTGTTGGTCAAGTAATTAGAGCAACACACCCAAAGACGCATCCTTGAAGTGGATGACACTCGACTGTGTGGTCCCAGTCTCCCCATTTAAGCCCACAGCACACTCAACTCTGGGTAGGAGCCGGCCACGGGCCGAAAAACCCACCTCCGCTGGGATTCGAACCCGCGTCCTCCCAGCCGTCAGTCCGCGACGCTAACCACTTCACCACGGTGGCTGGTGACATGACCAGGTTTACCTTAGGCAACTGGCATCACTGTTCATAATACTCTTGTTTTGTTAAATTATTCTGGGAGATTTCTAGAACTCGCACGCGCGCGCACACACACACACACACACAGAGGCACACACAAGAGGTTCACACATTCTTTCACATAATGATAAAATTTATTTACTGTGTCAGCACAATTCTTCCATACAAACATCACATAGTAAAATAAATCATAGTAATATTCAGTGTACTCTTCTTTTCAAAATATTTCTTTTAACATCCAAAGTTTTGACAAGAAATTTGATAAGAAAATCTGCATGGCAATGACTATCAGAAATTGAACAATTACTACTTCACTTTGATAAAACATCACATGTACTTTTACTATGAATTATCAAATTGGTAAGAGGGGAAAAACTGCTACCAGTTCATAGCAAAACAAATGAACTCTCTTTTCTCCTCTCTCAGATACAAAAATGAGTGTCACTGTACATCCATGAACGTAAATACTAGTTGTCAAATTAACAAAGGCAAATGACACTGAACATACTAGATTTTCTTCAACTATCAAGCAAGTTTTGAAATAAGCAAACACGCAAATCAAAAATAAGACTTTCAAACCAAAAGATTTTTCAGCAATCTGGCATTTGCCCCACAGAAAGCAAAAGTACTGGTTCTTTTAAAACTGAAGGCTGGTTTCCATCAGCCTTGGGCTGCTCAAGAACTCAACCTTCATGTAAACTGTACTGCTGACCATCAACATACAAAATTGTTGCACCGTGTGTCACATGTCATCCTCAGCAATGGCTGTAACAGAAGTTTGTATCCATCATGTCTGTGAAATGCAGGCATACTGTCAGACCTGCTGGTCATGTTCTGACAAATAAAGCTCCCATTTCTCTCTCTCTCTCTCTCCTGTAAAGTGAGCTTCTGTCCAATGCATGTGTCAAATCAGTCCAGCCATTTTGCTACTGGGAGCATCAAATTGCTGCTTTTAGTGAACATCTTTCACTTCAATACATATCTGCACTTTCACACATACACACACATTATCAGCCACACACAGCAAACATTCAGAGGCTGATTCTCCAATCACATCATGCAGAACACTTCATCCCAAATTACACTGCACCACTCATCTGACCATGGACTGCCTGACCTCACTGTTTACATGAACATCGATCGGTGAAGTCACACTTGGTGAAGCAGACGGATGGCCTGGGTTCAATATGCCTGCATCAGCATTTCTTAACAGTGACCACCTCACTGTATGTGTTGGGCAATTAATAAACTGCTTTAGGTGTATCAATCAGATTAACCTCTTTTTCATTCATTTGACAGATTCATCTAAAGCAATATGTTACCATTATATGCACCCATTTTTCAGATGAAATTCACTGCCTAAGATTTATCAGAACAAGAAATAAGCATACTGTATAAGGTGATTCATGTACTGTTTTGAGTCTCTCAACAATACATGAATCACATTAGGCATCAGATTTTCATCATTATGAACATCAGGTGATAAATAATGTCTAAGATAAACGCAGTCAAATGAACATAAACATGTATACTGGTTTTGATAGTTTTTTGTTGTTGTTGTTGTTGTTGAATTGCCGTTTCCATGTATCCCGACATAAAAACACAAGAGAACATGAGATAAAGTGATAAAGAGGTAAGTGGAGAGCCAGAATACCTGGACTGGTGCAATCTGTTTATGTTCAAAAGCCAAGTGTTTGCAATATTGTTTACAAATCATATAAATTTATGGAGCAAATGGATCAACGCAAAAACATCATTGTACTAATACACACAGACACTGATTATCTACACACACACACACGAGCACACAGAGTATTCAAACAACACAAGATGGCTGCTGTACAAACTTAAAAACAATTCAAGCAAATGAAAATCAAGTTTGCTGTATTTCATATAGAGGAGTTACTTTTAAAAATGGAGTTTGTCTCCATAATTTTGTCATTTAAACTAAGAAAGAAAAAAAAAACTTCAAAGTTTCAAAGTGTACACATCACTGTTGAACAAGAGGAAGAGAGAGCTGGAGAACTGGGACAGGGAGGGAGTTCAATTCTGAGAACAGCGAAGAATGATAAGGAGATGAACAACATGGCCTTAAGTCCATGTCAAAGTACACACAAATATATATGCATGCACTCAAGGCCTGACTAAGCACGTTGGGTTATGCTGCTGGTCAGGCATCTGCTAACAGATGTGGTGTAGCATATGTGGATTTGTCCGAACACAGTGACATCTTGAGAATCTGAAACCATGTCAAAGTGACATAATCAAGAACACTTTCATAGAAATAGCGAATTCTTTGTTTCATGCTGAATATCAAGATTTAAAAAAATTTTTTATAAAGAGTGATAAATACTGATTATGTTATCTGCAGTAATCTGTTTACTTGTTGACAATTTGATAATCGGAAGATTTGTAATCAAACAATGATCACTGCACAGGTATGTTCAGAACTAAGCTGAATACTATGTTCTGCACAAAACAATGTAAAGCAGGCAGGCAAAGCAAGCATAGGCTGCTTATGATACCTTTCAATAACCCTTCAACTGGAAACCGTTCAACTGTCATGAATGTTATTGCTACCTCATGGAAGCTGTTAACCACAATGTACTAAATAAATGCCAATCATCATTATCTTATGCCATAATGAAAATGTGTGTCACTTCTAGAAGAATAAACAGAAAACCAAACCAAACAGACAAGCAGCATGTCTGTGTTGATGTTTCGCATCCACGCTCAACAGTGACGAACATGGAAGACTAAGTAGATGCCTGTTTACCAGGTAACAATGTACATAGCAGCACCGTTTCATCTCTGAAATCTGTACTGAAGCCCCAGATTGAGCATTTTGATTCCCACAGAGACAACATTACAAAAATACCAACATCTTTTACGATTGTTCCAATTCAAATCTTCATAATCATACAAAAAGTCCATGTGTAGAAGACTCCAGATACTTCATTCTGATTAACACAAATCAAAGTAAATGGGCATTGGATAAGGGACACATCAGATATGGCTTTTTACACACACACACACACACACACACACACACACACACACAGTGCATTGAACTTCACATCAGATATGTTTCACTTAAATGGCAGGTACAACAGATCCATTTTAAAACAAAAACAAACAAACCACTTTCCATCAAACTGTACAATGGCAATATTCACACACTAGAGAACTGTATATTCTAATCACTCTTGATGACCTGGATTGTTAAAGTACTCTTAATTTCAGTCAGATATAACAACCATCAATATAACAACATTTTGCTGACCATGTATTTTGACAGCCTGCACTGTGGTGTTGATAAGTGAATGACGCATGTCCAGTGTATCCCACAGTCCTGGACTGTTTTCAGCAAGACGCACGCAGGACAATGCAGCTCAACTCAACTTTATGATTGCACAAGAAAAGGTGGGAAATTTACATCCACGAAAAAACACACGCACACATACTCACACAGGGGACAATAAAAATACTAGAAAAAAAGACTGGTTTCTGACTTGTTCAGGACACAAGGGAATATAAATCAGAAAAACAGACATCTGTTTCCTCACTCTGCAACCCCCACCCTCCCTCCCCCTGCCCCCGAGAAGAGAAAGAGCTCCTGTCTGGCAGTGTGTGTTCCAGTGAATCTCCTCAGCTTCCCCTCCATGCGTGCAGCAAGCAGAAGCCAGGCAGGGACAGGAAAAGGGACTGCCAAAGGTCATGTTCTCATGTGGAAGAAAACTGAGTGCAACAAAAGAGGGACATTACTGATTAAATCAAGGGACATAACTGTTTAAATAAACAATCCAACAAAAACAGACAGTACATAAATAACTCCAAAGGGAGCGCAGTTACTCTCTAGGTTCTCCACAAGAGTACAGCACTGAAGGGCAGCTAAATCAGCATATGTGAATGTTGAAAACAATGTTGACAACTGCAAATGATATTGCATGAATTACCCAGCATATGTACTTCTACACATGCAGAACTATCTTCTGAAGCTGAATGATTTTGAATTGTCACTGAACCTGCCTTACAAATAACAAGTTCACATCATCATGTTCACTCCCCCCCCTCCCCCCACTGCCTCTGCCCAACCCCCACCCCCTCGACCACTTCCCCTTCAAACAATTGGCAGAGTGTGAGTCATTTGAGTGTGGGGGAGGGGGGGGGGGGGTGAGAAGTGGTTCCCTGTGTGAACAGCATGCAGTGAACTCAAGGCACCCCCAGCAGAAACATCACTCTCCACCAGTTACTTTTGCAGTCTACTTTCATTGACAAGCAGCAGCACACACAGCCACAGAAAATGTAGCATTTTTATATGCAACTTTCTCAAGGGAAGTGTTCTTGGAAATGGTAGTGACAAAGAACAGCCACAACAACAGTTTTCAGTTTCACAACAACAATGAAATGGAACACAATATATTTTCATTCTGCTTACACTATGATTACATCATGACTGAAAAAAGCCAGAAAATGTACGGCAAATTATAAGGTGGAACATAGCTAACACTTAAACATTATATATATATATATATATATATATATAACATATGTGTGTGTGTGTGTGTGTGTGTGTGTGTGTGTGTGTGAGCAGTAAAAAAATGTCTTCAGAACCTGTATGCTGAACATTACTTCCAATAATATAGTATTTTGATTGTTTTTCATCCTGAATAAGTAGTCTAAATGTTCATTGTTCACATTTTTTAAGATCAAGAATTCATCAAACACCTAATAGATAGAAGAAAAGACCACTATACAGACAACGCTGAGGCCACATGTACCACTCAAACCAACAGGGACAGACAGGGCCAGCCCTGCATTCTGGGTGGTACTCCACCAGCCCATCGCACACATGTGAATCCTTCACAGCAAGTGAAACGAAAAGGGACTTCCTCCCGACAACTTCAAACACAAGGAAAAAAACCACCATTAATGCAGTCTCCACCACAGTCTGTTCCAGTAACAACAGGTGAAGATTACTGGCACACAGTCAGCAGAAAAATTGAATATGTCAGTGAAAGTATGATCCTCAAGTATAGAGAAATATGTCTTCACTGTTTCTTTCTTCTTGTTTTCTTTTGTATTCATGACTTGTGACTGCCATATGCACTAAATGCTATGACTTCTTTTCTTTCTTTTTTATTTGTGCTTGGATTAAAAAAAAAAAAATTCACACGATTCAGTCTCACCATTTTAGGATGCTACATTTCATTTTGTGCAAAAACAAATATCTATGTGCTGGGCATATTTTTTGGTATTTTGACACGTAGCTGAATGGTTAGTGCACTGAACGTTTGTTTTGGAGGATGGGCACTTGTAATCTGACAGTGCTGGCAGGTGAGGGGCAGAGATCTCTCCCAACTTTGGGTCAGTGTTCATTTGTAATCTGACAGTGCTGGCAGGTGAGGGGCAGAGATCTCTCCCAACTTTGGGTCAGTGTTCATTTGTAATCTGACAGTGCTGGCAGGTGAGGGGCAGGGATCTCTCCCAACTTTGGGTCAGTGTTCATTTGTAATCTGACAGTGCTGGCAGGTGAGGGGCAGGGATCTCTCCCAACTTTGGGTCAGTGTTCATTTGTAATCTGACAGTGCTGGCAGGTGAGGGGCAGGGATCTCTCCCAACTTTGGGTCAGTGTTCATCCAGGTCTATCAACAGCTGAACCTGCACCAGGTGTGAACACTCTCTGAAGACCCATGTCAATTCACTGGGTTATGAACACACATAAAATCAGTATTCCAATGAATAAAAACCATTTCCTACAGAAGCTGTGGGGGATGAGGAGCACAGGAATGTTCCACAAAGAGCGTTTCCATCCCACTCCCTCCTCCTTCACAGTGTGGAGCCAGACTGCAGGAACTGTCATTTCCTCTCATATGACAATGGGACCGGCAATTAAAAAGGATTTACTCATCAGAAGCAACATTAAACGCTATCTTAATACCTGGCCACACATAAAAATTTCATACAAAATATACTTTGTACACTGGCATAAAAGCCTTATCACTACTACCCTCCAAAAGAAAATCATATAAAAAAGAACCTTTATAACAAGCAAATGTTTGTTACTAAGCACAACACCAGGCACTCCCACAATCAACAGTACACCACAGAAACCTGGTACAGGGACTACAGGAAATTTTCCTTCTTTCCAAGCACTACCACGGAGTACAAGCTCCTGCCTGAGGCAATATCAGCCTTGGCGGAGAGCCTCCAATCCTACTTCTGACCTCCCCCCTTCCCCTCCTCCCCCCCAAGCCCCTCCCCCCTCCAATCCTACTTCTGACCTCCCCCCCTCCCCTTCCCCTCCCCCCTCCAATCCTACTTCTGACCTCCCCCCTTCCCCTCCTCCCCCCCTTCCCCTCCCCCCTCCAATCCTACTTCTGACCTCCCCCCCTCCCCTTCCCCTCCCCCCTCCAATCCTACTGCTGACCTCCCCCCCTCCCCTTCCCCCTCCAATCCTACTGCTGACCTCCCCCCCTCCCCTTCCCCCTCCAATCCTACTGCTGACCTCCCCCCCTCCCCTTCCCCCTCCAATCCTACTGCTGACCTCCCCCCCCCCCCTTCCCCTCCCCCCTCCAATCCTACTGCTGACCTCCCCCCCTCCCCTTCCCCCTCCAATCCTACTGCTGACCTCCCCCCCCCCCCTTCCCCTCCCCCCTCCAATCCTACTGCTGACCTCCCCCCCTCCCCTTCCCCCTCCAATCCTACTGCTGACCTCCCCCCCCCCCTTCCCCTCCCCCCTCCAATCCTACTTCTGACCTCCCCCCCTCCCCTTCCCTCCCCCTCCAATCCTACTTCTGACCTCCCCCTCCCCTCCTCCCCCCTTCCCCTCCCCCCTCCAATCCTACTGCTGACCTCCCCCCCCTCCCCTTCTACCCCCCCCCAAGCCCCTCCCCCCTCCAATCCTACTTCTGACCCCCCCCCCAAGCCCCTCCCCCCTCCAATCCTACTTCTGACCCCCCCCCCCAAGCCCCTCCCCCTCCAATCCTACTTCTGACCCCCCCCATCCCCCCCAAGCCCCTCCCCCCTCCAATCCTACTTCTGACCCCCCCCCCCCCCAGCCCCTCCCCCCTCCAATCCTACTTCTGACCCCCCCCCCCCCCGCAAGCCCCTCCCCCCTCCAATCCTACTTCTGACCCCCCCCAAGCCCCTCCCCCCTCCAATCCTACTTCTGACCCCCCCCCCCCAAGCCCCTCCCCCCTCCAATCCTACTTCTGACCTCCCACTCTCTCCCCTTCCCCTCCCCCCTCCTCCCAAATTTCTTCCCACCCACAACAAAGTATGGCCTACCAACACTGTCTAGAGGTCTGAAAAGGGGGTGGGTGGCCCCAGCCCCCTTGTCCAGTCCCTTAGTTAGGCACCGACTACCCAAACAAACCCCACAACACAACAGCAAACCGGAACCTTTCTAAATGCCAGAATCTTCAACTTGATGAAGGCGGGCAGATACAACAGAAGAAGAAGAAGAAGCACATAATTCTATATGTTGCCACAATCCTCATGATTCTATGTGTTCCCATGAAGCACATAATTCTGTGTTGCTACAAAGCACATTACCAAATGCGTTTTCACAAAGCATATAATTTTATGAGTTACTAGTAAGCACATGATCATATTTGCTACCACTAAGCATACAATCACATGTTTTGATCTTGTGGATTGTTTGTATTGAAATAAAATCCATTTTTGTGGGGGTGCATGCCAGGTATGATCTTGCTTCCATAACCCACTGAACGCTTACAAGGATCACAGGAGCTTTAAAGGAAATTTTCTATCTAAAATTATGTTTAAATAACATACTTACCATGACCCACTAATGCAAACTCCGGCAGGGGTCTGACATTCCTGTCCTGTGCAAACTACTATCCGGCTATGCGGAGAAAACGAAAGTAGCTATGGCCGATAACCTCCCGGAAGTAGGTAACCTCCCCTTTGCCCCCCTGACTAGCGCCCTCTTTTTGCGGCAATTCGTCGCAACCAATGCAGTGTGCAGGGAGAACAGAAAGCGGGGAGGAATGGGATGTTACTTAAACGTAATTTTAGATAGAAAATTTCCTTTTAATTACAAATACTTAACCGTGACCCACTAGTGCAGAATGGCACGACAAGGTGGAGGGCTCGTCTGTTCTATCGCCAGTGCGCTGCGATGGCCTGTTGTGTGATCACCGCAGAGGCAACACCTCTTGAGCCATCATCCCTAAAGCAATAGACGTCCTTCAAGTAGAATTCCATGAAGGTAGAGTGTACTGTGTCACCTAAGGATATTGGTGCGGGCAAAGAAGACTGAGATCCGCAGCTGTATTGTGGGAGAGGTCTGTGGACCACAGCTGTGCTGATAAATGTAGCGCAAAGAAAATCGGGTCGGTGTGTTGAATCCACACTTTACTGAGAGCCCTTCGAATCAAAGGAAGGGAAGGAAACATGTACCCTATAGGGTTGTCTTACTTGAGCGCGGTTGAGCGTCAATGCAAGGAGGTGGTTTGGTCTGATGGTTCCACATCGGTTGTGGGCCAATAGTGGAAGTGATATATGTGTTTGAAGGAAACTGTGGAACGAGACAGAGGTAGGCCACCATGATGGGCTTGCCTTAGGGGTGACAGCCAGATCTGTAGAGCTCCTCCATACGAGCTGACAGGTGATGGGCGCTCCCCCCCCCACCCCCCACCCCACCCCCTGCCACTTTTCTGTCGTTGCCAACAGCACTGGCATGTTGCCTATGCACAGAATGGCAGACATTTGGTAACAAGAGACTTGAGGTCCCTGGTGTCTCTGGGACAAGGCTGTGTAATTGCCCAGGTAGGTACCATCACAAAGGGGCATACGGAAGGCTTGGTGGCTTCTCTACCTTAGTGTGGCATGTGGAGCAACCTGCAGAAAGTTGTTGGCAGTCAATGGCTGGGATGGATCAGGCTGTGGGAGTGCACTTCATGTGCCTCCAGGTCACTGAGTCTCATTCTGTGGTGGAATTCCTAATGGAAGAGGGTTTCCATGGGAATATTTTTGCTGAAGGTTCTTTAGTGAGAAAGGGGACCGGATCCATGACAGGCCTCCTGGCTGTGTGTGGTGCGCACTAAGTCTGGGATGGAGCGGGGCGGGGCAGGGAGGAAAGTGGCTCTGGATGTGTTGTACTGGCCATTTACATCAAATCACTGATCTGACATACGTTTTCAGTATGGCCAACAGCAAAATGAGAGCTGTATTATCAGTGGTTTCTGAATTGCAAAGGGAAATCATTTGCAGCTTAGTCTTTCATGAAGGACTATGTCTCTCAGACTAGAAGTCAATTGCACTGGGACTTAGTGCTGTAGCCTTGGGGGCTAACTAGCCTTTGGGATCCGTCCCAATGGTGAGACCTAAGGCCCTCTTGATCAAGGGACTGGGGATGCAACTTGGGCAAAACACTCTCTACTATAAATTGTATAATCATATTCCAGCCCGAATAGTCAGGACAGCAGTTGCCTGCTCTGCTGATCTGATGGTCACTGTCGTACACGACTGATTATCATATACTGGTCCTAGGAGAACACCAGTCAGCATGGGTAAATCAGGAAACAGCTGCTGTGTGCTTGAGGGATGAAGGTGTCCACCATGCAGGTTATGTTGAAATGTAAGGAAGCCGGAGGAAGTTGACGGGGCCTTGTGGTGCAACCGTGTGTCTGAAAGACATGGTGCTTGCTTCCGAAGTGACAACAAAGTCATCCTCTGACAGGCCCTTGACTGAAGGCTGGGGCTCCATGATGGGATAGCCTGCCTATGCTAGAAACCCCTGGAAGTGTCTCACTGGAAAGACAGTGCTTGAGAAGGAATGCCCATCTGTAACCACAGCAGTGGTTGTGTGTTGAGGCTGAAAGGATCGGGCAGAGAAGACCAAGTGCAGAAATTGCTTTCAAACACCAATTGTTTGAGACGTTGATGCCGGATCTCTGTTCAAGCAAGGTGATGGGGCGAACTAATGTGCTTGAATGCAGCATCTGCCATGCTGGTATGAGTGGGCAGAAAGGTATGCCCTTGTGGCTAATGAACGGTTCGTTGTGCTTTGTGAGACGCATCCATCCTCGTCAATATGCCTTTCTGCCGAGTGCAGAGGAAAATTATTACCCAGGCCTTCTGCTACTAGTGAGGAGTGGAAGAGATGGGCTTAGGGTGATTGTCTCCTGCCCAGTAGGCAGCTTTTGGGCCCACTAAAACTTGGAAGACAAAGACAGACACCCCTACATGGGAGGGCCGGCTAGGATGTAGGGCCCGTGTGGAGCTGTTGTCACAACCACAGTGGTGCAAACCAAGGGTTGTTGTAGGCAAGGGGGGGAAGAAGGGATGCCTTACAAACTTGGAAGGAATGAAGGGCATGTGTGTCCGGAGTGGCACCTCGAAGTTGGACTGCATCATCCCTCCTTGTGCCAGGTTAGGGCATCTCTAGCCCTGTGGGTGATTGTTGCAGGCAAATGAGTTGGGTTGCCTTGTCCCTCCTTGTACTAAGAGAGGGCATCCTTAGTCCTGTGGGTGGGAAGGGGGTGTGTGTGGGTCCCTAAGGACCAGCCACTACTGATATGTGAAGGAGCATACATTCAGGTGTGAATGAGGCAGTTTTGTCTGTGAGTGCAGTCGTACTCTGAAAGCAAGGTAGAGATGAATTTATGAAAATGAATACATATATGTGCAAAGGGATTATAAACTTCCATCAACTCAAGTGATGATGTCAGGAATATGCCAATGACAAGAGATCGAGTCACAAGAAATAAGCGGCTGTATAAGCATACGTGTAGCGTGCACAGATATACCCAAGTAAATGGGTAAGTGTGAAAAATCAGTAATGGAAAGGAATCTGTGTATGCACCTATATATAAGAGATGTACATACACATATGAATAAAGTGCCAGTATGTAGACACACAGAGAGACCTGGGCATGTGAACAGAATGACGCAAATGCAAGTGTGCCTATATTGCTATGTAGGGAATCTCAATGAACAGATGTCAATGAATAGAGATAGAAATAAAATTGTACATGTTAATATGAAAGTCGTATGAACCTCTCCCGTAAGCGCACACACATGTGTATACTGAGGGATAAGTATATATCTATAAGTGTAAATAGAAATGTGTATAAATGTAGCAAGATATCATACATATATATATATATATATATATATAATATTTTAATTTTTATTATTATTATTATTATATTTTAAAAAAATTATTATTAATATATATATTTTTTTTATATTATGTTATACATATATATATATATTTTTTTTTTTTTTTAGTTGGTCATTGTTGCTGATTTTGATAATAAATAAAAAGGAATAGAAGGGGAAATATGTGATTTATTTCCTGTTATTGTGTATAACCAGAAGAGAATAGTAACAGGGATGGTTGCCTGCAGAGGACTGTGTGCAAGTGTGGGGGGATGAAGAACCCAAAAGTTCAGTGGCCAATAGCCTGAGAAACAGCAAGAAAGGTGCAGTTGCTATGCAAAGTTGTGTAAAGTCCATGAATGGGCATCAGGGCTCAATGAGAAACTGAAAAAAACATCGTTGGTGACAGCACGGGGGGCAGGAGTGACGTGCTGTGTCGGCGAAAGTAACTACAGCGTCAACCGCCTAGGTTACAAATGTGGAGTTGCCTTCCTTGGCGCCAATAATCAGCGAAAAGGATGGTGTCTTTAAAGCACATATCCCCTGGTGTGACGTGTCCTCGCTGTAGAGGGAGGAGTGTCATGCTGTGTGTGAGAGTCTGTGGTTCGATGCCACCGTAATCGACACAGGCGAATACGGCCACAAGGGGAATAATTATAATGTCCCTTAGTGCCATGGGCATCCCAACCCGAATCGGTTGCCATCAGACGTGAGACAGTCGGGGCATGCGGCATGACGGCGCCATAATCCAGTGTTATGGGCGTCATGACAAGGGGGTGGCAAGTCCGTCGGCCTGCCGTGGGATGTGCATCCCCATGTAGCTGAACGGCGGTCCAACCTCGTGAATAGCTCCTGCGAGAGGACCAACATTCAGTTGTTGTGTGTTGACGGATAACGGGATAGACAAGATCGGCCCGAGCACTGCCGAGTGGCAGGATCGAGTTATCAAGAGGCACTCTGACGTGGAAGTGCCGATATTAGTCTGGATAACAGCAGAGTCAGGCGATGGGGCAGAAGAAACCAGCACTGCCGAAGTTCAATGGGCCATGCACGTACCTGCTCTGTGGGCAAGGGGTGGTGCAGGCGCAAGGTGTGGCACCGGGAAGCAGAGTGGTGCATAACTGCTGCAGCAAGTTAGCAATGAGTTGCTGGTTGTTTGGTTGAGCAGCGTGTTGAGACGCCATTAGTGGATGGGAAACAGCAGCAACCGGCAGTGTGGCAGATAGGGTCATCACAGCATAGCTTGGAGGGACTGTGCATGCACCCGCACTGTAGGTGAGGAGCAGTGCCGGTGCAAGGGAAATAACTGCGGTGGTCACCGGCAAGGGTGCCGAAGCAGGGGTTGCCTCCCTTGGATCAGGCGCTCCGGACAAGGGGGAGGGTGCACGCGTATGGGTGAGCGTGTCCCCTAGTGGTCCACCTTCCTCCCTACGTATGGGGAGGGCATCCCTACTCGCCTCGGTCGCCATTGGATCTGAGACGGTCGAGGCATGCCACATGGGGGGTCACGTGATCCGATGTCACGGCCGCCACCACAGACGCATCGCACATAGGGCCCAGTCTAGCGTGCGGATCCAAAGCAAGCATAATCTGTTGGTTTTTTTTGGTTTTTATTTTTTTAGTGTTATTTCCCCAAAGGGATTGTGGCACATTCCATTGGTGCAACTGTGGGTATGGGCAAAGAGATAGAGGAGGTCGACTCGTGCACTGCTGACTGGCAGGGCCGAGAAAATGCGGATCGCGTTCGCGGATCGATAAAAATGACATTAAAGGCAGCACTGACCTTAGTGTGGGGCAACTAACCTCTAAAAGTCACCAGAGGAGGTGGTGGAGGTGTGGCGGCGGGTTGGCGTTGTTGAGAGGGCCAGGAGTAGAGGGCCCAGAGTGTCAGCGAATCAATTGCGATCGCGCCTTAATTTTAGCGCGATTGCCCAATTGAGCTATATAATTATGTGACCTGGTTGGAGACATAATTAGACAGAAGACAAGAACGCCAGAGAATCGATAGACAGACAGAAAATATGAAAAAACTTAGCCATATGAAGAGCACAGGGACAGGAGTCATGATGGCTGCCGGAAAAAGGGGGCGCTAGCCAGGGGGGCAAAGGGGAGGTTACCTATTTCCAGGAGGTTATCGGCCGTAGCTACTTTCGTTTTCTCCGCATAGGCGGATAGTAGTTTGCACAGGACAGGAATGTCAGACCCCTGTCGGAATCTGCACTAGTGGGTCACGGTTAAGTATGTGTAATTAAATGTGCGTTTTTTATCTCCTGTATGCATACACACAGGAAGGCTTTTCAGGCACTAGCAGGTCTGCACATCTGTTGATCTGGCAGATTGGAAAATTCTCCAAGCACCAGGCTGAGATTAGAACCCGGTACCCTCAGATTGAGAGTCCAATGCTTTAACCACTCAGCCGTTGTGCCTGTCATCACCCCATTCAGATGTGAAAGAAAAAGAGAATATTACAAGACCAGTGAAGAATACAATAAGGTAACAATCCTTTTTAAGTTTAAATGTCTAGAATAAAACAGTACCCACAATTCACTCAAAAGAACATTCTGTCATGGCAAAATGACAGACAGAACAAACTGTTGGTACAGAGAAAGGTGGAGAGGAAACCACAGAAACTCCATCATCTTTGAGGCACCGCAAGTAAAGGCAAAGGAGAAAGCGTAGGAACTAAAATGACTGGGTCACAACAACAACAAAGTTAAAGGGAAGATGTAACAAATTATGTCATTAAGGTGACATAATCATCATGACAAAAACCAGTCTGATTTCATATCAACTGCACTGATGACAGAAGCAGCAACAGCAACTACACTTAAAGCAGCCACACAAAAGAGAATGAGGCGGCAATTATGAAATTTGTTGAAACAACTCAAATAGTCATGCAGACACACACAGTGCAGACAGTCTCTTCCCCCAGTGGTAGTCATCATGGGAAGAAAAGATGGGAGTGTAACTCTGTTACTTCACCTGAAATACATCTTGTAACCTTTTCAGGAGCAGTTTATCCACCTTCACAAGACAGATAATGATTATGTTTGATTCTAGACTATTTTTCTTCTTTTTCCTATGTGGACTGCAATAGTTATTCAGCCACTTCTGCAAGTAGTTCATTTTTATGTGTTGCCCGTTTTCAACCCACTTTTGACAGACACAACCCATTTTTCGGCAAAGTGTGTATTGGCTTCTTTCATGTTTCCACAACCCCCCTAAAACACATCTGAACAACAGATCTTTAACTGGTGTATTTAATCTTCAGCATGCATGAACTTAAACTGAATTATGAAATTAGGGCACTGTCAGATCTGAACATGAGCAGCCCTCAGAGATTTAAAAACAACAACAACAAAAGATCAACTGAATATAAACCAGACATGCTGTCAGGATTCGAACCACAGACCCCATGTGCTACTGGGGTGGGAAACAGCTATACCTCCTGCTAGCTGTCTGCACCATCTGCATCAGTCAGCCTGGTTTCATTCTTTTTGTGTTTGTGTCTGTCTGTTCCTGCTTCATGTTTTTTGTTTTTTTTTGTTTGTTTTTTATCAGCACTATATTCCCACCGTGTCCTGTCTTTGCTGTGAACTGATCAACAGGTGTTTACAGGGGTTCACACGATTCCAACACTCTTTCGTAACCAACAGTAATAAGATCAACATTACACCTTTTCCAACTGTGTTATATACATAAAACCAAGAAAATATTAATAACAAATAAAATCAAAAATGCAGCTTTTCTGAAGTCTGCTGTATATGTTAAATCAACAAAACAGATCTACAAAATAATAAACATAGGGTTATATTTCCGGACTCTGCCAAACAAAAAAAAAAGAAAGTAAACTTGTTTCTTGCACATTCTGTTCCACAAATCCTTAGGGGCTGTCAACTCAAGAGTTTTTTCCATCATCTGAGTACCAAGGAGTGATAATGAAGAAGCAGTGTGAGAGTTTTAGAACTGAACTGAAGTCCAACAGAAGGGAAACAACACTATCTGAGTGACTCCAAATGGTTCTCAGCGACTCTGAACCTCCCTTGGACCTAGAGAGAAGCCGAGCACATTACAACTGTTCAGTGTTTTTCTCTTGTGTCACACTTCCGTTTCACTGCACATAAAACCTTTTCCTGCCACAGAACCTTTTATTTTCATTCATTTCTGCTGTCTGAAAGGTCTCTGAGATGAAGTTGACAGCCGGGGAGACTTTCCAGAACTGACACTGAATGAAACAGTTTATACACTTTCCTGCTGTTTGTGCTACACTTTAAACCAAGCATTTCCCCTTCTTCATAAACACACACACACACACACACACACACACACATACAGCCACACAATTAGTAAACACAAACATGACAAAATCACAAGAATGCTTAAATACAGGATATGAACAGAGTGTATAAATTCAATCTGGCAAAATGTGGCATTTCTTCATTTCAATCACAATAAGCATTGTTATTCAGTTTCAATACATACACATCAGAAAAAATACTAAATCCTCTGAAAGAGCTCAAACTGTTGTACAGATTTGCCTTAGACTGCACATAACAGAATAAACTTTACCTGACCATAAACCGCAGTCCTTTTCTTACATGGCAAAACTAGACTGTGGAATAACTTCATGTTTCACCTCATAGCAACCCATTCTTGACTTATCTATTCAGGTTCGGTTCAGTCTGTTTAGCTTCATATTCAAAATCAGCAACTGAAAGCTTTCCTTCATAAGCTGTGCTAACACATACTATTACAAAAACACTCTGTCACCCTATCAATAACAATAATCAATTTACCTGCAAAAATCAGTGAGTGTTTGCTGTAGGGGCTTTCCATCTCCCCAGAGTCCTTCCCCAGACGACTGATTTTACGATTGTGTGTTCTCTGATGGACAGTCATCAGTGTAAGAACCAGCCCCTGAACCAAGAAACTCAATCCTGGCTAACATTATGCAGCATCCCTTACAGCATTTGATCCCCAACTCAAGTCTTTCCTCTGTTCTAAAACTAACCATGTCTTCAATTACTCCAGCATTGCCTTTTTATCAAACTCAAAGCAAACAGAGTGAAATACTGACGATTCTGCAGGGATGACTATTTTTGTTTAATGATGTGATGTTCCTACCATGAGCTTCCCTTATACACATGCTGCACCCCCAAAATCTGGTGTAGCTGAAGCAAGAAAAAAAATCTGGTGAAGGGAAACACATCTCATGCTGAATTGTAAGGCAGAAGTGGTTCTCTGTGGAAAATGCATTTTTCAGTGTCCATGTAACTGTAAGCCACATAATGGATCCACTGCATGGGAAGTGTCATCCACTGCATGGGAAGTGTCATCCATTGCACGGGAAGTGTCATCCACTGCATGGGAAGTGTCATCCACTGCATGGGAAGTGTCGTTCATTGCAGAGGAAGTGTTATCCATTGTATGGGAAGTGTCGTCCATTGCACAGGATGTGTCCCATGCAGTGTCGTCCATTGCACGGGAAGTGTCATCCATTGCACGGGAAGTGTCATCCACTGCATGAGAAGTGTCGTCCATTGCATGGGAAGTGTCATCCATTGCACAGGAAGTGTCATCCATTGCATGGGAAGTGTCATCTACTACAGGGGAACATCCACTGCATGGGAAGTGTCATCCACTGCATGGGAAGTGTCATCCACTGCATGGGAAGTGTAATCTACGACAGGGGAAGTGTCATCCACTACAGGGGAACATCCACTGCATGGGAAGTGTCATCCACTGCATGGGAAGTGTCATCCACTACAGGGGAACATCCACTGCATGGGAAGTGTCATCCACTGCATGGGAAGTGTCATCCACTACAGGGGAACATCCACTGCATGGGAAGTGTCATCCACTGCATGGGAAGTGTCATCCACTGCATGGGAAGTGTCATCCACTGCATGGGAAGTGTCGTCCACTGCATGGGAAGTGTCATCTACTACAGAGGAACATCCACTGCATGGGAAGTGTCATCCACTGCATGGGAAGTGTCATCTACTACAGGGGAACATCCACTGCATGGGAAGTGTCATCCACTACAGGGGAACATCCACTGCATGGGAAGTGTCATCCACTGCATGGGAAGTGTCATCCACTACAGGGGAACATCCACTGCATGGGAAGTGTCATCCACTGCATGGGAAGTGTCATCCATTGCAGGGGAAGTTTCATTCCCAGCAAACCTGTGGCAAAGATCTGCCTATGGCCAAAGTATTCTAAACCTTCCTTGTGCTTGTTTTAACTTCAGTATCTGTAGCTACATCTGAGACACATTAAACTGGTAAATATGCAGACAATATCCACATGCTCATACATGCACACACACTGTGCAAGTACAAAGGCTACACAACTTGTGACAGAACATGTAAGAAGCTCGCAATATTCATGTTATAAAGCAATTTGCTAAATATCACATTTTCAAAGGTTAGGCCGTAATGTCTGAATGATTTCAATGTTTCATTCTTTTGGATTGCTGTGATGAAACCACCCACCCAATCACTCCCCCCCACCCCACCCCTCCACCCTACACACACCGACCAGATAAATAACCAACTACTGAAACTCACACTCAACAAATTCAATTTAATGCTAGAACCTCTCTTTGTTCCTGAAACCCCCCCCCCAAAGTCACACAAAACCGTATCACATACACCTTAGGTTGATGACAGTCCACACACACACACACACACACACACACACACAAGAAGAGTTCTGTGGGAAGTGAGAACAACACCAAGGCAGAGCGGATGGAAGGATGAAGAAAGGGAGGGAGGAGGAAGGGGTGAGGGCATGGGAAGGGGAGAGAAGGAGGGGCAGGCCAGGGGCTGTATGGAGGGCAGATGAGGTAAAGCACCACCTCCCACTGCCGTCATGACGGGGGAGGCTCAAAGAAGGAAGCAGAATTGAAAGAAGTGGACAGAGACTGTGACGACGACAGGGTGTTGGGTCTGGTGAGGGTGGGGGTGATGGTGGTGGAGGGATCGTCGATCCTGGCACAGGCGTCCCCCATCTGCGTCATGTTGGCCACATCGCTGAGGATCATCTGCGCCACCTGTACTGCCATCTGCTCCTGTTCCTGAAACATCAAAGCCATCTGCAATGATGTGCACTGATGTGTGTGTGTCTCTCTCTAACACACAATGCACCACAAGCGTGAGTTGTTTGTGTGCCTATGCTTGCATGCGTGTGTGTGTGTGTGAATGAGAATCAAAATCAGAATCAAATCTTTTTGTCAATTAAACTATAACAATGTTTATAAGACATATATACACAGTTACACATATCACACACATAAAATCAAGTCAAGTGGGTCATGGTTAAGTATGTGTAATTAAAATCAAGTTTACAACAGATTCAATAAAATTGACTTGATTCTCAGTGCAATGGTGTTTCTGGCAGCAGCAATAATCAAATTTTCCAAACATTTACAAGTTTGTCTTCATGTATGAGCTAACTGGGTTTAACAATACTAGGAAGGCGTTTTTGCTGAATTTTTTTTGTATGAATTCTTCTCTAATTTCTTTGTTCACAATTATCTAAGAAATAATACTCATCTTAATTTGTTTGACAATGTAAGTCTCATTTCTTTTGGGATGTTTATGTATGTACCCTTTTCTCTTACAAGATCATGATAGGATATTCTTAGTTTGCACAGTGACTGTTTTTGATTATAATTGCCTCTCTGTCTTCATCCATTGTACCATACCTTTTGTGGCTGGCCTTTTGGTATCCACTGACTGACTGAAGTAAAGATTCTGACCTTTCTACCACTGGCCATGGCACATACTTTTTTTTCCTTGTTTTTGTTTTTTGTTTTTTTTGGTTCATCGCATGAAATCATGCATCTTTTGTCGTTAGTATACATTGTTTGCTAATTTCTCTGCCACTGAGTAACTGATGTCTGTATTGTCTGCTATTACACAAACTGTGTGTATGGGTGTGTGTCTGTGTGAGCGCCTGTGTGTGCAAGCATGCACATGTGCAAAAGTGTGTGTGTACCTGCAAGCATACACATGTGCTTATATCTTAACCAGAAAAACAAAAGAAAATGTTTCTACCCACCTTTTCCTTGCTCCTGTTTTTCTTGAAGAAACTTCCACCTGCAACACATGTAGCGTTCACATGCCACAGGTGGAGAGTAAGGCAGCAAGCAATCAGTGAACAAACAACAACAAAATGACAAAGAATTAAACAAAGGTTGTCAGGGTAATTGTTAACTGCTTTTTGAATTTAAATAAAAATAAGAAGCCCCAACCCCTCAACCCTCCTTCAAAGACCACATTTCTTGGAATGTGCATGTGTTTGTGTCAAAGTACCTGTGCGTTCACATCTATATTCATTCACAGATTTATGTAATACAAGTAAATTCTAATATCCTTTTATTCATAATTCTTCTTTCTTCCTCTTGCTGTCTCCTTTCTTCACCAGCAGGAAGATGAAGGGCATCTTACCCATATACTCCAAAATCAACAGTAGCAAAGTGATAAAGTCCAGTTCAATTCCACAGAACTTCTTTCCCACTCAGCTGTGCTCCCCCATCCCCACCTCCCACCACCCTTTCCCCCCAAAACAAATCCTGCACAGCCTTTACACTTGCACGATGTCTCATAGCCAAGGAGCACCACATGTTTAAGAAAATAGGAAATATCTCCTTCACAGTCCACTGCACTAATTACCATCCGTTAATAGTTGTGTCTTTCCAACCAGCACAGTTCAAGCAGTGAAAACCATACCACCCCTTCCAAGGGCAAGACCTACAGCAGCAGACTGCACAGGACACTGCTTTCTTTCTGTTCTGGTCTTTGAGCTGTCCACATGCATCCTGCTTTTTTTTCTTTTTCTTTTCTTGCTTTTTTTCTATAAATTGCAGGTTTCTTTCATAAGGATCTTGTACATGCCTTCACAGGATCAGGAACGTCACACAGACAGTTGAATAAGAACAAAATTGGTATTTAAAAACTATTATCAACAGAGTTTTCTTCCCATAAAAGAGAAACAAAAAGCTAAAAAGCATTCCTTGCAAACTGTGCTAGCAGTAGGTCCAACCCAACACCAGTAGCATCTCACCTTTCTTTTTGCTGTTGTCGGGGTCCGGGTCAAATTCAGACACAAACTGACCCAGTGCATTGACTGAGCCCAACCTCAAAGGTCTGCAACACACACACAACACATACATAGGAGAAACACTCATCAATGCTTGTACTTCAAAACCAAATCCCAAACACTGTCTCTCCATCCATTTACTCTCCAATTTCCTCAATAAAATCAGACTCATCTATTCTCTATTCTGTCCTTTACTTTTTTCTGAACAAAATGAACAACAGAAAGTTCTGCCTGCCTGAAAATGACAGCAAAGATGGAGGAAGACCCTACCACTTAAAGACCTGGGACACTATCACTGACCAGTCCTTCTACAGTCCAGTCCAATCATGTTGTTCTGAAGCAAACTTTTTTTTAACCATTTGCGTATAGGATGATGTCATGTAAAAAAAGTTGCGATAGTGCCTATAAGATGTCCACTGACGTCCTGCATGTTCTGATATTTCCTTCATTGGAGTTTGGTTCAATTCACATAAACAGACTCTGAACGGATAGTTTGATATGTCTGGATTATAAAAATACTATCAAAATGAGCATACACTAGGTAGAAGTCCATTTCTTCTCAATAATGATTTGCTAACTGGATAACATGGAACGCTTAAGGAAAGAAAGTTGCATCATATGCAAAAAAGGGCACTGAAAACTTTGTCCAGTAAAGAAAGAGGTCCCAGTCAGCAGATTTACACAATTCTGCAAGCTGTGCTTGATAATGGACAGTTACAACAATGGAGAAGGATCTCTCTCATCTGATGATTGGTTTGAACACAAAGTTGAATGACAATGACAGTGATGAAAGTGACAACTCATCTGATGCTAATTCAGTCTGTCTATCCAATCAGACAGCGTTTTTGAGCAGGTGACTACGACTGACAGAGTACATGCAGTGAGCGTTGGGAGAGGGAGAGGAGAGGGAGAGGAGTAATGTAAGACAACAGGCCGAATTCCAGCCAGAGGGTGTAGAATTGGGTGTGGCAGTTGTCAGTGAACTGTTATTTCAATGCATACTGCCGGAAATAGGCAACCGCCAATGCTCCATGATTTTCATGAGACGCACGGTTGAAAGTGCACTGGATGTGAAACACATGCTTTTAGTTTTAATGCTTTTTGTCACTGAATCAGATGGTTGACTTGTTTGAAGAGGTGGAAGGCCGGATGTACAGCAGACACATGAATCAGCCCAGGTACAACCTGAGGGGAGTGAATGTTATCAAAGAACTTCACCCTCTAACTGGGGAAAGCTCTTTGCTGTCAAAAAGCTTGCCTGCCCAGTTTCTGAGAATATGACTGACTTTCTATATTGACTGTACCATTTGTTTTTGTTAGGACAGTTATTCATTTACATGTCTACATGAGTTGTTATTTATTTTTATAAGCTTATAGCCTGTTTTCATTTATTTCCAGCTGCATTTTGTTTTCTTCTGTATGTAGAGGTGGAAAAAGACTTTTTGTTACACAAAAATTATCATCTTGCCTGAACAGTTATCTACAATCAAACTAATTGGGGGGAAGCCCAGATTCAGAATCTACATTCATTTTCCTTCACAAAAACGTTTACTTTCTTGGCACTGAACTGATTAAAGAGATTGCTATGAATCACTGAAATCCTGAAAAACACATGCTGATAAACCAGAGCACAGACCCTTCAAAATGCTCTAAAACCAATTGTGTGTCAGTGACTGGCTGGCTGAACCAGGACCGCATCTATCGAAGACTGGGGGATAAATGAACAGTTACAGTAGTCACTCACTCACTCTCTCACACACACACAAATACATACACACATTCACACACACACACACACACACACACACACAAACAGTGAACACCCCTTCTCACCCCTTGTTGGGTTGCTTCCAGAGGTTCTCAGGATTGAGGAAGTCACAGTCCATGGTGCCCAGGTGCTCCTCTATCCTGCCGGCCACTGAGGACAGGGAGGAAGAGGAGGAGGGGGAGGGGGCTTTGCGGGTGGCCCGGGAGGCAGCGGCCAGCAGTGTGTTGCGTGTGCTGATACCCTCCCCCCCAACACTCTGACTGCCCACACTGTGCTCAGACGACGCGTCACTCGCTGCCAAGGAAACAAAACAACAACAGACAAATAAAAACAAACCACAAAAGCCATGAAATAAAAATCATTGCTGCAGGTACTGTTTGCTTCAGGTTTGAGTCAACGAACAAAGGCTGGGAGAGCAGAGAAAACAACACTGAGGACAAGAAAAAACAACAGAGAAAACAAGCAAGAGAGCAACTTAGGACACTCACAGTGGCTGGAGAGAGGGGACAGAAACCAAATGATCTAAGCACATAGTTTTACAAAACAGAAAGACAGCTTTCAGAGGCAAATAGTAATGAGGTGAGATGTGTGAGCAGCAAGAGAGCCGCTATCATTTTTTACCTTGTCGGCGATGTCTTTTAACAGGCAAGTCCTGGGCCATCTGCACTGTGCTTATCAAATCAGACAGGTAGCGGTAGTAAATTTCACTGGACATATAACGGCTAAAATACACCTGCACACAGATACACGCAATGCTCAAAATGTATATACACAACCAAGTAACAGAGCAGGGCATTTACTATGATGTAAAGAAAGACAGATCTTTTTGAGTGATCTTTTTTATTGTCATACTGATTGATAACAAGCATCAGACATTTTTCACATTTCTTCAGAAAAGTGGAATCGAAAAAAAATTCCCATAACTGCATTTTTTTTTTCAAAGAAGACAAAAAACATGCATCTTTTCACGATTAACTTTCATTTATTGACAACAATGGCACTGTGTTCTTGGTGTGTAACTGACAAGTAGCATCATAATAAATCTCAAGCAGTCTGTTCCAGAAATTCTCACCACCACAAAAGCTGAGTCATCTGTGTTTGGGTCAAAGGTATCTATGGCTTGAAAACACAACAGTTGGGGGCATCATCCTGTTGATTTAAAGGCATCCAGAAGAAAAAAAAGAAAAAAAAACCCACAAAAAACCACTCTATTATTCAATTCAATGTTGCAATGCTTCACCTGCTGTATGCATGCTTGTACATAGTTTTGTCTGTCTCCATGTGTAAGTGTACTATTACTGTCTAGCAGTGCAACATGCATGCATGTACATCTTACATGCAAAATATAATCTAATTAATGTGTGCTCTTCAGTTATGCAAAACAGGTCATTTCCATCTTTAACCCTTTTGCTGCAAGGAAAATGATTTAAGTGAAATCTATTTGCCAGGGTTTAAAAAAAAAAATTTTTTTTTAAAGGGCATATATTTTAAAAAATTCTGCGCTTTTTGTTATTGGAGAAAGACCCACAAAAGTGTTTTTTCTTTTTTTAAAAGGTAAATGAATAAAGAATGCAAAACACATGATGTTTTCCCATTTCATATATTTTCAATGACATGCTGTTGTTTTGAAATCAGCGTTTTGTTTTTTGTTGTTTTTTGTCACATTTTCAACTTGTTCATTACAAACATTAGTCAGGTAATTTGCACTAAAATATATTTTCTGGACAAATGGATAATACCTGTACACACAAATTATACTTGAACAACCACAAAAAGAGAGAGAGAGAGAGAGAGAGAGAGAGAGAGAGAGAGAGATACACAATGCACTGTGGCCTCTCCAAGTGATTATATGGATGTGGGGCCACACCCCCTCGGTCTCCACCCGTCCCTCTTCACCCCTCTCACACGGTCACTTCATCCAGTTCTCATCAGATCGCGTTGGCTGAGTGCCAAGAAAATCGCTCACGTTGTGTCCTGCTAAAAATTTGGTCACTTTCTGTCAACTGCTACTGCTGTAAAGTTGGCATCACTCACTGACAGTCGTATCTTGGCCAGTCTCTTCATTGCTCCCTTTATTTTCTATCAAATCGTCCTACAAAAGTTCATCACTGTCTTCTCCTTCGAATTTATATTTCAATTCTTTCTGAGCATCAGCTAAAGAAAGCAATCTTGGTTGATTTCATGCAATCACGATCGCATGTCTTTAGCACAGGGTCCAACATTTTGTTGAACAAGCGAGGGGAGGAGCCAGGCAAACACTGCGGCAGTAATCCAACCAAAACATTCAAATAAAGGACTGCCTCATGACACAGATGAGGTTTCTAGCTATGAATAGAATCTAGAAAGATTCCCCAAGCTAAAGCTGCCCGTACTTTTGTCAATGAACTCAATGCAAACCAGGGAAAAGTCAGAATATTTCGATGACGAGTTATCTCGTCATTGTGGCAGCGAAGCGTACATGCTTGCGCTGACGAGTTATCTCATCATATAGGCAGCTTAGGGGTTAATATGTACATTTCAATTCTTTAACTCACTCATGCCAAGAGTTTTTGCCCTTGCGAGGGTTTGTATAGGATGGGAAAAAAATTCTCAAAAAAACAAATAAGCACCCAGACAATTGAAATTTAGTATGTGTATTCAGTGAATGTTGTTCCATATTTGTGCAAAAAATTAAATTATTTACTCACCATCTTATTGTTGATCACTGTATCCATTTTTTGTGTATTTTGTAGCATTTTTGCACCCATCAGAAAGGTATACCAAGTGTCCTTGAACAGCTTACAAATGTTCCACATCACATTCTAACACTATCTGAGGAACTGAAGACCTAGTACATGCAATGAAGTATGAACAGATGGTGGAGAAAGTTGAAATTCACGCACACACAAAATATATTGTCTCTACATAAAAAAAGGAGTTCACTGTACACAAAAACCTGATGTATTATCACTGACAATAGTCTTGTCTGGAGTGAAAAAGCTCATGGCAGATGATGTTGAGTCCTTGGCACAGCTTCACACACAGTGGAAATCCACATTTTGGACACCAGTTGGCAGTTTGGTGTCTTGGTGTGTTGTGGCACTTGAACAGGTCTTCACAGACCTTGCACTTGCAGTAGCTGGTCACTCATATCCACTCCAGCCATGTTGGTGATGTAGTCTTGTACTGCAGCTGGCTTCTGTCTTTCAGGACGATGTCGTGTTATCACACTGACCATGGTAGTTGGCAGCATGACTGTAGTCAGCACATGACCACTTGAGCACAGCAACATGACCTGCAACCATACACACACACACAAATGATCATGCAGGTCTGACTCTTTCTTCTTATTGTTGTTTAAATTATTTGTTTACTTATTCCCTTGTTTATTCCAAATATTTATGTGAATGGAAGCATAATGTGGTAAGTTTTTTACATGTAGTCAAAGAAAACCACCTTAGATTTTTTTTTTTTTTTACAACATTACAAACAATAATGACAGTGTCATCAGTATTAGTACTATTATTGTCATTTCTATAGCACCTTGTTCTACAAATAAACTCCACGTTATTGTAAAACAGAAAATAAGTAAACATATGCATGCAATCACACACACACACACACACACACACACACACACACACACACACACACACACACACACAGAGTTGTATACCTGAGCATGTGACACTGTTTTCTTTCACACACACACACACACACATATATATATATATATTATATATATACACACTCACCATTTTCAGTCCAACCACTGGTAAAAATACCAGCAAAGTCGTCGGTTTCCTCAGTGATTTCATTGTCAGTGTCGGTCAGCTGGCACATGGTCAGGACTCACTTTCCTCTCCACCGTAAACACCCTCTTCAGTGGCCGAATCTATTTCTAGTTCATCGGGATATGGTTCAAAATCACTGTCCGACGAATCAACATTATCTCCTTCAACATCGGAGCCTTCAGTTTGGATCATTTCCAAAGTAGCTTCAACGCTGTGTTGCGTTTGACCTCTCCTACCGTGTCGAACACTTCGACGCGACGCCATCTTGTCAAACAACTTGCAGAGCTGACCGAGGGTATGCTTCGTTGTCGTCTGCTAACGAGCGTGTCACTACATGCACGCAGTGTGTGTGAATGAAAAGTTGGCCGGAGATAACTTAAGAATCAGTTCTGTTTTTAAGTTTCGTATCCGACACGTCACTCCAACAGCGCGACTTTTCAAAATCAAAATCCGCATATGCGGACATTGGCATCCAACGCTTTGTCCGACGACATCCGCATATGCGGACAATGGCAGCGAGTGAGTTAATGCATGCATTACAACATTTCCACTGTGTAACACATACATGTTTTCACATTTTCAAACAGGCTGTTACAGACTTCTTAACGTATGCAACGTATAGATCAAAATGTGTTATTTGCAATGCATGCTTCTGTGTGTTCTGGGTGTGTAATGCATGTTTTTATGTTTCCCCCAACAAAGTACATGTTACCATTCCATGCTGCGCAGAACAGGTGATTTCGCACCTTGTCTAATGTATGCAGAACAATGTCGCGGGGTCTGGAGAAGCAGTCAGGCAGAGGACCTCCCTCACGGCAGATGTTCCCCTCCACCTCAAAGCGAATCTTGTCGTCAAACCCTAGAGGTGTGGTGGCCTGCAGCGAGAAGAACCTGCAACCACCACCACCTACTGCCCTGCATCTCTGTTTCTAAACTGCACTGGCAGTCTGTCTCTTACTGATCACAGCATCCTAGATATACACTGACATGATACAACCATGCTCACATTAATGCATTCTTACACAACTACAAGGGATCTTTGTGCAAGCACATACACATATACATACAAATATCACAATTTTCATATGCATTTCATAAGCATCTGCTTCATAGTAAAGGTCATTTCAAACATTCTGCTTCACAGTAAAGTTAATGCTTTTTCCCCCAATACTGATCTTTGATCCAGTGTGATGCAACCTACCTGTAAATAGTGTTGAAATGAAATGAAATTATGGTGCTTAGAGCCTCGCCAACCACTAAGGCCATCTCAAGGCTATCGCCACGTTAATACCTACTAAATACCTAGACAAACAATAAAAACAAGTCACCACTTTAAGCTTTCCACTCAAAGTTTAAAAAAAACCTTCCATAATTTAAAACCTTCAAATCTGATTAGAAATGTTCACTTCTTTCAAGAAGTCCATCAGCGCCCACGGAGGGACATCACGAAACAAGGTCTTCAAAGAAACCGCCGTGTAATGTCTGTGTCTAACGTCATGCAGATCCCAACAGTCAAGGAGCACGTGTTTCACGGTGAGAGGCTCATCACAGGGAATACATCGAGGGGCCTCTTCCCCCTTAAACAAGTAAGAATGAGTAAAAAAAAGTGTGCCCCGCATGCAGTCTACACAGCACAGACTCCTTTCTGTTCTTCACCCCCGATGGGAGGGTCTCTTTTAGGTCTGGACTGATCTGGAACAGCTTGTTGTCCGTCCGGGTGTTCCACTCCTCTTGCCAAAGATCCTGAACACAAGTGTTCACCTTCTGCTTCATGTCTGTGTATGGTACAAAGGTTCTCGATAATTCTTTCTTCACAGCGTTCTTGGCCAGCTGGTCTGCCCTTTCATTACCATGAATGCCAATATGTCCAGGAACCCAGGCCAACACAACCTCGTATCCTTTCTTTGTTACAAGAGTAAAAGCTTTGTAGAATTCCAGCAGTTTGGGATGAGTGAGATTCCTGCAGGCGATCGCCTCCAGGGCTGACAAGGAGTCGGAAAAGATCATGAATCTCTTTTGTTTCGAAGAGAAAACCATTTTTACCGCCAGATCCAGTGCAGTCAGTTCCACAGTGTACACTGAGCTGTCAGATAGGATGTGTTCCATTGAGGGCTGGTCAGGAAAGGCGGGACAGAACGCAGATGCAGCGACTCCGTCCTGTGACATGGAACCATCAGTGAAGATTTTTTGGAAAGTGGGAAATTTGTGGCAGAGTTCTGAAAAGTAAGTTCTGTAGGCCAGTGAACTGGTGGAATCTTTACGGTACGAGGCCAGATCGAATTGGACTTCAGGTGTTCTAAAGGTCCACAGTGGGCTGTTGGGGAACTTGGAGAAGTCTGAGATGCCACCAACATCCAGATCAGCATTTTCTATGTGCAGCTGAATGCGGAGTCCAAGAGGAGGGATGCAGTTTGGGTTGTCTTTAAATTTCTTGTTGAAGGGGTTGTTGAATACAACGTCGTAAGCAGGGTTTCTGGGTTCAGAAAACAGTTTCAAGTAATAGTTTAGGGTCAGCTTCAATCTGCGGTTGGAGAGAGGCGGTTCCCCCACCTCTGCATACAGGCTGTGCACAGGGGTGGTGCGGAATGCACCTAAGCTTAGACGGAGCCCTTGGTGGTGTATAGGGTCCAGCAGTTTCAGGTAAGACGGTCTGGCTGAGCCGTATACTACACATCCATAATCCAGTTTGGACCAGACCAGGGCTCTGTAGAGGTGCAAGAGAGTTCTCTAATCAGCACCCCAGTCCGTGTGTGCCACAACTCGGATGATGTTCAGGGCTTTTTGACAAAATACTTTCAGCTGTTTGACATGGCTAAGGAAGTTCAGCTTCTGATCAAAATCGACCCCTAAAAATTTGGCTTCCTTGACTGCCAGGATGGTGGATTTTCCCAGACGGATTTCAGGGTCCAGATAGAATTGGCGAATGTTATGAAAATGAATACACTCAGTTTTTGAGGACGAAAAGGTGAAACCGTTCTCCTCTGCCCAACACTGAATTTCGTCCACGCAGAGCTGAAGCCGTCGCTGGATGCCGGCATATGTGCTGCCAGTTGCATACAGGGCGAAATCGTCCACAAACAGCGAGCTGTCCAATCCCTTCTGAACCGACTGGACGATGTCGTTTATTTTGATGCTGAAGAGAGCCAGCAACAGAATGCTCCCTTGCGGAACACCCAGCTCCTGCTCGTGAATGTCGGACAGGGTGGTGCCAACCCTCACCTCGAATTGTCTGTCTTGCAAGAAGTTGTTGATAAACTGGGGCAGGTGTCCTTGGAAGCCGAGCTTGTGCAGGTCTGAGAGGATTCCAGATTTCCATGTAGTATCGTAAGCTTTCTCTAAGTAAAAAAATATGGCCACCACATGCTGTTTGTTGACAAAGGCATTCCTTACTGAGGTTTCCAGATGAACCAGATGGTCAACGGTAGATCGATGCTTGTGGAAACCCCACTGTTCTTTCGCCAGAAGGCTGTCGGTCTCTAGTTTCCACATCAGCCTACTGTTGACCATCTTCTCCATCAGTTTGCAGATGCAGCTGGTCAGTGCTATTGGGTGGTAGTTGGAGGGGTTCGAGGGGTCTTTTCCTGGTTTTGGCACCGGGATTATTGGGACTTTCTGCCAGGAGGGTGGAAAAAAGCCTGTGATCCAGATGTGGTTGTAAACTTTGAGCAGCGTGTCCAGACAGGTTTTGGGAAGATGTTTCAAAAGTTTATAATGAGCCTTATCCATTCCTGGAGAGGAATCCGTGCAGGTCTGAAGGGCAGATTTTAATTCATTCATAGTGAAAAGAAGGTTGTAGCTCTCTGTGTTGCCAGAAGAGAAGTTGCAGGGTGTTTTTTCTTTCAGGTTTTTGGTTTTGAGAAACAGAGCAGATTTGTTGGCAGATCTAGAGTTCAGTTCGTTTGTGGAGGCTAGCAAATTAGCAACTGCTTTCTTCTCAGTGATCAGAGCGTCTGAGAGTGTGTGATGGTGGAAAGTTGGGCAGACGTTTTTGCCCTTAATTTTTTTTAAAACCCTCCACACTTTCTTCTTGGGTGTGTTGGAGGTTAAGAAAGAGCAAAAATCTCTCCATGATTTTTTCTGGCTCTTTTTAAAAACATATCTAGCTTTCGCCCTCAGCTGTTGATGGGTTTGAATGCTATCGGTCTCCGGTCTCCGAAAGACGCACCGTTGCGCTCTCTTCTGAGACTTACGGGCCTCCCGACATTCAGTATTGAACCAGGGCGTTCTTGGCATCTGAGGCTTGGAGGTAGACGATGGGACTGCTGCTTTGGCGCAATCTAAAATGATCTGTGTCAGAGTGTCAGCAGGATCCTTGCTTTGTAAGACTGTTTCTTCCTGCAGCTCCGCTCTTAACTTTGTGGTAAAAATTCCCCAGTCGGCTTTCTCATAGTTCAGGCGGTCAGGCAGAGAGTCACCTTCCCCATCTGTGGAACAGAAGATGACACGAAAGTGGTCACTCCTGTGCAGATCGTCGTGCACTTTCCACTCGTAGTCCAGGACCAACGATGGATCGCAGACCGACAGATCTAAACACAAGAGCTTCCCAGAAGAGAGATGAAGGTAAGTGGGTGACTTGTCGTTAAGACAACACAGGTCCATATCGGAAAGAAGGTTTTCCAAAAGAAGACTTCGGGCTGATGTCACCTCACTTCCCCAGAGCAGGGAGTGGCCACTGAAGTCGCCCAACAGTAAGAACGGTCGTGGGAGCTGGTCGACAAGGTTCATGAGGTCCTGCCTCAGAACACGGACGGAAGGAGGAAGATACAGAGAACAGACAGTGATAGTTTACTTAAGTGTGACTCTGACTGCCATCTCCTGTAAAGGGGTGTTTAAAGGAACTGTACTATATAAAAGGGACTTATGTACAAAAAGAACGACACCACCTGTCAATTCCTCTTGCTTCGGTTGAGCGGGTTTAAAAATGGAGTTAAAACCAGAGAGAGATAAAAACTTGCCATCTCTCTGCAGAGTTTCTTGCAGCGCCAGCACTGAAGGTTTCAAAGAATGACAAAGCAACTGGAGTTCCTGGAGATTGGCATAAAAACCACGGATGTTCCAATGAATGACCACCATTAAAAAGTTTAAAAATGAAACAGCAGCTTAATCCATCGCTACCTCCTGCTCCTCTGCTTGTGGTGGATCAAGGTTGGCCAAGACTGCATATCTGTTTTTTGTATACATCAAAGTCCTGTCCGATTCCGGCCAAGCCAGAATATCCACCACCTCGGCTTTCCCCAACCCCGCCGAGGTCGTAACCCTCCCCTCCTTGGGTTCTGGAGGTGCGGGGGGTTTCTGGGCACTCCCACCAGCCCGAGGGGCAGGCAGACGAGGGGCGGGACGAGGAGAGACGGGACGGGAGGTGGACACCATGCCTCCGCCCGAGGCTTCCCCCCCCCCCCCCCCCTGCCCAGCAGCTCCTGAGGACCGCCGTACAGGATGGGAAGGGGTGGATACAGCGCCTCCACCCAAGGCCAATGGTTTTACCAAGGTCGGTATGTCGTCCGTCTGCGTCCCTGTGGTCGTCGTCTGGATTGCAACATCCACCATCCTGGGTCTGACGACAGAAGCCTATGACAGTCCTGCCTTAGGCAATGTAGCCTCCACTAACTTACGGGCTTCAAAGAATGATATTTTCTTCTCTGTCTTCACCTTCTGGATTTCCTTTTCTTTTTTCCAGGTGGGGCATTCTTTAGACAAAGACGGGTGGCTGCCTCCACAGTTCACACAACGGGCTGGACTGATGCACTCGCCCTGGTGCGCCGTCTTTGAACAGGTGCCACATGCCTATTCCTCCTTGCAGCGGTCCCGCACGTGTCCAAATTTCTGGCACTTGAAGCACCGTAGAGGGGACGGCCCGTACAGACTTACGTTCACCTGCAGGTACCCAACTCTTATGTCCTTGGGGACATTCGGGCAGCAGAAGGTGAGGAAAAATGTGTTGGTCAGGACTCTGTCCGACCCCTTCCTTACTGTCACCCTGTAAACATCCGTCACTCCCTGAGAGGACAGCTCGCACTTAATCTCTGCCTCAGATACTCCTCTCAACTCAGGGCATCTGATGACCCCCTTCGAGCAGTTCAGTCCTTTGTGAGGGGAGACCTTCACCGCCCTATCCACAAAAGTGGTCGCTTTAAGCAGAAGCTGTGTCTTCCTTTTTGATGTCGTCTCCACCAGAAACGTTCCATTCCTCAGCCTCTTGATAGACTTCAATGCGCCTGCCAAACATTGGAAGCCTTTCTGGATGGCGAAGGGGCTGAGAGCCGACAAGGGCTTGTCATCATCAGTGCCCTCCACCACAAGCCACAACAGCCAATATCCAGAGGTCTCTCCGACCTCCAAATCGGAGTCCGAGTCATTATCCGTTCCCTGTCTCCTCCTTTTTGCAAGTTTAGGGGGGTGTGATTGGATGGAAGCCATGGGTTTTTTTTTATCTTTAATTCATCCCTCCCTTACCCACCCACCATGGGGTCCAACTTAGGGGCCAGGGTCAAGGGAACACCAGCTTGACCCTTTCCAGGTTTCGGGAGGGACATGCAACCTGTAAATAGTGTTAATCAAAAAAAAACAAAAAAAAACTGTTTTTCATAGATCACAATGTATAATATAAGAACAGTTTGGTTCATAACTGTCTAACACACACACACACAGACCACACACACACACATACACATACATACACCACACACACACAGACACAGACACACACACACTCACACATACACTTCCATACACACACATCCACAGAAGAGCTCACCGGTCATACAGGATCATGGCATCACTCTGTGCCTGCATGCCATCATAGTGCCCTTCCTGCTGTATCAGCTGTTGCTGGAAGTTGTCGGCTGCCATCCAGAACTGCATCAGGTGCTGTGCTCCCTCCTGCTCCATGAACTGCACACAGCCACTCACCTGTCACACCACGTCACACTCACCTGGACAACCTCTTTCCAGCAACACTGTAGGCTGGAGTCATTCTGTAATGCCTTGTATTGCACTTTGTGACTTAATTTTCATAGCACAGGATAGACACGACAGCCTTGTGATTCGAGCACTGGACTTCCATCCTGACAGTGCATAATGTAGATGGTTCAAATCCTGGCAATGTACTGGTGGGTTCACTGAAGGCTGTGGATTTTTTTTCCAATCATAAGGTGTGCAGAATTGCTGGTGCCATTATCCTCCTTCATGTGTACATAAACACAAACAAGAAATAATATGAAGATGTATTATAGTGAGCCTTTATCTCACATGTGTTGCACAGGCTCTTAGTGCAACTACACATACACACACACTACAGATGACAGGTGAATTAATAGTTGAAAGTAAGACTAAGAAAACTGCATTTGACTAATTCTGTTTTTTGTGTCAGCATTCAGCGTCTTACAGAAACTCCAACAAAATCAGTATACATCCATAATGAAAATGAGAGGATGACTGATAACAGGGTAACGGGCATAAAATCCCACTTTTTGGAATGAGTCAATGTGTCAAACAGAAGAATTCTTCATAACAGATTTCCATGAGGACAGTAAGGGGCACACCCTCCTCACTGCATCCCCAGCTTTCTACTTTTCTCAGTTCTGGTCTGAATACAGTGATGACATCACTGACGCAAGGCCAGTAGTTTTCTTTTATGGTATGGCTACCTTGCACTGTGACTGCAGGCTGCATTGTCCAATGTTCGTTCCTCTGTGGAACAAGGCAAAATCAGCAAGTTGGACCACACTATGATTGCATTTACTATTTCTTTTAAACCCCCCAACCCAATAAATTTTTAACTAATTAATGTTTATTTTCAATTGCTCTTCAATATAATAAATACTTCAGTATTCACACACAAGAGTTATTCACCTACCAAATGTCACAGTTCAGATCAACAACAATGATAGAGCACTAAAAAGAATGTCTCACAGATTCTAGCCATGTCTGTAGAAGCACTGACTGGAGTCCAATATCTATCGCAATTAACACAATCAATGACTGCAAATGTTTCCAGAATCACCAGCTGGAGTTCAGTCTATCAACTCACTTAGTACTGCCAGTTAGTTCCCCTGACTTCCCCCACAGATGACCCATTTGTATGTGTAAGAAATAAAATCACCAAAAAAGAAATGTTAGTTAACTGAAAACTTGAAAACTGATCAGTAAGATAACGAGTCAGTTGGGGCCAAAATATAAAACTTCCTCAGTTCTCATGCTATCATACAGTGGGATGATGAAAGTATCCGTATTTTTGTTCAAAATTTGCACACACTGATGACTTGGAAACAAATCCTGGGAAGCACGATGAGTTTCAAACAGATTAAATTCAGAACGTTGTGTAGGCATGGTCCCCTTCATCTAATTCTGTTGTCTGCCTTGTGGCTGAGAGGAAACTGGGTCAGACGCCATTGTTGACACGCACTGTTCATGTGAACCAGTCACCTCAAAAATAACTCTCCTACTCATGAGCACAGCAACTCACGCTGCATTTATTGGTTGCAGTGGAGAGTGGAAAGGTCAGTTAAGATATTCTTAGCTCATAACATCATAATGGAAATTAGGTGCCACTCCAAAAAATAAAAACTATCTAAGACCCTGATCGGGGGCCCTTCATCTGAAACTGTTGTAAACAGTAGGGCCCTGACTGGGGCCTTTCATCCTGAGAGAGTTAAAATAAACATTGACAATCAATGACATTACAGGATATACTTACACAGGAACTTTTCCATGATTAATATTGATAGTTCTTTCTGTCTTTCACAACACAGAATCCTCGATTTAAGTTCAGTTGAAATATCAAACAATGGATGACTTTACCTCATCTTTAATATGTTGCTTACAAATGTTGTTTGGCACTAGCCCCATCAAATAAACACCATGGAGAAACTAAGGAGTCATATGACTCAACTCATTCACATACACAAAAGTGAATCATAAAGTGTCAGTCTCCTAAATGGGGCCCTTGGTACACCAGTGAAACCAGGTTGTCTTTCTTGCCCAAATGACAACAATGCCTCCTGGGTACTAGATCTGTTAAAAGAAAGACAACTCTCCATAAGAATTATAATGGGCATAACCAATTATTGTGTGGGGTAACTTTAACCTGTTCAGTGCCAAGCATTATTTTGACTTGTGTTTCCTATTTGCCAGGAGGCTTTGGGCTGTGGAGGTTAATAATCAACAAGAAATTCTAGCACATAAACTACTGCAAGAAAGTATACATAACCCTTACTTTTCTAAAAGGAAAATGAACAGACTATCAATCTGATCTGAAGTTCATTTAACAAAATGATTGTATATATATATGTCCTTCAATTGCAACTCCTGCCTGTACCATGCACACTCACTTCATGTTCATTTTCAGACAGCATCAAAAAGGTTAACAATGACTCAGTTGGCCCACAGTGCAGGGGGTGAGGGGGTGAGCACTATTCACAAGCTCGCTTGCTGACAATAGCTGTTTGATCAATGTGAGCATGCTTTTCTATAACCATGCTGTACATGTAATTCATGATTCACACGAAACTACTCACCCCTTCATCACTCTCTCCTTCCCTGCCCTGAATAAGTGGATGGTTTGTATTTGAGGTCAACTCTTGGTCAGCCACAGAACAATACTCTACCTCCTCTTCCACCCTCTCTCCTTTGCTGGCAAGGCAAGGCAAGGCAAGGATTTTATTTGTGTGCCCCCTGAGGGCATTGGCTACTTCTAGCTCTTCAACAACTCCCACCCTACCTCCTCTCTTAGCCTTCCTTACCTTCTTCTTAGCCCATTAACAACCACATCCCCAACTCACCTTGGAACAAGACAAGGGGACAGTGACAGTGTGATCGACATCGCTCTAACATCTCCAAAATTCAGAGCAGAAATGAATGCAGAGACGCTTCCACACCAAGGCAGTGACTACCTCCCGGTAGTGTTCAGTCTACAGAAACTGTCAGATAAACCCTGTATGAAACCGCGTGATCCATTTCAGTATGAAACCAAAGAGACAACGGTCATCAAAAAATTAAGACGCAGAAGAAACAAAAGAACGGCACCGAACAGGATGCAAACTATTCAGCCCCCATGGTGGAATACTGACACAGAGAGAGCCTGGATAGAAAAACATGCAGCTGTCAAACTCTGGCAAAAAGAAAGAACAAAACCATCTCCGGACAAAGATATTGAAACAAAAATGAAAAAAAACAACTAAACAGTTTGAAATCATTGCTCAAGAGGCCAAAAATGACAAGTGGAAACAGTTTTGCGAGGCACTCAGTTATGACTCAACATTGACAGAGTTCTGGCAATTTTATCGTCGCATGGAAGGGAAAATGTGCACAACAACAACCCCAGACATGGTAGACACTGACGGAACCAAGCTTAAGACAAACGAAGAAAAAAGATCCGCCCTGCTCAAACGTTTCATACAACAGAGCGATCAAAGAAACTTAGATGAGAAAAAGAAATATGTTGAGGAGTTAAACCAAACCCTTATGCAGACTGGACCTGATGATGACTTGACAATAGATGATCTAAACGAAGCAATAGCTTAATGCAAGAAAGAATCAGCTCCTGGCCCAGACAAAGTTCGCTACTCGGACATCAAGGAACTATCGGAAGAAGACAGAAGCAACCTTTTCAATCTATATCAAAACAGTTTCCACAATGGACATGTGCCGGAGGACTGGACACACAGTTTCTTAAAACCCATACCAAAACCAGGAAAGGACCATCATCAGGTAAGCGGCTACCGGATCCTAACCATGCAAAACATTGCCGGAAAGCTCATGGAACACATGATAGCCAGGAAACTTGCAAGGGATCTTGAACACAGGCACATTCTCCCTTCAAATCAAGGTGGTTACAGAACAGGCAAGTCCACATGGGAAAACGCAGCTGCTTTTGCATATGAGGTGTATGAAGGATTTCAAAGAAAAGAAGAAACACTAGCAGCAGCAATCGATCTTGAAGATGCCTACAATAAAGTCCAGTTTGCGCACCTCATGGAGCTGCTACTAAGGTATGGAATAAGTTTGACACTGACAAGATGGATAGCAGCAGCACTTCAGGAAAGAACTGTCGTCCTACGCCTCGGAGATTGGATGTCTGCACCTTCTAAACTATCCATGGGACTGCCACAAGGGTCTCCGCTTTCTCCTGTCCTCTACAATGTCTACACGAAGGGCCTTGCAGACTTAAACAACAATGGAATAGCTCGGGTGCTTACTCTTGCGGATGATGGCCTGGTCTTCAAAACTTCGAAAGATGCTCAGGAAAGAACTAAAGCCGTCCAGAAACAACTAAACAATATTGCTCAATGGTGCAAAGACACAGGATCTTCCATCAATCCAGCGAAGGCCCAAACGTTGCTGTGCACCCTCAACAACAGAACCGTGAACAAATCACCACCTTCTGTGTCACTTGATGGGATTCAGATCGAGAAAACTGAATGCCTACGCTACCTAGGAATACACTTCGACAGGATGCTGACCTTCAGAAAACATATGGAAAATACTGTTCTCAAATGCAAAAACGGCCTTTCAGTCTTAAAAGCAATGGTATTGAACAACGCCACCTCTTCCTGCTATACCAATCACTCGTCCTCAGTGTGATCGACTACGGATTTGGGCTAACAACACCATCTCAAAGCAACCTCCTAAAATTAGAAAGAGTTCAAAATGAAGCTATCAGGCTGATCCTTGGAACAACAAAAGACACGCCCACGGAAACCATGCGATACCTGCTTGACCTTCCTTCAGTGCAGGCCAGAAACAAGTTAGAACAGGTCAAGACCTACTTCAAAGCATTAGAAAACCCTCAAAACCCACTGCATGACGCAGTCAAAGAACCAAAAGGCAGCCACCTAGGACGAGGAAGATCATGGATGGGGCAAGCAGAAGACACAATCCAGCTAGTATGCCAACTACAAGACCTGAAAGAAACAAAAGAATGGGAGAAAAACCCCGAAAACCTCAACCATCTATTCAACACAGCCATTTCACCCACTCTAGGAAGACATTGTCGGGAATGGCCAGAGGGCAAAACTAATGCAGAAGTGAAGCTACTCATAGAAGAAAACAGTAAAGAAGAGGACATCATCATATACACAGATGGCTCAGTCACCAAAGACCAATCCGGTTGGGGATTCACTGCGAAACAAAATGGAAAAACAGTTAGGGAAGAGAATGCTGCCTACAAAGTCACAACCTCCAGCCTAACGATGGAAGTTGAAGCTGTGACACATGCCCTCCAGTGGCTATCGTCCATCCATACACCCGGAAACCAACATGCCATGATTCTAACAGACTCAATGAACCTCATACAGAAAATTGAAAACGGAATGGGAAGCCCAGAGTGGCATAAGGCAATGCGCAACTTTCAGATTAAAAAACTCACATGGTCATACTGCCCGGGACAAGCAGGTGTTAAGGGAAATGAGCGAGCTGACAGACCTGCTGGTAACGCAACACCAACGAGTGGCCTACATCTAGGAAAATCGGAAATCCTCAGAAAAGTCAAAGAATATCAAAAAGAACAGGTACAAGGCCATCACACCATTGATCGCCTCAAAGAAATAAAAGCAGAGAGAGGGAGTGGCCGTAAGTCTAACACGAAAGGTAGAGCACGATGCTTTGCAAATCAAACAAATATCGGCATCATTTCCAAACCAACATTGCGCAAATTTCTTCAAAACGGAACAGAGTCTCTGTGGGCTTTTCCAAATACAATAGACTGAGCAACACACTAGACGCCACGTTCTTGGCATCAGAGATCTTTTCCCATCCCTCTTGCGGCCAATCAGTGGCAGCCTCTGTGTGTGTGTATGTGTGTGTTTGTGTGCATGTGTGGGTCTGTATTTTTGAGTGCGTTTGTGCATGCGCGTGAGTGTAAGTGTACACAAGTACAAGTGTCAGTAGAGTTCTGTGCACGTGTGTGCGCGCGCGTGTGTGAGGGGGAGGTGGGGGTGCGGGGGGAGGTGGGGTAGAGGATGAGGTATGTGAGTGTATGCATGCCTACACTGTGGGAGCAACAGGATATTGGAACGTATACATATATATATATCTGTGTGTGGAGATATGGGCATATGTGTGTGTGCTTGTACAAGTAAGTGTTCATCTGTGTGTGTGTGTGTGTGTGTGTGTGTGTGTGCCGTGGAAGCTTCGATACGTAGACTAGAAATGAGTGCGTGGAGGAGGGGGGTAGAGGAGGTGCAGGGTAATGTGTGTGTGTGTGTGTGTTGGAGCTCATGTACGTTTATATGTATTTAACTGTGCTTTCATATCTGTGAAACTGCATGTTCGGTGCATATCTGTTATGCATGTGTGGGTGTATATGTAAATGTGTGTTCATGTTTTACATCTATTTGCTTATTTATCATCATTGTTATCTTATTTATTTATTTATTTATTATTGTTATTAACTTATTATTATTATTATTATTATTACTACTACCTTTTTTCTTTTTTTTTTTTAAACATTATAGTTATTATTTATTTATTTATTTATTTGTGTAAGCTTATCTATTATTTATTCACCTTTTTTTTTCTTTTTTTTTTTTCCTCAAGGCCTGACTAAGCGCGTTGGGTTACGCTGCTGGTCAGGCATCTGCTTGGCAGATGTGGTGTAGCATATATGGATATGTCCGAACGCAGTGACGCCTCCTTGAGCTACTGAAACTGACACCTACCTCCTCTCTGCAAATCATCATTCTAACTTTCAGTCATGTCAAGCAAGGTTTTGCTTCTGACAATGTCATCTGACAAGATTTTGCCACACCTAGTACTCAATTCATTGTCATCAGTGACTTGTACAGCTTCTGCAATATCTTGGATGGCAAAATCTCAATTTTTGTTGTTGTAACACACTGCTGTTTTAAGCCACTAGGGTAAGGTTGTGGTTCATCATCTGCCATTTTGACAGCATCGTGAGAGGGGTACTGACAATAACATCGAGAAATGATCATACAGAGCACAATTGGCTGTTGCTCCTTGTGAATAACTGAAGTAGTCATATCAAGCTTTCGAATGGTGGCTATTGGGACACATAGGAGGAGTTTGTATTATACTCCATGTTTGGTGATACACATACTTACCATGTCAAACTGATGCAAACTAGGCCTATCGGTTTGCTCTGCTTGGCCAAATATCGCGCGGCTAACAGTGAAAAGATGACCCGTCTTGCCCGGTCCGCTCTTAGCCAATCAAACGCCTCTAAAAGCTATAAGCGTTGAATCATTCCGTGGCCATCGAGAAAAATGCCCCATGAGAACCACGGCAGACGCGGGGATGGAAGGGTGGGCATTCGAGTTTGACATGGTAAGTACCGTAAAGTTTGGTCTATAAACCGCGACTTTTTACTCCAGCCTCAATCTCTGCGGCTTATACAATGATGCGGCTTATTTGAGGATTTTAATGATCCCGGGAGTGTCATGTTCTCGTCTATTTTTAGCTGCCTTTCAACTCACCAAAATCATGATTTCTGTCCATGAATTTTTGGATGAGCTTCAGGATAGTGTGCTAACTGTTCATGTTTTAAAAATCAAATCCGCACACATTAAAGCCTTCAGATCAGCATTCAGTTCTACTCTGCTCAAGTATACACCCTCATCATGCCGAAAACATGACATTATGCCTATGATGCAGCCTTCAAATTGAAGGCGATCGACCTAGCAGGTGACAGTGCAAGCGACAAACCAACAGCGACCTCTACCTTCATGTTCATGAAGTGAAAGCGAGGCTGAAGTCAGTGACAAGATGGCGGAGGAAGCTGTGCTGGTTCTCTTCAACTCGGACACTGAAGACGAAGATTTCAGTGGATTCAGTGAGCAGGATGACGTTGAATAAATGTGACTGTCCCTAAATTATGGATCTTATTTTTGTTGTTTTTATTTATTATTTTTTTGTGGCACTATCAGTATTTTCGCTTGCTTTTCTTTGTGTTGTTCCCGCTTTGTTTATTTCATAACCTACAGTATTGACAGCTTTTCTGTAGTGTCAGTATGTGTTCCGGTACTGGAAATAAGTGTGGCTTATAAGCCAGTGCGGCTTATGTATGTATAAAGTTCAATTTTTTCCAAAATTTAGTGGGTGCAGCTTATATACCAGTGCACTCAACAGACCGAACTTTATGGTATATGTATCACCAAACATGGAGTATAATACAAACTCCTCCTTTTGGTGTCATATACTGTACCATGTCAAACTGACGCAGAATTTAAAGCAAATGGAGGAGGGCAACGCCTGCTGGTTCGTATGCGGAGCCCTTGTAACCGAGACAGCAGTGTTAGCCACAACAAAGGAAATCCCCTTGGAACCGGCAGCCCTGGTCATACGGAAATCCCTGAGGTAGAAGTTGCTGAAGGGATTCTCAGACCACCAGAAGGCTGCCTCCATGACATGCTGCAGTGGCAGTGAGTGCTGGAAAGCAGCCGAGTAGTTATGGCCCGCACTTCGTGAGCTCTGGGATTAAGACAACTGATATCCCTGTGAGAATGTGAGTAGGCTCTACGAATGACTTGGGAAACCCAGCGGGAAATGGTGCCTGCAGCGATGTCTTTCTTGTAATTCTCATTGAGGGAGATGAGCAGACTCCTCTGAGGAGAACGCCTATGGCGAGACCTATCCCAATAGTATTTGAGACACCGAACAGGGCAGAGATGCCTATCCTCATCATCTTGGGCAAGAATATCAAAGGTTTGACCCTCACAGAGGGGGAAGGGACCTCGGGGTCTTGGTTCTTAGCCAGAAACTCTGGAAGGAAACAAAGAGTGATGGAACCATCTCTGTGGAAGGCCAGATCTTGTGGCATTCCATTAAGACCATGAGTCTCGCTTCTACGACGGCCTGTGGCAAGCAACAGAAGGAAAGTGGTCTTGAGGGTGAGTAAGTCGAAAGGAATAGTCCCCAATGGCTTGAAGGGTTGTTTTCGAATGAAATCCAGCACCAGGAACAAGTCCCAGAGGGGCACTCTTCTGGGGTTTCTTGCTTCCTTCAGAGAGGTGCCCCTAGCCACCTCTCTGAGCAGGAAATCCGCTTCAAAGGAGGGACCACCTAGCTGTTTGACTGTGGTACAGATGGCAGACCTGTACCCTCGCACAGAACTAGCAGACAGGTTGAGAACCAAGGAGCAGTGAGCCAGAAAGTTGGCCAGCTGCATGCTCGTAGGGTTAATAGGGGAAACGTCCAGAGCCGTACACCACCGCAACCATTTCTTCCAGCGAAAGTCATACAAAGTCTCAGTTCCCTCCCTCCTTGCTTTGGTGACTATGGAGAGGAGGTCAGAGGAGGCATCCCCCTGGGTAAGCGCAGCCGACACAGAGGCCGACCGAGGGGTCGAAGACTTCAATGGTGATGCTCACAGTTCCAACCGCACAGCAGCCACGCATGCAGGTGGAGCAGTTGAGGATTGGAATGAGGAATCCCCGAATGAGGCTGCCTCAGCAGATGAGGTTTGGTTTCGAGTTTCAGGTGTGGAACATGTGTCAGGGACTGAAGGTCCGGAAACCAGGGCTGGGCTGGCCATTTTGGCGCAATGAGAATCAGCTGCGGGCATTCCAATCTGGCTTTCCGTATCACCTTGGACAGAATTGGAAAGGGAGGAAACGTGTAGGCAATCAGACTGCTCCAGTCTAGAGAGAGAGCATCCACTGCCCATGCTTCTGGGTCGGTGACCGGAGAGACATAAGTGGGAAGTCTCATGTTGAACTTTGTGGCAAAGAGGTCCACCATCTGCCAAAACCACCATTCCCACACCCCCTGAAGGGTGTCCTTGTCCAGGATCCACTCTGTCAGGATGACACTCTTGGACCTGCCAAAATGTTGGCTTTTCCTGCTATGTGTCTCGCTGAAAGTGCAATGCCCTTGCTGTGGCACCAACGGAGGAGAGCCTCGGTCCGCAGGGAGAGGTCTGCCGAGTGTGCTCCCCCCACGGCTGTGCCACTTAACTTCCAGCAGAGCTATTTAGTTCCAGAGTTCAGTGAGCGGTCAGGAGCACGGCTGCTGACCTAGATTCCACTGGGATGGGAGGGGGGGGGGGGGGGGGGGGGGGAGCGCGCCGTGCTCTTTGTGCCTATGTTTCCAGCAGAGAAAGGTGTTTTGTTTAAGTGATTTTCATTTCATCATATTCGTGCACACTGGTTTTTGTTTGCTGTCATTTTTGTGTACATGATTCCAGTGAATGTGAACTTTAAGTGTGTTGTGTGATTTACCAGATACTGTCTGCGTTTTTGTGTTACATCCAGTTATTTGACCAAAGTGTGTGTGTGTGAGTGCCGACAAAAATGGAATCTGGTGCGGTAGTGGCAGCATTGCTGACTGGGCAACACACCTTCAGTGAACACTTGAGACGCTTGGATTGTATGTTGTGTGTGTGGTGAGCGGGTTCTCGGAAGAGATAAAGCTAAGGGGTTGAATGCAAGACTTTGTGCCAAGTATTCTTCTGAACTGTTTCGTTTTTTCGGTCTAGATGTTTCGAATGATGAAGAGGGCAAACATCCCACATGCATTTGTATCAAGTGCTACAAAAAAATGATAAAAATGAATCACGGCACAAATCAAAAAGTAAAGAATAAAGAAATTTTCAGCCCTGTTCTTTTCTCCACCCTGAATCCCTCCCTCCCGCACACACACATTGTAAGGAAAAAACAAGAAAAGAAAAAAAATGTTTGAGTTTAGTCAGTGTCACACTTCAACTGAGTGGATTACCAACTGCAAACAAGGAGTTCATACGGATTTATAAGTTCAGGTAGGAATGTATTTTATTATTTAGAACTTACAAACGCATGTCAGTACGTTACATTGTGATTGTTTACTAAAAGCATGGTATCGTCAAGGTGTATCTTTTAGACTGACCAAATGCATGTCGCAAGCAAAGGCACACATACTGACACGCAAAACATCTAGTCGGCGAAAATCTCTCTCCCCCTCTCTGTGTGCGTCTCTCTCTCTCTCTCTCTCTCTCTTTGTGCGTCTCTCTCTCTCCCTCTCTCTCTGTGCCTCTCCCCTTTCTCTCTCCGTACACGTTCCTCTGTTTCTCAGTATGTCTGTCCCTGTATATATGTCTGTCTGTCTGTCTCTCTTCCCGTGATGTTGAGAGAAGTGCGAAACCTACGTGGCTGGCAGCAGTTCTCAGTGGAGCTGACCGTTAAATACTGACACTAATTCCGGGGCGTCCACCACCTCTAGGTAACAGTATCGGCTATATTTTCCTTCCAGTTGTATCGTGGAGACATGCATGTATATTATAAGTTTTATCTCCAAGTAAAACGATCTACACACACAACATGGAGTTGAATTTGAACTACGTTTCGTGTGTGTTCCGCAGTTCGAACAGAATGTTCGTGTGCTCGCTAAGTTTTGTACCGCTTGTACACTGCCTGTAGGAAATTAAACCTACTCATGTTTGGTATCGTTAAATTTGTCAGAGAATCACACATCCATTCACACACATAGCACCCTTCTTGTTGCATTCTGACATAGAGTATTATTTTTTAAAAGCACATAACCCTGTTTCTGACAGTTTATCAGCAGCAGCGAAGCTGTTCACAGCTGTACACACTGCCTGTGTAACATGCGCTCCACTGAGAATAGCGCGAAGTTAGTGGTGCGGCAGAGCGCTGCCCCATATACTGCCTGCCCGTCTGTCCAGGCTATCACCTTTCCAACGTTTTGCGCTTGCTCGCTGTTCATCCCTCTCCCCTCCGCTTCGCACCAAAACTAAAAGGGCTGTCTTGTGCCGCCGTCCCCCCTCCCTCCCCCTTTGTTCACGTAACATGCGACCGTTGTATTGTCCGTGAAAAAGTGGATGGTCTTGCCAGTGGCCTCCCCCATGAAGTGCAGGAGAGCCCTGCGAACTGCCCCCAGTTCCAGAACATTGATGTGGCATAGGCGATCCTCTGGGAACCAAGTCCCTGCTGCATGGAGTGAGTCCAAGTGGGCTCCTCAGCCCAGGGAGGAGGCATCTGTGAAGAGTGCCACCTGAAGAGTAGGTGGGGCTATGGGCACCCTGTGTGTCTGAAGAAGGGTGGTTAGCCACTCTGATGTCACCTTGAGGAACCACTCGCCCAGATATATCTGGGTATCCCACGGCTGAGTGCTCTGGGACCACCATAGCCTCAGTGCCCTCTGAAGAGGGCGCTTGAGAACACTGCCCAGGGGAATGAGAGGTGCCATGGACTCCATCATGCCCAGGAGGGAAGAAAGTGTCCGCGCTGTTGCTTGGGAGGAATGGCGCAAGTGGCTGAGGAGGCCTGCCAGACGGTCCCAGCGATCTGGCGTCGGAGAGACTATCATGGACCGTGTGTCGAATCTCACCCCTAAGAAGTCGAAGGACTGACTTGGGGACAGGTCACATTTCTCCTGGTTTGTGAGGAAGCCCAGTTGGAAGCAAAGGTCTAAAAGTCTGGCCGTATAACTCTGGCACAGGGCCTGCGACTGGGCCAGGATAAGCCAGTCGTCCAGGTACACACAGAGACAAATGGATTCCGACCGGACGATGGACACCAATTCCCGCACCACCTTGGTAAACAGGAAAGGGGCAAGGGACAGACCAAATGGGAGGGCCAAAAACTGGAACACCTTGTCCCTCCACATGAACCTCAGGTACCGACAGGATCCCGGATGGATGAGGATATGAAAATAAGCATCTTTCAGATCGATAGAGGTAGCCCAATCGCCCTGTTGAATGGTCTCCCGAATCTGTGCCTGTGTATCCATCTTGAATTTGATTTTGGGGAGGAATTTGTTGAGGGGGGACAAGTCCAAGACTCCTCTCCAACATCCCGAGACCTTTGGAATCACGAAAAATCGGCCATAAAAACCGGGGCCCGGGTCCAAGATTTCAGATATCGCCCCTATGAGGAGTAGGTGCGATATCTCTTTCTCTAAGACGCTCTCCTGCTCTGGCGAGCTGGGCATATAAGGAGGAGGAGTGGACCTTAGAGGGAAGCGGTCCTACGCCCAAGGCAGCATGTACCCTGACTCTAGCACCAACACAATCCAGTCGTTGAGTCCCAGAGCACGCCACTGATGTGCATGCTGGGACAAGTTTCCTACTTGGAGGGGCTGAATGACTGGCGGTGCTGAATCGGGGCCAAGTCATTGGGGGTGCTGCCTTCTGGCCTTGGGCATGGCTGGTCAGCTTGGACGGACATGAGGTGGTTTATTCCTCTGCCGCTGATTCTGCGCATGCCACTTCGACTTAGGTGGCGTGGTATATGGAGGGGCCCTGGTGGCCGGTCTCTTCAATGGCATAGAACCCTGGCACCCCTGGGAGGTGTGGGCTAAATATGAGGCCACCTCCCTGTTCATCTCTGCCCTGTGGCTGACAAAATGGGGCGCATACTGGCTGGGATGGACCGCAGGGCAGCCCTCTCCTCTACTGGAATGTTAGAGAGGCAGAGAACGGCATCACGCCGAGCTAGCACAGTATTGAAGTGAAGGCTGGTAGCTGTGTCTGCAGCTGCTGTGAGACCAGATGCTACCCTATTGCCAAAAGTGTTTAACCTCTGGTCGGTGAAGAGGCCCAGCAGGACAGAGGAAGGAGACCCCGTGTCCTGATTAACCGGACACTGTTCCCACAGCTCATTGGCCCAGTGGAGGAACGCGTCGAAGAAGGCATAAGCCGTGGAAACCTCAAGGAGTCAGCGGCGGGCCAATCTGTCCCACTCTGCTAACGTTTTAAAAGATAGAGTAGCTGAAGTGGGGAAGGTGGTGCGCTGCAAGACCAACATCCTGTCCTGCATGGAGGGCTCCACTTCCCTGTAGGCAGGGTGGTCCTGTGTGTACAAGGACTACACCCTGCCCTTGGAGGAATCTTTAAGGAACTTGCCTGGGGAAAAAGCGCCCAGGGCAGAGAGGGACTCCCTGCCTGGAGGCGGGATGGAAGCAGCACCCCTGACAGTGCGGGCTGGCTTATTAAGCCATTCTGCGCCATTTCTGGCACTGAGTCATCTGGTGGTTCTGGAGTTAGAGTCACATGGCCTAAGGAGGGTCAAGGGTAACAAAGTAGCCTGAGGGACTGATTCGGCATGAGTGACCCTATTGGGGAGGGTCAGTTCGAACTCAGCTAAGTCCGAGTTTGGTTCAGGCTGGTGGTCCCTAGGGAGACGTGGGCTCAATCTGTCCCCCTGGGATGGGGGCGAAGAGTGCTCATCCGCTTGTTCATCTTCATCCAAAGACAGGGGCTCCCACTCATGTTCACAGTCCATCCCCTGCTGGGTGCCATCCCAAGTGGATGTACCCGCTGGGGTGTCCTGTGAGCAGGGACCATGGCCGCAGCTGTTATGTTCTTGATGCCTGAAGCGGGTGGGGAGCGTGTGGACCGTAGGTCCAACCATGCTTGGGATGGTGGGTGCCACACCTTCTCAGTGAGGGCATCCCTGGATGCAAGAGGGACCCATGAATGCTGTGAGAGGACAAGCACCCACTCATCTCCCTGTAAGACCGAGGGCTGGGTAGGTGGGAACTGCAGGCTCCCCTGGGCCGAGCGGGGCCCCTCGGCAGCCGTCGGTCCTGACAAGGAGGCCGTTGTGACTGTGGAGGTCACCTGTGGGTTGACAGAGGCCCGATTTGTGGACTGAGTGGAATATTGGTCGAGGAGCTCGACCTGACTGACAAGAAGTCAATCCCACTTGTCGGGGCTGTGTGTGTCACCCTGTGAGATGTGCTGGGTTGGGTCCAGTGGGGAGCGGACAAGGGATTGGCCCCTGGTCCTCCTGGCAACCCAGCATGCACCATAGGCGCGCCCCAGTACGGGTAGAATGGGGGTAACCACCCGTGGGCACCAGCCATCCTGTGACCCCAACCCCAAGGGTCACTGGCGCCTTGACCTCCATGAAGAGAAAAACCTGGCCAAGTTGGAGGGAGGTCAGGTCTAACTTCGGTGTCAGTCCCGCCAGAAGACAAGTGGGCTGACTGCCCGGAACCGCCGGCAGGGGAGACCGGCCGGATAGCGGGAAGACCTGCAGAGCAGGTGGCCACGCGCCCCGAATCCCCTCACGTGGGGAGACTGGGGTGGCTTGGCCCGGGGTGGGCAAAGTAGAGGTCCCCCCCCGGAACCAAAATGTTCTCCCCCCCCAGGAGGAGGTGGGGGAGGGGGGTCGGCAGAGGAGGGAGGAGGGGGAACAGCAATGGGGCCCCTGAGGGCCGTCTCCGAGTGGGGACCCAGGTATCGGCCGGGCACGGCCTCCCCTTAGGAGTTCGCGCCTAGCCGCAAGTCCCCACCACCAAGAGAGGACTTGCCACTCCCCCCCTTCCCTGCCTCGCGCTGGGACACCTCGGGAGGCGATGCTCATACTCCTTTCCCCCCGGTCCCCTTTATGATCATTTTACTGATACGAGTGTCGTCTCTGCGATCAGCGTCTAAAGACGCATTGGTCTCTATCGGGAGGAATCATAAGCTCTGAGCCTGGGAGAGTCTCTTGCCAGGTCTCAATCCCAGCATCATGATTCTTGCCGTCGTGGGATGGCATACGAGGCATGGTACCCGCGCTTAGGCAGCCTGCGAAAATCCGATCCCCAACAGAGAAAGGAAAGACAGGATGGACTTAGAGGTAGAGAAAAACGAACGATTCGAGGGGACCCAGTCGAATCAAGTACACAGAATGTGAGAATACAATAAACACAAGACAGAGCGTAAACCTGACAAGATGGCGTGGAGAGCCTTGGCCAAAGGAATGATTCAGCGCTTACAGCTTTTAGAGGCGTTTGATTGGCTAAGAGCGGACTGGGCAAGACGGGTCGTCTTTTCACTGTTAGCCACGCGAAATTTGGCCAAGCAGAGCAAACCGATACGCCTAGTTTGCATCAGTTTGACATGGTACAGTATATGACACCAAACAACTTTAAACCAGAACTGTGAAAAGTCCTGAAATAATGCCGACATGCATATACATTATGGGGCAAATAGCGACGCATTTTTCATGACGGGAACTGAAGAGGTTAAATCATAATGCTGGTTTGTATATTACTATCATTGCTGAGTTAAAAGCACCTACAACAATTTCATAATAATCATAAATTCTTGTAATATGTGTTCTCCTGATTCTCTTCATTCATTCTCATTCACATATCATTTATAAATACAAAATATCTCAATTATTACAAATAGAATAAAAGATGTTATCTCCATAGCTGACAGAAATGACCTGGCTGGTCAAGAAAACAATCATGATTTTTAACACAACCAATTTTTTTTTCCTTTTCAATCTTTATTCTGGAATCAAAATCCTTTTTCTACTTGCTGTGTACAGTGCTACAAAAGTCCATGTGCACCCCATTGCACACAAGAACACAGGGCAATGCAGACTGCAATGGCAGCCAAACCATGAGAAAAAATACTGACACCATGACAGTCATAAACCATACTACACACACATACCGTTGTGATTACTTTCTATGAATACTCCTTCAAAATATTCACATTCAGTTGCTGGATCCAGAGTGCTTATAATTCCTCAAAGTAACAAAAATCCCAATGTCAGCGCTCTTTTTCCAGCCATGGCCCAGAGGCATGGAACAAGCTACTCTGCATCATTATTTTCATTTTTATCATGAAAACATAACAAAACTTCTAAGGGTAGCAGCAATGCCTTACCTCCATGAAGTAGCAGAGGGCATGTTCGTTGTAGAGAATATCAGCCAGGTACACCTGGCCACCAGTCTGAGTCAGGACATTCACCTGGTGTTTGCACTGAAACTCGCTATCCATAAATGGCTTGTGATACCTGTCAACAACAGTTTCACTCATTGGTTTGCTTCACAATGAAATGCTTGAATTCCTCACAATATTTGTTCAATCTTCATTTATTATCCAGTCATTTAAAGCTTATAAGAACTGAAAAATGGGTCATGATAGGGAATCCCTGTCACGCATGTGCGATGGTCTGCAGGAAAAGGAAATCCACCTTTAACATTTGAACAATTAAAGTAAAGAAGAGTATTAGGGAATGTTTCCAACTTGCTGCATAGGAGATTAGAGGTGCATTTTTTTCAGAGACCATGTGGGTAAGTGGGTGAGAGAGAAAAACATCTCAAAATATGCAGAGAAAGCAAACGTTCATCAACACATATTTGAACAAATAATGAGCACCAAAACTGGAATGATTAGTATCCCACTTTCATATTATAACAATTAATAAACATACAAACACATACATTGTATGTACACATGTACATATACACTAATACAGCTAAAAACAAAAACAAAAAACCAAAGGAAAGACCATTTTGTTCTAGATAAAAATCCATCTACATATTTCCACTTGATATTTTACCAGATAATTAGATCAATATATATATATATATATCTCCAAATGATTACAATGCATTGTTCTTAATTCAAACCAACCAACCAACCAAACATACTCTTTTTCCATGTGGGACACAACAAAGTCTTGGCAAGCCACAAAACACTCTGGATCAACCTGCTTGTCCTCTCTACAGATTTTGTCTGAAACACACCATAGCCATCCGTGAGAATAATAGGAGTTGCACAACAGTCATACACTCACCAGATATTTCCATCAAATTCAACACTTATTTCTGATAGTACCCTGTGTGAATGTGCCAAGGCTGAGCGAGACATTCATGCTTACCATTTGTCTTGTGTCTGCAACACACAACTGACATTTCAATATCACACACCAATGTACTGTTTTCTTCAACCACAAATTTGAAAGGAAATGAATGTTCACCCTCAAAACGCTCTGTCTATTACACATCCCTCTGACTGAATGCCTTCTTTCCTCATCTCCATCCAGTAGATGATCTATTCTCACTGTTAGTATCACTCTGTATGTGTTTGTGAGAGTGAGAGACAGACAGACTGAATGTATCCATCTATCAATCCATCCATCCATCAATCAAATCAGTTTTTGATATTCTCATAAAACACAATGAATATTGGCTTGTGGTTGACAAGACAGTGTGAGAGAGTACAACATTAAAATAACGTTTCACATTCATACAAATGGAAATGTATAACACACTCAAAACTAAAAAATACAATATATAAAACCAATAAATTCACATCCATTGACAGCAATTAACTGGACATGCTTCAGACTATTATAATCAGTGCTAGAAATGTCCATTATCATGTTCATCATCTCATCTATCGTTTTTGACTCACTTGTGTAAACAAGGTGAGTCTATGTTTTAACCCGGTGTTCGGTTGTCTGTGTGTGTGTGTGTGTGTGTGTGTGTGTCCGTGGTAAACTTTAACATTGACATTTTCTCTGCAAATACTTTGTTAGTTGACCTCAACCATCTATTCAACACAGCCATTTCACCCACTCTAGGAAGACATTGTCAGGAATGGCCAGAGGGCAAAACTGATGCGGAAGTGAAACTACTCATAGAAGAAAACAGTAAAGAAGAGGACAACATCATATACACAGATGGCTCAGTCACCAAAGACCAATCCGGTTGGGGATTCACTGCGAAACAAAATGGAAAAACTGTTAGGGAAGAGAATGCTGCCTACAAAGTCACAACCTCCAGCCTAACGATGGAAGTTGAAGCTGCGACACATGCCCTCCAGTGGCTATCGTCCATCCATACGCCCGGAAACCAACATGCCATGATTCTAACCGACTCAATGAACCTCATACAGAAAACTGAAAACGGAATGGGAAGCCCAGAGTGGCATAAGGCAATGCACAACTTTCAGATTAAAAAACTCACATGATCATACTGCCCAGGACATGCAAGTGTTAAGGGAAATGAGCAAGCTGACAGACTTGCTGGTAACACAACACCAACGAGCGGCCTACATCTAGGAAAATCGGAAATCCTCAGAAAAGTCAAAGAATATCAAAAAGAACAGGTACAAGGCCATCACACCATCGATCGCCTCAAAGAAATAAAAGCAGAGAGAGGGAGTGGCCGTAAGTCTAACATGAAAGGTAGAGCACGATGCTTTGCTAATCAAACAAATATCGGCATCATTTCCAAACCAACATTGCGCAAATTTCTTCAAAACGGAACAGAGTCTCTGTGGGCTTTTCCAAATACAATAGACTGAGCAACACACTAGACGCCACGTTCTTGGCATCAGAGATCTTTTCCCATCCCTCTTGCGGCCAATCAGTGGCAGCCTCTGTGCGTGTGTGTATGTGTGTGTTTGTGTGCATGTGTGGGTCTGTATTTTTGAGTGCGTTTGTGCATGCGCGAGAGTGTAAGGGTACACAAGTGTCAGTAGAGTTCTGTGCAGGCGCGCGCGCGTGTGTGTGTGTGTGTGTGTGTGTGTGAGGGCGAGGTGGGGGTGCGGGGGGAGGTGGGGGGAGGTGGGGTAGAGGATGAGGTATGTGAGTGTATGCATGCCTACACTGTGGGAGCAACAGGATATTGGAACGTATATATATATATATATCTTTGTACATATGTGTGTGGAGATATGGGCATATGTGTGTGTGCTTGTACAAGTAAGCGTTCATCTGTGTGTGTGTGTGCCGTGGAAGCTGTGATACGTAGACTAGAAATGAGTGTGTGGAGGAGGGGGGTAGAGGAGGTGCAGGGTAATGTGTGTGGTGTGTGTGTGTGTGTGTGTTGGAGCTCATGTACGTTTATATGTATTTGACTGTGCTTTCATATCTGTGAAACTGCATGTTCGGTGCATATCTGTTATGCATGTGTGGGTGTATACGTGAATGTGTGTCTTCATGTTTTACATCTATTTGCTTATTTATCTTCTTTTTTTTTTTCTTTTTTTTTTTACATTATAGTTATTATTTATTTATTTATTTGTGTAAGCTTATCTATCATTTATTCACCTTTTTTTTTTCCCTCAAGGCCTGACTAAGCGCGTTGGGTTACGCTGCTGGTCAGGCATCTGCTTGGCAGATGTGGTGTAGCGTATATGGATTTGTCCGAACGCAGTGACGCCTCCTTGAGCTACTGAAACTGAAACTGACACCAAATTAGGCATAAAAATAGGAAAAATTCAGTTCTTTCCAGTCATCTTGTTTAAAACAATATTGCACCTCTGGGATGGGCACAAAAAAAAAAAAAAAATGACACCTAATTATATGCAAACTGCATTTACTGTTATATTTATATTTTTTGTATTCTCTAAACTTGGCACTTTGATCTGATATTCTGACCCAACAACAAGAGCAGTCATTATTATCATTTTTTGTTCAAACAGGAACTTCTTTTGCTAAGCATGGAAGTTTTATTTATTTTGCAAACGTTTTGGTGCAGATAGTAAAGAGGGGAAATTACTCTGTAATTAATGCTAGGGGACTTAATTTGCTTTAAACTGATCTTTCTCATCTTAAACATTACATCTTGAAATTATACTCAATACATAAAAAGCTTGGATTTTTTTAAAAAGTGTTTCACAAGTGAGTCTTGAAGGCCTTGCCTCTCTTGTTTAATTTTATAATGAAATGCAGAAAAAGATCAGCTTCATCATTTTTCAAGCATCCCAACAGAAGTTGCTGAGGTTGGCAACACATGCTGACTTACGTATAGTTTCCCCTCTCAATGTGTTGTCTACTCCGATGGGCTGTGGTGCATCCTTTGCGATGTACTTGGAAAAAATACTAACAGCATCTCTTTCAATGCCTGCAAGCAAGAAAACCATTACCAGAAAGCCTGCAGTGCTCAAGGGATCACTGTTCTCAACAATATCATTTGATCATTTACAACAACAACAACAAAATAACCATATGGCACAGACTGAAACTTTTTTACACAAAAGATTACATGTATCATAGCAGTCCATTGGGATTCTGTTCTCAAGTTCCAGACCATCCACTGATCCACCACGAAAGTTTGACAGGGCATTGCCAAGGTGGTTTTGAACCCTAAGTTGCACTTTCACAGTTTCACCAATGGTTATATGGTTCTGGTTTTTCTCACAAATCTCAAACTCTACATAAGACTGCAGCAACTGATTCCTTTTCAAACTTGGCTGAATTATGCAAACACCATATGACACTTCTCTGTGTGTGTTTGTGTATGTGTGTGCTTTGTGTGTGTGGTGTGTGTGTGTGGGCTCGTGTGTGTGCATATGTCCATGCATGTGATGTGGGTGTGTGTCCTGGTCTTTCTGAAAACAAAAGAGCAGAATAAAAAAGGCCAATCTTTTAAGTATCTCAACTTTACTATCAATATGTATGGAAGAAATATGTGCAGTCAGCCTTACTTTTCTTGAGTTTTTCTCTCATCTCCTCCACAGACAAGGAGCGGCTTGATTTACTGGCTGTTTCTTGTCGGGCACTCTCTCCTTCCTGACGATCTATCACAGACGTTGCTTGGTGTGGATCAGCACTGGCCAGCATGGCACTGTCAGCAGTGGTGTTCCTGTCTTTGGGGTGTGACCCAGAGTCTGTGGCCACACTCTGGGCCCCCTCAACATCAGCCCCATGACTATCCTCGTCAGTCAGCGTGTCCACTGATTCCGTGTCAGCCAGGCTCTCCGACTGACTGCTGGGAGATATCACAAAGTCCCCCTCACTGGGGGTGGCAATGCCACTGTCCTGTAGAGAGTGGAGGGAATGGTCTGTGCTGCTGGATGAACTGTGATCCTGCTGGTCAGCAGATGAGTCGGACACACCAGCAGGAGTCACTGTCACTGACACAGTGCACAGAGACAAAGTGGAGGGTTTGCTGTCTTTCACAACACTGCCTGTGTCCTGAAGTGGTTTCCGATTCTCTTCGGGGTTAGCTGCACTGTTTGATAGCTGAGCTTCATGGGCACAATCACTTTCTGTCTTCAACACAAGCACAGAACTGGGCCTATCACAGCCTGGACTACCAACTGCCATTTCCTGGTGACCACCTGCCATACTGTCCACTTTCCTCAAACTGATCTCTGATGCTGGTTTCACACAGTCCCCTTCCTGACCCAGACACGCCCTTTCTCCACCCCTTTCTTCTGTGCGACGTTTCAGCAAAGCACTGCTGGCCACTGACTGCAAGGAATGGGTACGCATGCGAGTCAAAGTGGCCACACGGAAACTGTTGGCGTCCAGCCAGAAGCGTATAAATCTTTCTGCCTGGCGGGACTCCATGAACTGGAGGAAGCAGTGCAGGGCATCCTTGTCATGAAGGATTTCCTGCAGCGTCTTGGACAGGCGAGATGACGTCTTGATTGGAGACTCTGGAGACAGCCCGCCTGCCTCTGTGGAGGAAACATAGGATACACTTTACTTCCAGGTGCTTCACAAATTTCATACATCACTGCCTGTACCATCATTAACACCTGCCCTAGTCTTCAGTATTGACAAACACTCTTTGCTAGCACTATCTCTATCTTTTAATCTGAGTGTGTGTGAGTAAGAGTGTGTGTGTGTGGACGGGAGGGGATGTGTGTGGGGGGGCCTGGGGGGGAGTGCGTGTGTGTAAAGAAACTTTGACTTGTGTGTGTAAAAATAATGAGTCAAAGTAATTGTCTGTTCTCAATTATTACTTGAAAGTATGAATACATAAACATGTGTTATTACTTTTCAAACTTTCACTTCACAATTAATAAGAATGATATTGTACATTTGGATTGTGCCCTTTCTCTTTAACAGCTCTGGGCGCTTTATAGGAAAGAAAAAGTTCCAAATTAAACAGCCCACTCATGACTACTCTCTCTCCAATCACTCCCTCCCCCCTCTCTCATTCCTTGTACATGTAAAGTGAATTGGGGGTCCTGGGCAGTGTGCTTACAGATAGTGAGATACATTCTGAAAAAAATAAGTTTTTAATTAAGAGCGAAAGGCAGAGACGGAAACAGATAAATGAATATGATGTGGAAGGTTGTTCCAGATATGAGGAGTAGCAAAAAGGAAACAGCATCCACCATGGGTTCTTGTACTGATTATAAGCAATTTTTAGAAAGTAACAGTCAGAGGAAAAGCAGAGAGTTCTTGAGGGAGTTTAAACACTGGTGATATCAGAAAGATAGGTTGGTCCAGTGAAGTGGAAAGCAGAAAAGCTGAGACACACAATTTTGTAACTGATTCTCCCCTCTACAGGGAGCCAGTGCAGAGTATGGAGGTGAAGAGAAATGTGATCAGTATGTGGGAGAGCGAGACAGGCAGTACTGTCTTGAATTTTTTTAATTTGCTGAAGAAGATTATAAGGATAATCTTTCAGAAACGAACTGCAGTACTCCATTTGTGAGAGCACAAAAACAGAAATAAGTGTTTTTGTAGAAAGGTACTGATGAACAGAATCCATCCAGTAAAGTTCAGAATTGACTATGCATATCAGATTAATTGCCGGGAGCATGCATATTGAGGTTTGAGTCAAGAATAACTTTGAGGTTCCTTGTTGATTTAGAAAACTGAAGTCTGGCATCACCAACCACAAGAGAGTCAGGGAAACAAACCAAAAAAATGATCTCAACAATATCAAAAATCCAAATACAACTTTGTTCTACTGTCATAATAATGATGATGATGATGATGATGATGATATTAAAAACAAAATAATAATAATGTACATTTATATAGCGCCCTTTCTCTCAAAGAGCTCAGGGCACTTTACATGAAAGAAAAATACTACAAATTACATAAATCATTCATGACCACTCTTTCTCAAAACCCAATCCCCCCACCCCCCATACACACTCTCCCTTTCCCACTCTTCATAAATCCAAAGTGAGCTGACATGGGTGGTGTTGGAGAACAAGGAAGCTTAGAATGCTTACTGACAGGTTTTAGAAAGATGAGTTTTTAGTAATGAGCGAAAAGCAGTGACAGAATCAGATGCATGGATATGATGAGGAAGGTTGTTCCAGATTTGAGGAGCAGCAAAGAGGAAAGAATGTTCACCATAGGTTCTTGTACTGACACGAGGAAGTTTCAATAGGTAACAGTCAGAGGAAGAGTGGAGATTTCTTGTGGGAGTGTAAACACTGATAAGCCTTACCTTCTTTTAAACAGTATGTTACCTGCCACACCCGACTGGACAAGACAATCAACTTATGGGAACATTCCTAATGCCTACTGTCACATTGCCACATTCACTCAACTCAAGCTCACATGACAGATCGACTCGCACACAACGTTCATATTCTGACTTCACTCTTACCCAGGGATAAACAACAAAACAACGTAAAGACACCCCTTTCTGATTATTAATAATTCAAAGAAAAATAAACAATTACATTCACATGTTCCCTTCAGAGATAAATCATATGAAAAGTCCAATCCAGGAAAGCACAATACTTTTATATTCTCCCTTACACTTCCCATTAAAGTTTTTAAATGATTATTTTCACTGGTTTCTTTTCACGACTGTGTTGTCAGTTGGTGCTTCCCAAACATCTTTCGGTGGGCGATTTTTCAGCCAAACACCTTCATCCGAAAACAGGCCAGGTGCTGAGGATCCAGTACTTCAAAATCAGCTTCCCTGAACCTCCACAGTTCAACAAGGCTATGTCTCACATTCTCTCTCAGAATGGTAACTGTCTGTTCTATGACTCTCAGACCCCAAGGTCTATTTTTTCCCAAGTCACTCCTGTGACCAGTTTAGCTGTGCGCAGAGAGGGAAGTGGCAAAAATTTTGGTGCACTTCACAACAGTATCAGTATTCACAACAACAGTTCGTGAACACATAATCACCTCAGCGCCTAAAGACACATGCATCACGAGCCTTCCTCCAAATATCAAGTTCAAATTAATACAGTAACATAGCCATACCATACAGGAAATCGGGCCTTTACAATAAGCATATTATGACAACCAATGTTGTTACCTCTAATATTAGTTTCTGTGATGATATAATAATTCCAACAAAAACAATTAAACTTTTCCCCAACAACAAATCATGGATCTCAAAGTCTAACAAAACCTTTTTAAATGAGAAAAGGGTAGCGTTTCAGTCAAGGGAACGAGGAGGATAGAAAACTGGTACAAAGAAGCTTCAAGGGGAATTATGGAGGGGACAGAGGAAATTCAAATCAAAAGCAGAGCAGCAGTTTCAGACAGGAAAAATGGCAGATGCATGGGATGGGATAAAAATGATCACTGGAGAAACGAAAAGGAACACAATCGCTTGTGAAATGAAGAAGGATGAACAGCTTGATTTTTCAAACAAACTTAATAATTTCTACTGTCGCTTTGAAAGGAATGATCTGGGAAGGGAACTGGATAGTGTTATCTCACAGTTGCTGGAAGTGGAAAAGATCAAAGACAGAAAGCACAGCTCAGGACTTTGAGATCGATGCAAAAGTTGTTGAAAGGAAATTTTCTTCCTAAAATTGCGTTTAAGTAACATACTTACCGTGACCCACTAGTGCAGACTCCAACAGGGGTCTGATTGCTGTACTGTGCAAACTATTACCCGCCTATGCGGAGAAAACGAAAGTAGCTACGGCTGATAACCTCCCGAAGTAGGTTACCTCCCCTGTGCATCCCTGACTAACACTCTCTTTTTACGGCAATTCGCGACAACCAGTGCAGTGTGCAGGGAGAACAGAAAGCGGGGAGGAACAGGAGGGTCTTAAATGTGGGTCACGGTAAGTATGTTACTTAAACGTAATTTTAGGAAGAAAATTTCCTTTTAATTACACATACTTAACTGTGACCCACTAGTGCAGAATGGCACGACAAGGTGGAGGGCTCATCTGTTCTATTGTCAGTGCGCTGCTGTGGCCTGTTGTGCGACCACCGCAGAGGCAATGCCTCTTGAGCCATCATCCCTTAAACGATAGACATCCCTCAAGTAGAATTCAATGAAGGTAGCAGGGTTTTTTCCAGCAAGCAGCCTCCATGTCTCGTATCCATGCTGAGTGGGCAAGGACAAGGGAAGAGGACCATGCTCTGACTTCGTGAGCTCTGGCTGAGGTGCATGCGCTAAGGGGTCTGGTTTGAGTGGGTGAGCTGGCGACACCACTCGCCTGGGGCTCAGAGACAGGGTGTACTGTGTCACCTAAGGATATCGGTGCGGGCAAAGAAGACTGAGGCAGCTGTATTGTGGGAGAGGTCTGTGGACCACAGCTGTGCTGATAAATGTAGCGCAAAGAGAATCAGGTCAGTGTGTTGAATCCACACTTTATTGAGAGCCCTTCCAATCAAAGGAAGGAAAGGAAACATATACCCTATATGGTTGTCTCACTTGAGCGTGGTTGAGCGTCAATGCAAGGAGGTGCACATGTGGCTTGATCTGATGATTCCACATTGGTTGTGGGCCAATAGTGAAAGTGATATATATGTTTGAAGGAAACTGTGGCATGAGACAGAGGTAGCCCACCATGTTGGGCTTGCCTTAGGCGTGACAACCAGATCTGTAGAGCTCCTCCATGCGAGCTGACAGGTGATGGACGCTCCCCCCCCCACCCCCCACCCCACCCCCTGCCACTTTTCTGTCATTGCCAACAGCACTGGCATGTTGCCACGGAAGGCTTGGTGGCTTCTCTACCTGAGTGTGGCATGTTGGAGCAACCTTCAGAAAGTTGTTGGCAGTCAATGGCTGGGATGGATCAGGCTGTGGGAGTGCACTTCATGTGCCTCCAGGTCAATGAGTCTCTTTCCGTGGTGGAATTCCTAATGGAAGAGGGTTTCCATGAGGAAAATTTTCACTGAAGGTACTTTAGTGAGAAAGGGGACCAGATCCATGACAGGCCTCTGGCTCTGTGTGGTGCACACTAAGTCTGAGATAGAGCCAGGCGGGGGCAGTGAGAAAAGTGGCTTTAGATGTGTTGTACTGGCCATTTACATCAAATCACTGATCTGACATACGTTTACAGTATGGCCAACAGCAAAGTGAGAGCTGTATTATCAGTGTTTTCTAAACTGCAATGGGAAATCGTTTGCAGCTTAGTCTTTCATGAAGGACTATGTCTCTCACACAAGAAGTCAAGTTGCACTGGGACTTAGTACTGTAGCCTTGGGGCTAACTAGCCTTTGGGATCCGTCCAAATGGTGACAGTCCTAAGGCCCTCTTGATTGAGGGAGTGGGGATGCAACTTGGGCAAAACACTCTCTACTATAAGTTGTACAATCAAATTCCAGCCCAGACAGTCGGGACAGCAGTTGCCTCTTCCGCTGTTCTGATGGTCATTGTCGTACACGACTGATTACCATATACTGGTCCTAAGAGGACACCAATCAGCATGGGTAAATCAGGAAACAGCTGCTGTGTGCTTGAGGGATGAAGGTGTCCACCATGCAGGTTCTGCTGAAATGTTAGGAAGCCGGAAGGATGTGACGGGGTCTTGTGGGGCAACCATGTGTCTGAAAGACATGGCACTTGCTTCCAAAGTGACAACAAAGTCATCCTCTGACAGGCCCTTGACTGAAGACTGGGGCTCCATGATGGGATAGCCTGCCTAGGCTAGAAGCCCCTGGAAGTGTCTCATTGGAAAGACAGTGCTTGAGAAGGAATGCCTATCTGAACCACAGCAGTGGTTGTGTGTTGAGGCTGAAAGGGTCAGGCAGGGAAGACCAAGTGCAGAAAGTGCTTTCCAACGCCAATTGTTTGAGACGTTGATGATGGATCTCTGTTCAAACAAGGTGATGAGCCGAACTAACGCGCTTGAAAGCGGCATCTACCGTGCTGGTATGAGTGGGCGGAAAGGTACCCCCCTGTGGCTAATGAACGGTCGGTTGTGCTTTGTGAGACGCATCCATCCTCATCGATATGCCTTTCTCCCAAGTACAGAGGAAAACAATTATTACCCAGGCCTCCTGCTATTAGGGAGGAGTGGAAGAGATGGACTTAGGGTGATTGTCTCCTGCCCAGTGGGCAGTTTTTGGGCCTACTAAAACTTGGAAGGCAAAGACATACACCCCATCATGGGAGGGCCGGCTAGGATGTAGGGCCCGTGTGGAGCTGTTGTCACAACCACAGTGGTGCAAACCAAGGGTTGTTGTAGGCAAGGGGGGGAAGAAGGGATGCCTTTTAAGCTTGGAAGGAATGAAGGGCATGTGTGTCCAGAGTGGCACCCCAAAGTTGGACTGCCTCATCCCTCCTTGTACCAAGTTAGGGCATTTCTAGCCCTGTGGGTGAGGAGGGAGTGTGTGTAGGTCCCTTGGGGCCAGCTACAGCAGAGATGTGGATGTGGCCAGGAGCATATGTTCAAGCTTGCACAAGACAGATGTGTCTCTGTATGTAGTAGTCCTCCAAAATGGAGTGAGGAAGCTCTATACTAAGAAGTGACCAAATATGTACATAGGATGTTCATCGACTTCATTGAGGGAAGATATCATGGAATGTGACCATGCCTATAGATCAATGCATGAAAAAGAACACATGCACAAGCATATATGTAGCAAACATGGATATGCTCAAGTAAATGGGAATGTGAACTGAAAAAGAATGCAAAATGTCTAACTAACAGATATGTACATACACATGTAAAGATTGTGCCTGTATATAGATGCACAGTCCTGAGCCTCATGTACAAAGTGTTGAAAAAAATATGCGCATATACTGCTGAGATAGAAATTGCCAATGTATAGAGATGTAATGGTACCTGTTGATATGAAGAATGTATGAACATAACGCCGAAATGCACGCACATATGTATATATACCGAGATATGTGCAGGCATGGATTTGTGCATGGGCCCCCTTCTTTTTCTGTCTTTCTTTCTTTTTTTTTTCCTTCTTTTAATATCAATTATGTATTAATTTATTTATATATATATATATTTTTAAACATCATCAATAGTAACAAATGGAAATTTTCTTCCTAAAATTACGTTTAAATAACATACTTACCGTGACCCACCAGTGCAGACTCCAACAGGGGTCTGATTCCTGTCCTGTGCAAACTACTACCTGCCTATGCGGAGAAAACAAAAGTAGCTACGGCCGATAACCTCCCGTAGTAGGTTACCTCCCCATTGCATCCCTGACTAGCGCCCTCTTTTTATGGCAATTCACCGCAGCCAGCGCAACATGCAGGAAGAACAGAAGCGGGAGGAACGGGAGGGTCTTAAATTTGGGTCATGGTAAGTATGTTATTTAAACGTAATTTGGAAGAAAATTTCCTTTTAATTACACATACTTAACCGTGACCCACTAATGCAGAATGGCACCACAAGGTGGAGGGCTCAACTGTTCTATTGTCTGTGTGCTGCGATGGTCTGTTGTGCGACCACCGCAGTGGTGATGCCTCTTGAGCTGTCATCCCTTAGGCGAGAGACATCCCTCAAGTAGGATTTGTTGAATGTAGCAGGGTTTTTCCAGTAAGCAGCATCCATGATGTTTTGTAGCCTTGCTGAGTGGGCGAAGGCAAGGGAACAGGACCAAGCTCTGACTTTGTGAGTTCTGGCTGAGGGGGCTTCAAGTTTCAGCCCTGTGCCTGCAAATGTGCCTTTAATCGTACTGACTATCCATCGGGACAGAGATGTCTTGCTAATGTCATGAGAGTAATCCAGGTTCCAACTGATGAAGAGGCGTCGTTTGGATGACCGGAAGGGACGTGATCTTTTGAGGTAGACCCGCAGGGACCTGACGGGGCAGAGGAACCTGTCTTCATCATCAGGGGCCAGTACGGAGGAGAGCGGTTTGATGAAGAGAATGGGGGAGGGTGTGCCTGGGGTTTGATTTTTGGTGAGAAATTCGGGGAGGAATCTGAGGGAGACAGATCCATCTGACTCAAAGGCTACATCTTGTGTGATGCCGCTAAGGGTGTGTACTTCGCTACATCGTCTGCCTGAGGCAAGAGAAATGAGGAAGAGTGTTTTCATGGAGAGGAGTTTGAAGGGAGCTAGAGCCAAGGGTTCGAAGCGAGCCTTTCAGAGGTTTTGCAGAACAAGGAAAAGGTCCCAGGAAGGAGTCCTATGGGGTGTACACACCTCTTTGAGAAGCACCCCGAACGAGAACTCTGAGCAGAGGGTCATCTGAGAAAAAGGGCTCGCCTAGCTGGCGAAGGCTGGAGCTGATAGCGGCGCGATGGAGATGCACTGCAGAGGCGGAGAGGCCTCTGGTGGAGGCAATGAAGGCAAGAAAGTTCGCAAGATCCATGTCTGACGGGTGCATGGGATTGACTGAGCGGGATGTGCACCAGGAGAGCCAGCGGTTCCAGTGCACCGAGTAAACACTTTGAGTGCCTTTGCGATGGGACATGCAGACAAGTTCAGCCGTTTGGTCAGAGGCACCTAGTGTTGACAGAGATTCCCACACAGTAGCCAGGTTGAGTATGCCTGGGTTCCCGTGAGGCATGCCCGAGCAGGGCTGGACTAGAGACTGTCAGCCTATGTGGAGGTGGAGTGGGGGAACGTGAGAGACATGAAGCAGGTCGGGGAACCACAGCTGAGCTGGCCAGTGTGGTGCAATGAGGATCATTGCGGCGTGCTCTAGCCTTGCCTTTTTGAGGACTTTTCCCATGATGGGGAGTGGAGGGAAAGCGTATCCCAAAAGGTTTGACCAACTGATTGACGATGCGTCCACAGCCCAGGCCTGAGGGTCCGGGACTGGGGAGATGTATGTTGGAATGCGGAAGTTGAATCTCGTGGTGAAGAGATCCACATGTGGTTTGCGCCAATGGTCCCAGACTGGTTGGAGTGTTGACGGTGATAGGGTCCATTCTGTTTGGAGGACAGTGTGGGGTCTGCTGAGGTAGTCTGCAAGAATGTTCAGGTTGCCCGGGACATGTCGTGCAGTCAGATGGATGTTGTGCTCTTGACACCACAGGAGGACTGTCTCCATGTGCTGAGACAGCTGATGTGAGTGTGCCCCCCCCCTTGCTTGAGGTAGCACGCTACCGTCGTGTTGTCTGTGCACAGCATGACTGTCCTGTGTGAGGCATGGGGAAGGAACTGCTGGAGGGCTAGAAAGACTGCCTCTAGTTCCAGCCTGTTGATGTGCCACAACTGCTGTAGTGGTGTCCAGGTTCCCGACGCTGTATGATTGTCCATGTGGGCACCCCAGCCCGTAGTGGAGGCATCTGTGTTCAGTTCCGTGTCCGGGGCTGGACTGACAATCGGAACTCCCTCCGTGAGCCATCGCATGTCCATCCAGCGCTGAGTGGACTGTGCGAACCAAGTGGCTAGAGGTATTTGGCTGTCCCAAGCCTGTGAAGACTGGGACCACCTGGCCCTGAACTGTCGCTGGAATGGGCGTTTGTGTAGTCTCCCTAGGGGGACTAGCGCGGCTAGAGATTCCATGAGACCGAATAGAGAGGCAAGTTCCCTGGCAAAGGCTGAAGTTGCCTGTGATAGACGGGAGAGGAGGCTGTGGAGTCTGTGGAGGCAAGGCATGGCCGGGCATATGGTCATTGTGACCGTGTCGATCGCCATGCCGAGGAATTCAAACTGTTGAGTCGGTTCCAGCTCCGACTTCTCTGTGTTCATGAGAAACCCTTGTGAATGGCATTGTTGCAAGACAAGGCTGAGGTGTTCTTGGCAGAGGGCCTTGCTCTCCACCAGGATCAACTAGTCGTCTAGGTAGACCCTCAGACGTATGCCCTTGCTCCTGAGAGCTAGACATAGTTCCCTGACCACACGGGTGAAGACCCATGGGGCTGGTGCAAGACCGAATGGAAGGGCTCTGAACTGGAAGGACTTGCCTTCCCAGGAGAAGCGGAGCCACTTGCGGTCCCTGGGGTGAATCAGGACGTGGAAGTAGGCGTCCGTGAGATCTATGGAGACTGCCCAGTCTCCTTGCCTGATGGAGTCCCTGATTGATGCTGGGGTTTCCATGCGGAATGGTTTGTGCTGAAGGTATCTGTTTAGAGGGGACAGGTCTAGAACCAGCCTCCATCCACCAGATGCCTTGGGAACCACAAAGATGCGGCCGAAGAAGCCTGGTGAGAGGACAGAGGCTTCTTCTATGGCCTGTTTGCGTAGAAGAGAAAGAATTTCTTCCTGCAGGGCTGAGAGGGCTGCCCTGTCCTGTGGAGGAGGGAAGAGAGGAAGAGAAAGAGTGAGAGGTGCCTTGGAGGAGAGCCAAGACAGGCGGAACCCCGACCCTATCACCCTTAGTACCCACTCGCATGTGGGGAGAGACGACCATGCTGGTATATGCCTGGATAGGCTGCCTGCCAGCTGATGGTGTGCGAGTGGTGGGTGAAGGGCAGGGGTGAGTCACTGTGGGCTGGCTTGGTGTTGGCTGTTGGCCTGTGTTGTGGCTGAAATGTGTAAGGCTGTCGCCTATATGCCTTGGGTTGCGGTCTGACCTTGGATGGAGCTGTTGGATGTGGCCGTGGTCTGGTGGCGGTTGCAGTGCTCCGATGCATGTGCTGATGACGTCGCGGGGTGTACCGCAAGTGTGTGGGAGCATGTGAGGGGCCCACGCCCAAGGCGAGGTCCCTACTCAGTCAGTTCTGCATGGTTTTTAATGATGGCAGTGGGGATACCTTGACCGAAAAGGTATCCTTCAGTGGGGGCCAAGACCCTAAGGGAAGCTTGTTCCGGGAGAGACCGCACATAAGGGGAATGGGCAAGGAGAGCATCCCTTCTGGCCATGATAATGTTTACGTAGGCCTGTGACTGGAGAGTAGCGGAACGGTGAATGTGTTCAGCGATCAGGCGAATAAAAGGTCTAGGAATGGCGATGTCAATGCCGGGTGACTGGTCATTGGGAGGTTGTAGGAAGGACATGGTAAGGCCAGCAAGGAAGCTGTCCATGGCTGAAGTGGATTCCATGGATTTTCGAATGGTTTCTTCCAGATCCAAGAGAAATTTTTCTGGTACATGTAATGTTCTTTGAGTGGGCGCATTGTGAAAAGGAGGCGGAGGTCCTCCTGAGAAACAGGCAGGGAGCCTTGTGGGATAGGGCCCGGGGCTAGGATGGGTTGTTTGGAAGATGGGCGTGGAGTTGTCCCAAGGAATTTCCCTCGAGACAATGCAGAGGGGAAATAGGGAAGGGTGCCAGTGGGGGCATCTTGGGCATGTTTGCCCATAGCTTGCTGTAGAACACGCTGCAGGGCATCAACCACTATGGGTGACTGGGTAAGGGCCTGCTGAGGACCGCTGGGTGGTGGTTGGATGCCTAACAGTTCCATAGCCAGGCTTTTTTGAGATGTGTCAGTGTCATTAAGTAACTGAACCCGGTCAGGCGCATAGGAAGCAAGGAGGTCCACTGCTTCTAGGAAGGACAATGGCTGTAACTGTTGTGAAGTGAGATCTCCCGCATCAAAAATGTCCGCATCCGAGTCTGTATCATCCGTGGGGTAGTATGGATGATGGTCACTGTGGCCTCCATATGAGATGTGTGTGTCCGCAATGGCCGAAGAGTGGGGCTGCTGGGTAGTATCTGTAGGAGACTGAGGTGGGTGTGTGTCTGTAGAAGAGGGGTTGGTAGGAGGTGTGGTACCTGTGAGAAGGGTGAAGTCAGTGGGAGGAGAGGTTGTAGCACCAGGAAGGAGGGTGGTGCAAATTTGTTTCAGCATAGACAGTATAAGATGCTGATTGTCAGCAGGGACTTGTGTCTGAGCCCCCACTTGCTGGGTAAAAGGAGAGTCAAGTGGTGTGGCTGATGGAACAGCCGGCGCTGAGGGTGGAGAGACCATGCCTGGATCCGCGGTGTGGGTGAGGGGCAGTGGCGGTGCAGGGGAGGTAATGGCGGTGCTTACTGGCAGGGGTGCCGAAGCAGGGGTTGCCTCCCTTAAATATGAAATTCAGAGCGAGGGGAAGGGTGCACACGTGTGGGCATGTGTGTCCCCTAGTGGTCCACCTTCCTCCCTACCTAGAGGAAGGGCTTCCCTACCTGCAACAGTCGCTGTTGGACATAAGGTGGTCGGGGCATGCCGCGCGACGGGCGCGCGATCTGTGGCCGCGGCCTCCATCACGGACGTATGACATATCGGGGCCCGAGTGTGCTTAGTGGCTGACACAAGTCCGTGTTGGAATCCGTGAGAGGGAGCACACTCAGATGTTGAAGTTATGGGCATGGGGAAAGGGATAGAGGAGGGCAACTCAAGCACTGCCGACTGGCAGGGTCGAGAAAATGCGGATCGCGTTGAAAACCGAACGCGTATCGAGTGTCTGATAAGAAACGACACCACTGACATGGGAATCGTACCTCGAACCTTGAGATGCCACCGGAGTAGGCAGAGGAGGTGGTGGAGGAACGGAGTCGACCGGAGGGAGCAGAAGCAGTGGAGGAAGTGGAGGGTTCGACTTGGAGACAGGGCCACAGGTGGAGAGCCCAGAGTGACCGCCGGCCGATTGAGATCACGGATTAATTTTAGCTCTATCGCCCAATCAAGCCAAGTAATCTTGTGGCCTGTTATTAACCTCTTGACTGCGCTGTTGACGTATGGCGTACGTCATGAAATGTCGCTCACCTATGCTGTATTGACGTGCGCCATACGTCATGTTACAACGTTCTATGTTTCGAGTCCCGCATTACAGAAAATACAGTCTGCTAACCATTAAATTAGCTCCCCTGAGAGCTCTTTATCTCCTGAGTTCCATAAGCTGAAATTATTCATGGGATTGTCATATTTATGGCGAAAGTTTTGCAAGTTTGTATGAAGCTCAAGTTGTGTTTGCAAAGCCATGGCTGAATGCAGACAAACCCCAACACTTGCATTTGTATTGAAAGAATTCTTTCGCAATGCAAACAGTAGAGATGAAGATTGTGGACTGAATGAGATAGAACTGCATGAAGTTGATGCTGAAGACGCTGATTTTGACAGTGGAGGGGGGTGGGAGGTGGAGTTGCTTGACGAAACTGAATACAGACAAGCTCAGCTGATTCAAGATGCAGGTGGGTGTTTGTCAGTTTATTATTTGCTTTCTGTTTGTTTTAACAATGAATATGACTGCATTGTGTGTGTTTTGAATGTGTTAGTTGTGGTAATTAGCTTCGTCAGTCACTGATCAGTGTGTGTGAGTGAGAGAGAGTCAGTCACGTGGGTACTGTGTGTGACCATCACAGCCCAAGGGGGTGTGGCTTGCTGGCTGGCTCACTGTTGATGACAGCGTGTCGCTCGCCTAGAGCTTTCTGTGTGTTCGTTCCCGAGTGTGTATTGGTTTGTTGTTGTTGTTGTTATTATTGTTGTTGTTTTGTGTTTGTGTGTGTGTATGTGTGAGAGAGAGGGAGAGAGTGAGGGAATGGGGGGGGGGGGGGGGAGGAGATGTTTATAAAACTTAAATCAGAGAATGATATACAGAATTGTATGCCTAAATTACTTTGTAAATGCAACACTTGTAGAAGTGTGTGTGTGTATGTGTGTGTGTGTGTGTGTGTTGTCATTTTGTTTTGTATGAGAAAGAGAGAATGAAGGGGGTGTGGCATACCATGAACTAGTTTCAATGTGTGTGTGTTTTGGGGGTTTGGGCCAGGTGGGGAGGTGGGGTAGGTGTGTGTGTGTTTGTATTTCAGCTTCTGAAAACAATCAGAAATAAAATGGTACCATTTCATGATCTTTTTATATGTAAAAAAACAAAACAAAAAAACAAAAAAAAAAAAACAACACTCCAAAAAACCCAGCAGACTTAGTCTTTTATGCAATGTGTTTCAGGTATGCAGCATGATGATCATCATGATGTTCATCCTGGACCATCTGGAATTGACAACTTGCCACAAACCTACAGCTGAAGACCAGCAGCAGCAAGACCAACGGGCAGTAAACAAGCCTCCAGCAATTCTGGATTACAACAAAAACATGGACCATCATGACCAACAGCTGCAGTCCTACGATGCCACAAGGAAAACCCTGAAGTGGTACAAATAGCTGTGTGTGCATTTTCTACAAGCTGCCATGCTGAATGCACACATCCTCTACAAAAAAGCAGGCAACAGCAGTACACCCCTGGACTTCCAGAAGGATGTAATTAGTGCCATGATTTTTGGTGACCAAGACCAAGACACTGCTAGAGATGACCACACTGTTTGTCTTGTGTGGACGACACTTCATTGATGTCATCCCACATACCCCACAGAAGGCCTGGCCACAAAGGAGGTGCAGAGTCTGCTGGAAGAAAGGACAAAGAAAGGATGTGAGGTTCTACTGTCCAGACTGCCCCAGCAAACCAGCACTGTGTCTTGAAGACTGTTTCTGCAAGTACCACACACAGCATTTTTACTGGCGATAGATCCTGGGTGAGTACACCCTTTTCATTCTTTGTGTGGACTGTGTTGGAGTCTTATGCACCTGGACACTGTTGCTCAGCCTTGACAGTGTGTGTGGTTGATCACAACAGTCACAAGAAAGACTGGTTCATAACCTGGTTGATATTGTAGCACCTACATGATGAAATGACAGTCCCAATTTTTGTATTAATGCATTTTATGGAATGTTTCTGTCAGATTGACTCATTATTTGAACATGTGAGTATTAAAAACAAAATCTTGGTTCATTTTTCTTTCATTTGATATATACTTTTATGCACTTATTTTCAGTAGTTTTTGAAATATAAGCAAATTAAAATAATTGGCGTGTTTTTCTTGTTTTTCTGAAAATTTTCTCAGCATAGGCTATAGCAAAACGTACTAGCAGTGAAGGGGTTAATCATGATCGCATGCAAAAAGACAGCGACAAAGAATCAATTGACAAAGAATCAACAGACAGTAAATTACAAAAAAACTTAGCCGTATGTAGAGCACAGGAGCAGGAGTCATGATGGCTGCCGGAAAAAGAGGGCACTAGTCAGGGATGCAATGGGGAAGTAACCTACAACGGCCGTAGCTACTTTCCTTTTCTCCGCATAGACGGATAGTAGTTTGCACAGGACAGGAATCAGACCCCTGCCGGAATCTGAACTGGTGGGTCACGGTTAAGTATGTGTAATTAAATGTGTTATTGTTTCTGCTTTATTTCATTGTTATTGCGTTTGTCAAGAAAAGAATGGTAAGTGGATTGGTTCCTTGCAGAGCAATATATGTCTGCAATTGCTGGGGGGTGAAGAGCCCAAAAATTTGAGTGGCACATAGCCTGAGAAACAGAGGAAGGAAAATACAGGTTGTCAGTAGCTGATAGCAGCTGCTGCATAAAGCCCTCAGGTGGGCAGCAAGGTCCTATGAGAATGCTAATGAACATCGCTAGTGGTCAGTAAAGGGGGCTGGAGTGACTTGCTGTGAAAGCGCAAGGGAAGTAACTGCGTTGCCTACTGCCAAAGTTTCGGTCACCACTGGACGCGAGACGGTTGAGGGCATGCCACGTGACGGAGCCGCAATCTGTGACCGCGGACGTCATGTAACGTAGACAGTATGAGATGCTGATTGTCAGTTGGGGCTTGTGCCTGAGCCACCACTGGTTGGGCAACAACAGAGTCTAGCAGTGTGGCAGAGGGAACTGCCACCGCCGAGGTTGGAGGGACCGTGCATGCACCCATGGTGTAGGCGAGGGGCAATGTCGGTGCAAGGGAGGTAACCGCGGCGCTCGCTTGCGGGGGTGCTGAAGCAGGGGTTGCTTCCCTTGAATTTGAAAATCAGAGCGAGGGGGAGGGTGTACTCATGTGTGTGTATGTGTCCCCTAGTGGGTCACCTTCCTCCCTTCCTAGAGGGAGGGCTTCCCTACCCGAAACAGTCGCAGTTTGGACTCGAGACGTTCGGGGCATGCTGCGTGAGTGGCACGCGATCTGTGACTGTGGCCTTGCTCACGGATGTATGAGATATATATATGCCGGTCCAAGTGTGCTAAGTGGAGGACGTTAAGTCCGTGTTGGATTACCTGAGAGGGAGCACACTCGTTCCTTGAAATTGTGGGCATGGGGAAAGAGATAGAGGAGGGCAACTCACACACTGCCGACTGGCAAGGGCGAGAAAACGCGATGCACGATGAGACAGATCGCGGATCGATTGAATGAAGAGAAATGACACCACTGACCTGAATATGATGAGAGAAACCCTGAGAAGCCACCAGAGGAGGCGTAGGAGGTGGTGGAGGTATGGAGTCGACCAGAGGAAGCGGAGGCAGCGGAGGAGGTGGAGGGTTAGCGTTGTAGACAGAGCCTGAGGTTGAGGGCCCAGTGTCAGATCATATCGTGTCGATATGAAGGCCCTTAGGCCTGTAAGGCCTTTTGACTATTGGAAATGGGGGGAAGTGAGAGCCCCCATAATTGTATTGAGAGATTTTTATAATCTAATAGTGCGCAAGGCTTATTAATGACACAAGGCTCAATTTCTGCCCCAAATACTGTTCCTGTACCTGTACCTGTAGGTAGAGGGTCCTTGCGATCAAGATTGTGCCATAATTTTAGCTTGACTGGCCAAACGAGCTAAGTAAGTTTGTGACCTGAAACAAGTCTGCATCAGATACAAAACATGAGTGTCAAAGAATCAATACAGATAGTAAATTACAAAAAAACTTAGCCGTATGAAGAGCACAGGATCAGGAGTCAAGATGGCTGCCGGAAAAAGAGGGCACTAGTCAGGGATGCACAGGGGAGGTAACCTACTTCAGGAGGTTATCAGCCGCACCTACTTTCATTTTCTCGCGCGTGCATGCACGTGTTTCTCTATGTGTGTGTCACTGTGTGTGTATGCGTGCATGAGCAGGCGTGCATGCGCACGCGTGTATGTGTGTGTGCGTGCGTGCTTTCATGTGAGTTCATGTGAAAGTACGTGCATGATAGGTTGTACCTAGTCACTGTCTTATTTAGCTTAAAACACATGACAATGGTTGTTATAAATGTGCAGTATGTAGGATGAATGTGCAATATATGAATGTGCAGTATGTAGGATGAATGTGCAATATAAAGGATGAACGTTCAATAATAATAATAATAAAGTGCATTTTAAGATGCTTATCCCTTGCACAGCTCTAAGCGCCATTACAATTTCTTAAGAAGGCAAGAATATTTACACTTATCCACAAAACTATGCTCATCCACACACAAGTATATCTATCTACACTTATCAACAAAAAAGTATGCATATATATATATATATATATATAACACATTAAAAGGTTTCAGTACTTAAAACCTATGGCGTAGGTTACACCTGGTGTTAATTTATTCAGTCAAATGGAGTTTGAAAAGGTGTGTCTTAAGCCCAGCCTTAAAGGCTGACAATGTGGGAGCCTTTCTAAGTGTCTGAGAGAGTGCATTATAATATGCCTGATGTTAACATTCATTTAAATATATTTCTGTTAACAATTACGTGTGATAATCATTAATTACAATTATTTTGAAGCTAATATGTGAAATGCTTTTAATTGAAAACATATGTTTATTACTCCTGTTTAATCAAGTAATGTTTAATCTATGTGTGCGTACTGATTGTCTGGTTGTGTTTTGCCGCACCTAATGAAATTTACCTTGTTAGATAATTAAGTTATTCTTATCTTAATTATAATCAGTGTACAATATAGTATGTTATGCTCACAATCATATTCAAAACATGTTTATTATTTCTTTTCTTTTTTTAAATATTGCCTGCAATGTATGGAACATGTGGAATGAAAGTACAAAACGGTGTATGTGATATCTTTACATCTGTGTCTTTGTTATAATCCTAATAACTGTTGTTGTTTTTACAGTGATAGTCTCCATGTTTTTTTCTTGTCTATGTTGTGATAATGCACCTGACCAAATTTCTTTAATTGGAGATAATAAAGTTATTCTTATCTTATCTTATCTTATGTAGGTCCTGCGGAGTGGAAAGTAGAATAGCAGAGACACGCAACTTTTTATCTAATTCTCGCTTCAATGGGGAACCAATGTAGAGTGCAGAGGTGAGAAGAAATGTCTGCAAGAACAGCAATGTGTGATTCCAACATGTTCCATGTTAAGATTTAATCAGCAAATAATCTAACCTTCACTTTTGTGGAGAATGTTGAGAGTTTCCTCAGACAGGATCAGCTTGGGTGGGTTGCCCAACCCACTGGGATTCAGCATGCTACTGGGTACCCCTGGTCAACATGGACAATAACAATCAACAATGCATGTGTAACAAAAATAAAACCAACAACTAAATCACACACACACACACACACACACACACACACACACACACACACACACACACAAGCACTCTATACAAGGATACCCACACTCACACATGCACACAATAATTTTCTCAAATTCTCACACAGGCATGCACATACACACTCATATATCCACACTTTCAAACATGCATGCACATACACACTCATACGCCCTCACTCTTACATGCACCCACATACATACTCATATTACACCACTATCAGTCTCACACAGGCAAGTGTCTCACACTCAGATCCACATTCTCACACACCAGCCGTTTTTTCTCTCTGTCTTTCTGAAAATCTTACAATCACCAAAACAAAACAAACTCTAACAACAGATATCATAAATATAATGTAACAGTAAACACCAATCAAGTCCACACACAGAATGTGCATGACTGTTTATTATACAGGCACTGGTGTATATTTGCTCTGTGTGTGTGTGTGTGTGTGTGTGTGTGTGTGTACGCATGCACACATGTGAGTGTGAATGTGTGCTTGTGTGTAAGCATCAATGTATAAACACACATAAAAAGGAAACAATTTGAACACAGACTGAACCAACTGCTTTGCACAGAAACTCTATTCATCAAAGGATGACAGGGTTTCAGGGAATGACAGGTTTCAAACAGCCTGGTCAGAAGATGAGGATCAGACATGAGTACTGATTCAATTCTGTCAAAATAAAACAACTTCAAGCTTCAGTATGTTGATCAGTTACCAGTCTGAAGTGACATGGTCAAAAGCAATGAGAACGGGGCCCATCAAAACAATTTTGGCCATGGGTGAAGTTGTGCTGTATTACCAATGTCCCCATTGGCAGAGTCTGGTGACTGTGGGTTGCTGCAGGCAGAGGGAGATCTCTTCAAGGAAGAATCCTTCCCTGATGGACTGACTGCCTTCTGCTTGTCTGACATCAGAAAAGCCAAGATTTAAATATAAATAGATCTGATTGAATATTCCAGTTGACTCGTTCACACAGCTTTTAAATGCACAGTATGCAATACAAAGATGGCAAGCGATAAGTATTAATAACAAACAAAACAAAAAACTCCCTCCACCTTCCCTACCACCCCCATGCCTTCTCAGTTCTCTTCCCAAACAAAAATGTTGATGTCAACAATATCAGTTCTTCTTCTTCTTTGTTTGTGGGCTGCAACTCCCATGTTCACTTGTTTGCACATGAGTCGGCTTTTATGTGCATGACCGTTTTTACCCCACCACATAGGCAGCCATACTCCATTTTCAGGGGGGTGTATGCTGGGTATGTTCTTGTTTCCATAACCCACCAAACGCTGACATAGATTACTGGATCTTTAATGTGCATATCTGATCTGCTTGCGTATACACACGAAAAATCTCCAACCTTACCCACCAGGCACTGTTAACGAGATTCGAACCCGGGACCCTCAGATTGAAAGTCCAGCGCTTTAACCACTCGGCTATAATGCCCGTCAACAATATCAATAAAAACAAGTTCTGCACACAACTTCACTACATTGTCGTGCCTGTGAGAAGAATGAACATGACAAAACAGAAGATTCAACAGCAACAACAATAATGTTAGTAATAAAAGTATTTTTTTAAAAAGGGTGGGGTGAGGGGGGGGGGGGGGGGGGGGGGGGGCGGTAGGCATTCTGTTTCCATACTGCCAGTCAGCTCAAGGTACTTGCAAAATGTGTAAAACGTTTTGCACTTTCAGAGCACAGCAACATGGAAGAAAAAGCGCACAACAGCATGATGAATAGGCACACACTAAGCAGTATTCAAATATATGCTAGCTTATACACACTCATGACCACACACACAAACTAATCACTGTCAGATTACTAACTTGGAGTTGCAACTCATACATGCGCTCTCTCTCTCTCTCTCTCTCACACACAGTCACACACACACACACACACACTCACACAAACACACACACACACACTAATACGGCTTGTTAACAATAAATACAATGAGCCAAACCCATTTTGTGAAGTTTGATCATTCTGCTGCCACTCTTTCCCCGCATCCTCTGGAGAAAGAAAATGGCTGACACAGAAGACCATTTTAGCCATAAGCCTGAATGTCTTGAACTCTTTAACATCTTACATTTTTTAGTTTTCAGTCATCATGTTATGGAGTATATCGCAACAGTTCATGTATAGACTAACACACAGAAGCAGTCACACTACTTTCACACACACACACACACACACACACACTCACATACACACACACACACACACACTGCATTTGCTAAAGACGCTGCAAAGCATTGATTGTAAGGCTTATAAACTCGCTCTAGGGTTGCCCATTCTTACATCAAATTTAGGGACTTACAAAGAAGCAGGTGTTTTACCTCTTAATGAACAAAGGAAAGCTTCAGCTGCAAAATTCGTTATCAAATCTTTCGCATATGAAACATTTTCAAAAGAAGAAGCTAATTTGAGTTCACAAAAAGATTTTGCTAAAAGAGCTAAGACGATACAGTCTGACATCCATTAATACATTTGCATCAGATATCATTAGTGCTACGGAATCAAAAGACAAGCAAATTGCAAAAGTACCTACTTTTTCACCAGTCCCTGAATGGGAGCAGTGTAAAACTACCTTTGACATGGATTATACAGATTTATCCAAGAACCAGTCACCATTTTTGTTAAAACCTGAAGTGCTCTCACATATAGAAAATCAATATTCAAATTATCTAAAAATATACACAGACGGATCTGTTCTAGAAGATGGTAATTCAGGAGCGGCTTTTGTAATTCCTTCATTTAGAATAGAAAAATTATACTATATTGGTAGACAATATCCATTTTCACAGCTGAACTTATAGCCATACTTATGGCCTTAAATTATATTTCAGACATTCCGAAAACTGTAAGTGAAATTTTATTATGTGTAGACTCAAAGTCAGTATTACAAGCTATAGAATCTCCAAATTCAAAGAAGCAAACTGAGATGACAATGGAAATAAAACATATTATTCACCAACTGACAAAACAGGGCATTAAAATAACTTTCTGTTGGGTACCTTCGCACTGTGGAATATCTTCAAATGAGTGGGTAGACCAAGCAGCTAGAAGAGCAGCACGTAATTTCGAAGGCGCAATACAACTTGACATCCAAATAGATCTACATGAATGCATTAGCTGTATAGAAAATTTATCTAGAAATTGATTTAAGAAATTACTTATAGATTCAAATAATCAATATTACCAATGTTGTGTAAACACAAAGAATGCAGCTAATCCCAAACATTTTCTAAATTCGACACCAGCAGCACATTCAAGACAAATTACAAGTCTAATGTATAGACTTCGTTTAAATGCCTTTCGTACAAAATTTTCTAAAAATATAAAATGTATATGCGGTAAGCAAATAACTGTAAGCCATCTACTCATTCATTGTCCGAGCATAAGACAGTTACTTCCAAAAGATGTAGTTGATGACTTTTCTTCCAATATTTCATTAGCCACTGAAAAGATTTTGAATGATTATTCATTGCTTAGAATGTTTTCAGAAATTTTAAACTCCAGTTCAGTTGGTATCCTCCTTTGATGTATTATATTTAATACTGTTATTTATATTTACATTGTTGTAGGTTAATACTTGATATGCATATATACATATTCTCCTTCCCATGACAACTCATTCAATACACACCACAACCTCTTTAGACTTTTTCTTATAATATACTTTTCCTCTGATACATAACATGAACTTTTTTTCTTCTTTTTTTAACACTAATAATCACATGCATTACCTTTCCTTTATACACTACTTTACTCCTTTCCGTCTAAAAACACTTATAATGAATAGACGTTAAACTGAAACACACACACACACACACACACTCAGCATATATGTGCACAAAACACATTATGAAATGTCATGAAACATATTTATTCACTTGTGAAATTAACAAAAATATTAATAATAACAAAAAGAAAAATATTAATAAAAAAAAAAAAAACCTCTCCCAAAAAACACACAAAAATTCAGGTCTACAAGTATCTTTTAAATTTGATCAGTAAAAATGATACATATTTTTTAAGTCAATAACTTGTTTCCCATAATGAGGCTTTTAGGTGCAAACACATAATCCTCCTTGAATTAAGTGGACTTGCAGTAGGGGGAGTGAAGGCCAGTCAGGGTTAGGGCCCCCCACCTGAGGGTTCACTACCACAGTGGGATCACTGAATTAGCTTCACTGACAAAGACATGGATGTGACACAACTTTATACTTGCCCCTAAGTGGGGTCGTCAACAAGGTGTCAACTGTCCTGATTCTTGTACCTCACTAGAGTCATAAGCTGTCCCACCTGAATCTGACGGATGACTGGGACTGAACCCAGACTCATGGAATTGCTGAAGTTGACTTTTGATTGCTGGGGCTTCATAGCGATGGCCACACTGGGAACAGCCAAGCCTGATCCACCCATACCCACCTACCTCCTCAAGGATGCCAAGATGCAGTCCAGAAATTCCCTAGCAGTTCAGCACATGACTGGAAGAGAGGGCCTATGAGCTGACAATCTGCTCTCTGCTGCCTATCTCAGTACTGCGCTGGTTGCCACTGCACGCCTAAGGTGCAGTAGACCAACCATAGAAAAGATTAACTCCAGTCCTACCCAAATAATGGACACACTGGAGTCCCAACTGATTCTGTTTTGTTCATGGACTGCAAATCCCACATTCAACTGTATGTACACAAGTGAGTGTGCTTAGATGTCGATCTTGTTCGCTTTTATGTGTGTAGTGCTGGGCCTGTGTACATTTGTTTGTGCTTTCATATCTGTGAAACTGCATATCTGTTGCATATATATACTTAAATATACATACTGTTGTGCTATCTGTTGTGCATGTGTTTGTTTGAGTGTCTGTGTGTATGTGTATGTGTGAATCACTGCATGTGTGTGTGCATGTGTGTAGATTATGCTGCTGGTCAAGCATCTGCTTGGCAGATGTGGTATAGTATATATGGATTTGTCAGACTCAAAATGCGGTGACGCCTTCTTGAGTAACTGAACTGAACCCATGCCACAAGTGGGCTTTTACATGTATGACAGTTTATACCCTTCTATGTAAACAGTCATACTTCATTTGGGGGGGTAGGCCAATGAATAAGTAGCATGACAACATTCTAATAACTCTTTAATTTTGGATGCCCAGCTGCTTTCTCTCTCACTTGCATTTCAAAGACCTGTATACAGTACCTGAATGCAACCAAAGTATGTAATGGACATCTTGTGAATGGAACACTAATCTGGCTTGTTATCCCTGAGTGCCGAATGTAGATAAAGGCCCTTCTACTATAAATACAAAACTTCATATTAGACAACTTTCAATGACTCAAATGGAAAAGACTAGGCAACTGAATGCTGTCAAGTAGCTGTTTTAGTCTTTCATTTAAGCTGTCTTAGTCTTTCATTTACACTGTCTTTTACATATCAATTTGAGCCAGCTAAAACTGGTAGGAGTCCAAACTGGAGTTTACTACATGCATAAATTAGTGCCACAGTTGCTGTGTTGGGGAGTTCTTCACTAATCTTTGTCCTGTTATTAAATGTCAGCGAAAAGTTGTGTCGTTCTTGTTTTCTGCATTTACTTTGTTATACCATTTCAATTCTCAAGCATTTGGCCTTTCTTTAAAATGTATTGCTTTTTTTTCCTTTTGCCAAAAGAACTTTACAACCATAGAGTACATTGTATTATGATCACTTGCAACTTGGGGGAGCATGAGCCTGAATTAAAGTTGTGCATGTTTGAATGACATATTTAATGTTTAACTATTCTTCCGTAAAATCTTCAGTAGCACCATTCAGGGGTGATGAGGGGGACTGGAAGGTTACATTTCTTTTTTTCATTACTAATTATAAATGAAAATCACCTTTTTTATGAATATTGTTTTTAAAGCTACTTTTTAGTTTTATTGCACTGCGAAAGTGCTAATATTATGAAGAACATAAGAAAAAGTGTATCACATCATATGTCATACTCAACAAATATTGGTACCTTATGTTACAAGAGTGCTTATGTTTAATAATCATAATCAAGTCTGCCAGGAACTGAGATCGGTGAGAACGGGGAATAAAGGGGGTGGGGCTTGAGATGTACCAGTAACTAACGATATCAGGAGTGAAGCTTGACAATGACTTTACCATCATAACGAGAACAATTATGCGTTGTCGCATGTTTTTCATATGCTCAGGGATGTGAGTGTGTGTATAATCTATCGCGCAAATTCACAACAATGATCTTTCACTGGCACTTCCCTATCTAACCTCCAGTCATCGAACTTGAGAGAAACGCCTCCCTATCTTTCAAAGAAAATGACACATCATTCACCTTGTTTTTTCTTGAACAGAGGCATGGTGCACTTCCTACATATATGTTTTATTTGGAACTGCTGAATGAAGCATGCATTGTTTCTTGTCGCAGGCTCTCTGGCGCAAGTGTGGTTTTGTTTTCACTTTTACACTGAGCACAATAACCCGGACGCAGCCATGTTGCTTTCCCATGAACCACTGACAACTTCCGATTTTCCAGCTTCCTCAGTCTCTGGATCTGGTGTGGAGAGAGCACTTGATCGTTGGACGGACTTGGTGCGTGGTTGGACAAGCGGAGTTCAGCCACAGACAGCATGATTGTTGCAAAGGGGCCCTGACACCTTTGTGACGCTTCTCGGAGATTCTTCCTGTTCCAGGTAATCAGTGTGACAAAACTTTTCTTTGGGAGAAATCAAACCAGTGAAAACGAGTGTGTTTTCCGTTTCGGCAAAATGTGTTTGATCAACACGCCAGAGTTGTGTTATGTGTCGTTTGGGTGGACGTAGGAGATGGTGGAGGGTAGAGCGGAAAGGGTGAACTTAACAGCTGAATCGGAACAAAATTATTGCACAATTTCACAATGAAAGGACTAGTGCAAATGCCCATTCAACTGATCCGCCGACCAGTATTAGAATCTGAGGTTTGGAAATTTCTGAAAATGTACGATGTAGAATCAGAAATAGGTGGTCTGACGCTGTTGTTATCAGTACAGTGTTCTAGATTCGACCAGAGAGGAAAGAGAGCACCAATCTCATTATAGCTGTTCGAATTTGGAGATCTTTTTAATTCTTAGGCACAGTGGTGGTGGTGGTTTTCCTGTTGTTGTTTTGTTTTTTTCCAAATCACAATTCACATAGCTGCATTATAAGTACACAGTTTACAAATTAAATCAAGTTATGTTTATACATGCTTCATTCTTCTCTTCCTTTTCTTTGTTGTTGGGCTGCAACTCCCACGTTCACTCCTATACATGTACACGAGTGGGCTTTTACACTAATGGCCATTCGATCCATGTAAGCAGCCATACTCTGTTTTCAGGGGTGTGCATGCTGGGTATGTTCTTTTTTCCATAACCCACCGAATGCTGACATGGATTACAGGATCTTTAACATGAGTATTCGATCTTCTGCTTGTGTATACACATGAAGGGGGTTCAGGCACAGGCAGTTCTGCACATACGTGGAGATTGGAAAAATCTCCACCCTTTACCCACTAGGCACCGTTACCGAGAATTGAACCCGGGACCCTCAGATTGAAAGTCCAATGTTTTAACCACTTGGTTATTTATTTATTACACCCGTCAGGCTTCATTTTAATTAGGCACATACACAAAAAAGAGTTATTGTTATTTTTGCTTGCCATCTCTCTCTGTCAGTCTGTGTCATATAGTATGACATTGTGTGTAACACATACACAGAAATGCACACACGCACACACATATATATGTATGCATTTGTTTTCTTTGGAATTGTAATTGAAATCAGAACAAAAATATGCACTTCTGTAAAATAATTAGATATTTGCCGTTTTATAAATAAAGAATTAGGTGCAAACAGATCACCACTGTTACTCCCTCCACACCCAACCACTCCCCCCTGCATGTGCCAATTTTCCCAACTGCAATCTAGTATTGAATGCATGCGTCTAAAATCTGCTTGGTTTTCTGACAGCAAGTTATTACTGTCAATAAAGATGGACAGTCTGTCATTCAAAATCAATGTAAACAATTTCCCAACACAACAAAGTTATACCTTTGCAGCTGTTGCAATCATTTTTGTCACCCTTCCCTTTATAGAATGGCAAAATTAGCCCGACCACCCACTCTTCTGGCACAGTACCATTATCCACAACTTTGTTGAACAGCTTACAGAGACACTTGGCCAACAAAGGAACAATATTTAATATATATATTCATTCATAATGGAATCACTACTGGCAGCATTACCGTTTTTCAATTTTTTACAGCTTTGTCAGCTTCTTCCTCAGTTATAGGCGAATTTAAGTTTTCTCGACATGAATTCAGTTCAGTAACTTCTTCTTGCATTGAACTGAATTCTGTATTGTCAGTGTCAACATTTAGAGACTGAAAGTGATTGAAAAGCTCATCAAGACTAACTGAACAAAGAGTAGTCTTTCTTCCTTTCACTTTTCTCCATTACTTCCTTGGTTTACTTTTCTTGTGCCATTTATATTTTGCCTCTCTCTCTCTGTGACTTCCTAAATGCGTTCTTATATTCTTTGCTCTTTAAAGCAAATAATTGTCAATTACGTATTAGCATAGATAGTGTCAGACCTTTTTGCTTTAAAGTATTTTGCCCTTTTTTCTTTGCACACACCATTAAACCATGGTTGATGATTGTGCTTTCTGACATTGTTAAGAGTATAATTCCCACGAACTACACCAAACATGCTTTTTGCCATACTGCCCGGGACATGCAGGAGTTAAGGGAAATGAGCGAGCTGACAGACTTGCTGGTAACGCAACACCAACAAGCGGCCTACATCTTGGAAAATCGGAAATCCTCAGAAAAGTCAAAGAATATCATAAAAACAGGTACAAGGCCATCACACCATCGATCGCCTCAAAGAAATAAAAGCAGAGAGAGGGAGCGGCCGTAAGTTTAACATGAAAGGTAGAGCACGATGCTTTTGCAAATCAAACAAATATCGGCATCATTTCCAAACCAACATTGCGCAAATTTCTTCAAAATGGAACAGAGTCTCTGTGGGTTTTTCCAAATACAATAGACTGCGCAACACACTAGACGCCACGTTCTTGGCATCAGAGATCTTTTCCCATCCCTCTTGCGGCCAATCAGTGGCAGCCTCTGTGCATGTGTGTATGTGTGTATGTGTGGGTCTGTGTTTTTGAGTGCGTTTGTGCATGCGTGAGAGTGTAAGTGTACACAAGTGTCAGGAGAGTTCTGTGCATGTGTGTGTGTGAGGGGGAGGTGGGGATGCGGGGAGGTGGGGTAGAGGATGAGGTATGTGAGTGTATGCATGCCTACACTGTGGGAGCAACAGGATATTGGAATGTATATATATATATCTTTGTATATATGTGTGTGGGGTTGGGGGTGGGAGATATGGGCGTGTGTGTGTGTGCTTGTACAAGTAAGCGTTCATCTGTGTGTGTGTGTGTGTGTTTGTGTGTGTGTGTGTGTGTGTGTGTGCCATGGAAGCTGCGATACATAGACTAGAAATGAGTGTGTGGAGGAGGGGGGTAAAGGAGGTGCAGGGTAATGTGTGTGGTGTGTGTGTGTTGGAGCTCATGTACGTTTATATATGTATTTGACTGTGCTTTCATATCTGTGAAAATGTTTGGTGCATATATCATATGTTATGCATGTGTGGGTGTATGTGTGAATGTGTGTCTTCATGTTTTACATTTATTTGTTTATTTATCATCATGGTTGTCTTATTTATTTATTTATTATTATTATTATTATTATTTTATTATTATTATCATTACTACTACCCTTTTTTTTTATATCATAATTTTTTTATTTATTTTTATTTATGTAAGCTTATCTATTATTTATTCACTTTTTTTTTTCTCAAGGCCTGACTAAGCGCGTTGGGTTATGCTGCTGGTCAGGCATCTGCTTGGCAGATGTGGTGTAGCGTATATGGATTTGTCCGAACGCAGTGACGCCTCCTTGAGCTACTGAAACTGAAACTGAAACTGCCGAATCAACAAGGACAGAACAAATATACTTATTTATATTACTTATGGAAATATTGTCTTGATCCAACATATTATTCAAAGCATTAATGTCATATTTTGCTAATTGTTATTGATATAGGGTGCACTTTTCATTATCCCACCTTTGAATTCTTTCAGTGAACACTGAAAGGACTATATACAGGCGATTCTGTACTACACTGTTGATCAATAATATCAACATAACTCCTTTTACTAGATTTTGCTTCATCTGAATGATCAACACACACATTATTCTCACTGTTTCCCTGTCTAATTGATAGACACAAAGGTCAATGGATATCAGATAACATGGTATCAAATATATCAACTTTAAAATCTTGCACTCGATCCATCAGAATTGATGAACCAATCATATAGTAAGTTATGGGTCCTAGAAGCTGCTAGCATGCGGCAGCGCTCAACCCCCGGGCAACGGCTTTGACAGGCTGGCTAAACTAGGTGAGGGTAGCCGACGGGTCTCAAACCCTCGGTGAGTTAGGGCTTGTCTACCCAAGCATGTGAAGACTGGATCCAGCGGACTCTGCAGAAGAAACCTTCATGGTTAAACGGAGAGGAAGGCAGTTGCAGCAGAGCACTGTGGAGTGCTGAGGGCAGGATGAGGCACATAGGACATCCTGGTCATCCACTGCATCTGTTTCCATCTCCAGTCATCTTGACCTCGTCTTGCCACTGGATACAGACGGTCTCGGACAAGAGAGTGAGGTCAACGGTGCGCAACTCCTCCTCACTATAAACAAAGTCATCGCGCAAGTCATCAGTCATCCTTCATCCCATACCATAATTTTCCCCAAGCCCTGTGGCGACAGGTGAGCGACGAAGCGACAGGTGTGGGTACACCGGCAGTCGTAGCCGCGGACCTGCACACAGGTGGCTCAGGCGATAGGGTCGTTTTTCACCGACTAGAGCAGTGGTGGAGATCAGCAGCCCCCTGAGCGACTGAGCAGCCTTCTTCAGGACAGCACTGCTCACCTCCATGGCATGAGGAAGGGGCTAGAAAAGGTGCCCTAAACATTGCCTGCTCCACACAACCCTAGTCAGCATACCGTGGCTGACGGGGACCCTACTCAAGCGGTCGACACACAAAGGAAAGAAAGAAGAAAACAAGGAGCACCCCATTGACCATTGCCACATGGAATGTGCATACGCTTCTGGACAGAGGCGACTCAGACAGACCACAGAGACGTACAACACTCATTGCAAGTGAACTAGCCAGGTACAACATCGACATCGCTGCCTTAAGTGAGACCAGACTGGCAGAAGAAGGTGAACTCTGTGAGCGAGGCGCAGGCTACACCTTCTTTTGGAGTGGTCGCGGACCTGAGGAGAGACGAGAGGCTGGAGTTGGCTTTGCAGTGAAGACAACCCTTGTTGGCAAGCTGGCTGGCCCCCCGAAAGGAGTGAACAATCGCCTGATGACGATGAAACTCCCTTTTTGCAACGGGAAGAAGTTTACCACCATTGTCAGCGCCAACACGCCCACCATGACCAACCCAGATGAGATCAAGGTCAAGTTCTACGAGGACCTGAACGCTGTCATCACCACTGTTCCCAACGCAGACAAGCTCATCATTCTTGGTGACTTTAACGCGAGAGTTGGCTGTGACAGCACCTCCTAGGAAGGCGTGATTGGGAAGCATGGGGTTGGTAACTGTAACAGCAATGGTCAGCTACTTCTCCAGACATGTGCCGAGCACGACCTTCTTATCACAAACACCGTCTTCTGCCTCCCTACCTGTAACAGGATGTCATGGATGCATCCTCGCTCTGGGCATTGGCATCTCATCGACTTTGTCATCATCAGGAAGAGGGACAGGCAGGATGTACGAGTCACGAGGGCCATGTGTGGCGCCGAGTGCTGGACAGACCACCGCCTTATCATCTCCAAACTCAGCCTCTGCATCCAGCCCAAGAGACGGCCTCAGGGCATGAAAGCACCCAAACGCCTGAATGTCAACAAGCCGGAGCTAGGCAACATCAAGCAGAGCTTTACTGACACCCTGGAGGAACGCCTTGAGTCCACCGTGCTGGACAACCAGAATGTGGAGGCAGCATGGGGCGCACTGCATGAGACGGTGTACAACACTGCCATGGAGTGCCTGGGGCCTTCTGCCAGGAAGCACAAAGACTGGTTTGATGAGAACTGCACTGAGATCAAGCAGCTGCGGGAAGACAAACGCCAAGCCTACAGAGCCCACATTGAAGATCCCAAGTCACAGTCAAAGAAAGACATACTGAAGAGCGCACGCAGCACCATCCAGCTGAAGCTGCGGCAGATGCAGGACACCTTTTTGAGCAACAAAGCTGATGAGATCCAGGGCTTTGCAGACAGGAACGACATGAAGAACTTCTATAACGGCCTGAAAGAAGTCTACGGTCCCACCACCTCTGGATCTGCTCCACTCCTCAGTGCTGATGGTTCTACCCTAATCACTGACAAGGATGGGATCCTTGAGAGATGGGCTGAACACTTTGACAGCGTACTGAACCGCCCTTCCATCATCAGTGATGAAGCCATCGACCGACTCCCCCAGGTGCCAGTCAGTGAGTCGTTGGATGCCATTCCAGCTTTGGAGGAGACCCAGAAAGCTATCCGTCTGCTATCCAGTGGCAAAGCCCCTGGCTCAGACTCCATTCCAGCTGAGGTATACAAAGAAGGTGTATGGCGCTGACTGAGAAGCTTCATCAGCTGTTCCAGCTCATCTGGCAGCATGAGGCAGTTCCACAGGACTTCAAAGATGCTTCCATCATACATCTGTACAAGCGCAAAGGAAATCGTCAGGCCTGTGACAACCATCGTGGAATATCCCTGCTGTCCGTCGCAGGCAAGACTCTGGCCAGAGTGCTACTCAACCATCTCATAGCGCACCTTGAGCAAGGTCTCCTACCAGAGAGCCAGTGTGGCTTCCGGAAAGAATGCGGGACTATCGACATGGTGTTTGCTGCCAGGCAGCTCCAGGAGAAGTGTCAGGAACAGAACGCCGACCTTTACTCCACCTATGTCGATCTGACCAAGGCCTTCGATACTGTTAGCAGAGATGGCCTTTGGTGAATCATGGCGAAGTACGGGTGTCCCAGAAAGTTCATCACCATCATACGGCAACTACACGATGAGATGCTGGGCCGAGTCCAAGACAACGGAGAGACTTCAGAACCATTCCCTGTCTCCAACGGAGTCAAGCAAGGGTGTGTTCTTGCCCCCACCCTGTTCAGTCTCATGTTTTCAGCCATGCTGACAGATGCCTTCAGAGACGCTGACGTAGGCATTGGCATCAGGTACTGCACAGATGGCTCACTCTTCAACCTCAGAAGGCTTCAAGCAAAAACCAAGGTGAGGACAGACACTGTCAATGACTTCCTGTTTGCTGATGACTGCACTCTCAACGCTGCCTCTGAAGCTGACATGCAACACAGTGTCGACAAGTTCTCTGCTGCCTGTGACAACTTTGGCCTCACAATCAGCACAAAGAAGACTGAGGTGATGCATCAGCCAGCTCCAGGAAAGCCTTACGTTGAACCAAACATTTTTTTTTTTCTTTTTTCTTTTTTGTGCTGCCCCATTCATCTGCACAGTTTCAGTGGCATTACTCCCACACCACTCATTTAGATTCCCCCATCCACTGCCACACCCGGGTTCGTCCGTCGCAGTCCCAGCGTCGGCAATCCACAGGGAACCATCGATGTTAGGTCGCCAGGAAGTCACACACCAGAGGACACCCTGCACTGCTGCTGAGTCACTTCAGTGGTGTTCAGTGGTGTCTGTTCTGTTTTAACGTACTTAGGACACCACCTACTAAGCCCCCTACTAACGACAATAATGGCTTAGTCGCGGAGCCAGACTGAGTGAGCGTCCCTCCCAGAGTGAAGACCGCCACCATGTCCCTCAAACAACAGCCTCCCATGAATCTGCCGACACTGACGACATTGACAGGACTCACCCCAAGCACGGAAGTGGAGGGGTATCGAAACTGAGGTCACCATGAGAGCAGGGCATGAAAGGCCACAGACTTTGAGACTATTATGTTTATATTGATGACGATGGAGGAGGAGGAGGATGACGATGATGATGACGATGCTATGGAGGTCCATTTTTGGTTTGGGACTGCGTGACAAGGCTGTACTCTATGCTTCCTGTCATAATGATATCCCGGTGTTAACCAGGCCCGAGAGATACAGACACTTACAGTGTTGGTCAGGTAATTAGAGCAACACACCCAAAGACGCATCCTTGAAGTGGATGACACTCGACTGTGTGGTCCCAGTCTCCCCATTTAAGCCCACAGCACACTCAACTCTGGGTAGGAGCCGGCCACGGCCGAAAAACCCACCTCCGCTGGGATTCGAACCCGCGTACTCCCAGCTGTCAGTCCGCGATGCTAACCACTTCGCCACGGCGGCTGGTTTGAACCAAACATCTTCATCAATGGGCAACGACTGAACACGGTGGACAAGTTCACATACCTGGGCAGTACACTCTCTCGCACAGTTGTCATCGACGACGAGGTGAATGCCAGACTCGCCAAAGCTAGCGCTCCCTTCGGCAGACTCCATAAGAACGTTTGGAACAGGAGAGGCATCACCCTGGAGACGAAGCTCAAAGTATACAAGGCCATAGTTCTCACCACACTGCTGTATGGATGTGAATCATGGATGGTCAACAAACGCCACGCCAAAAACCTGAACCACTTCCACACCACCAGCCTCAGAAAACTTCTCGGCGTAAAGTGGCAAGAGAAGATCCCTGACACAGAGGTGCTCACTCGTGCAAACTTGCCCAGCATCTACACCATCTTGATGCAGGCCCAGTTGCACTGGGCAGGCCATGTAGTTTGCATGCCAGACCACCGGCTCCCCAAGAAACTGCTGTATGGCGAACTCCAACATGGCAAGCGCTGCCATGGAGGCTAAAAGAAGCGCTTCAAAGACACTCTGAAAGCTTCTCTGAAGGCCTTCAACATCAGCCACGACACATGGGAGCTGAATGCAATGGACAGACCAAAGTGGCGTTCAGCTGTCCACAAAGGCGCCAAATCCTGTGAGGCCAACAGAATCGCTGCAGCAGAGCAACGCAGACAGGCCAGGAAAAGCAGTGCCAGCAAGTCCCCGACAGCCGGCACCATCCCCTGTCCACACTGCGTCAGAACCTTCTGGGGGCGGATTGGCTTGACCAGTCATCTGCGCACCCACAGAGCACAACCCACCCACCCTCAGGATGACTAGATGGTCCTCGTCGATCCCGACGGACAAACTACACATACACACGTTCCAATATTACTTTAGCATCAGATTCTACCCTGCCATTGAATATGAATAATGATAATGTTTTACACATATCCAGTAGAAGGTAAACGTAATTATTTGGTCTCTGTCTATCTTGAGATCCTCTTTTACATGGTTCAATGTACTCTTCAGAGCATTCTTGAAGCATGTTATCAAAAAACATTGCATTAAAGTTTCTGACATCTGTAAAATCATTCAAACATTCATGAGGCTGCAGGCAGATGCACTCAAAAACCCTCTTACACTTTGGCTTTGAAGCAGGATTCTCTCAGGCTGCTGGCTAAACTAGCATACTTCTCGGTCTTGTAGATGTGGGCTTCCTCCATTCTGCTTTCGCATGGCACAGTGAGCACAATCAGAATCGCTTGGACGACAGTTGGAAAGACAAGTACAGTTAAACAGCTTAATATTTTAAGCCAAATTCTCAAAACAACATGATAAACATGAATTATCCTCGTCAACAGTCTTTGTTTCCAATAACACAATAACATCAAACTGTTGTACGTAATCTACGAACTCCCTGAACTGTAGACGTGACTGTAATCTACACACATTCAGGGATAGAAACGTTAGTCTACTAAGTAGTATGTCATGTCTGTGGATGCGTTGAGGAGATACAACTAACAGAATCATTGTAAACATTATCACCACAAGGTACGTCAGAGTTAGAAACGTCAGAGTTAGTTGACAAGACAGTATCATGAAGATGAGGAAAGGATACATGTTGGGCAACACCAGCATGATCCTTCCTATACCATGATTAGATGACCAAGGCCAAGAGCTTTGAAGTCGATGTTGGTGATGCCGATCTTGAACAGATGGTCTGGCAAATCGATGAAGTCGACCGTTGGTGAATCACCGTGTTGACTGCTGCCTGACCTGGTGCCACCACTGCCTGGGGTCTTCTCCATTTGGCAGGCAGTCTTCCCGTCGTGTGTCGTTGACACCCATTCCACACCCAGGGTCTGCTTACATAGTTTAAGGAGCTTTGATCTGAGCGGGGTTAGGTCATCAGTGAAGTAGATGCTTTTCAGGTCCGTCTTCTTTTTCAGCTCCCTCTTCTTCTGCATCAGTCAACACACACACACACACACACACACACACACACACACACACACACACACACACACACACACACAGAGTAAGCTGCACACATGCACCTATTTCTAAGATACCATATTCCTGCTAGCACACACAAATGTATATTTAGACAAACCATTACAAGATGTGTAATGCACAGCCTATTCTGAATTACAAATACTGCAGGTTGATGTCAGGAAACAGATACAGTGATAAAACATATTGGGCAATAAGTGTTCTGTGGAAATCCGTTGTTGTAATAGATAGTTATGTGTCTCTGTGTGTGTATGTGTGTGACTGAATTGAATTGTTTTTACAGGTCTCTTTGTTGATAAGCATGCAAAGAACACCGACATACATGCTCTGAGCTGGATATTGGCTCTTTTGTCATCTTTCTGTGTGTCACACATGCACACTCACACTCTTAGGCATGCATGCACACCCGTGTGCCCACACAAACATACACACACACTGGTGCTGTGTTCCACTTCAGTTTACAACATGCAAGCAAAGATGCCTCAAGCATCATAGCTGGATTTCTGTGCAAGTTATAAAGTTGTTTTCAATGTTCATCTGCTTGAGGTCGAACTGCAAAGAAACAACAGTAGCCTTTTTTGTGTTTTTTTAGTTTGTTTTTTTCAGAGTTTGAACCTGCTGTCTCAGTTATTTTGCAGGAAATTGAGATTTAAACCTACAAAAGGCCTTTTGGTCTGACTTGCTGATGAATCAGACAGTCAAGTGACCGACTGGTTTCCACGTCGTTGGGTCATTTCAAACTTGTAAACGTGTGTCAGTGACTAATGACAAACTCCAGAGAAGAAAGTCATTGGCATACATGGTGGCTAGGGGAGTCACATTTCTTAGCTTCAGTGATTTTAACTAACCTTTTTTTCCTTCATATTAACAAGAATGATAGGTGACAGATTCCACAGATGAATGAACACTGTGCTTTTGAGTCAAAATCAGTAAATCACTGTTGAATAAACATCTTTTCAACTTTGCAATACTTTCACCAAGGGAAACTGAACTGGTCTATCCACTTAATCCAACTTCCCTTAAGATTTCATATGACATATGTACAACAGGCTGGAATGGTGATTTGAATTTGTCATTTATGATTCATGTCGAAATTAGATATTAACTCAGATTCAGAAGCTTTGGTACCTTACATTCTACTTATTGCTTGTATCTCTGAGGGATATTGTCAAGTTTCTCCACACACCATTCAGGATGTTGTAGTTTTCCTCGGTTCCATTATTATTTTGTAGAAACACAGCTTTAATTTTGATGCTGTGTAATTGTTGGGCAGCAGGTATCACATCCATACAGCACTATGCCTAATATGAGAACAATCATTTAGTCATATTTAACTCTTTGTTGATGTCAAGGGTTAATATGAACTATTTACAGCTTCTTTATGGCTCTTGAGGCTCTCTCATATATTTGCTTCTGCGATGTATTGAATTTGTTATTGTAAAAATATACCTAAGTACTGGTAGCCAAATACTACCTGAACATATTGACCTCTGAATTAGAAACTTGGGATATATATTCCAAATTTTCCTGTTGGATTTACAGTTATTTGGGAAACTCCAATTTTTTCAGTATTCAGACATGACAGAGTCTTGCGCTCTTAAAAATCATTATTTTTCTTTTTAATTTTTTTTTTTTGATTTTTTTTTTTTTTAGATCTTCTGCTGATTCTTCACAAATAGTTGTATCATTTGCATATATTACAAAGAGCATTTTTTCAGTCTTTTTTGTTTTGTTTTTTGTTTTGTTTTTTTGCTTGCCTGTTCTGATTTAACATACTTAGGACACCACCTACTAAGCCCCCTACTGACGACAATAATAGCTTAGTCATAGAACCAGGCAAAGTTAGCGTCTCCCCCAGAGTGAAGACCACCATCACATCCCTCCAACGACGATCACCATGAATCTGCTGATGCTGAAGATCTTGACAGGACTCACCCTTAGCATGAAAGTGGAGGAGGATCGAAACTGAGGTTACCATGAGAGCAGGGCATGAATGATGAAAGGCTACAGAATGTGGAACAATGTTTTTTCAAAAAGGTGATAAAGATGGAGGAGGAGGAGGAGGATAATGCTATGGAGGTCCATTTTAGTTTCGGTATATGTGACAAGGTTTGCTCTGCTGTTGCCTATGCTTCCTTTCATAATGATATATATCCCAGTGTTAACCAGGCCTGACAGATACAGACATTTGCAGTGTTGGTCAGCAAACTTGAGAAACACACCCAAGGATCCATGAAGTGGATGATACTTGTCTGTGTGGTCCAAGTCTTCCCATTTAAGCCCATTGAAAACTCAACTCTGGGTAGGAGCTGGCCGCGTGCCAAAAAAGCCCACCTCCACTGGGAATCGAACTTGCATCCTCTCAGTCTCAGCTGTTAGTCCACAACGCTAACCACTTTGCCACAGCACTCTTGCCTCTTGTCCCAAAGTAGACAACTGAGCAGTTCTATCAGCAGTGTATCATGTATGCTTGCAGACCATTAAGATGGCAAAGAGCAAAGGGATAAATTCTATAGTATAATCCTGTGACCCCTGAATAACTTTACTGTCTCTTCAGTCTTCTTATTCTGCATTTGTGGGCTACAACTCCCATGTTCACTTGTACTTGTATGTATGTATGTATGAGTTTGTTTTCACATGTTTGATATGGGGTGGTTTTGTTGTTTTTCCAAACAAGAATTGAAGAAATCAATATCAGTATTATCACTCTAGTTGTGCATTTCATATGTCACCTCAGATAAGAGAGAGTTATCAGCCCTTGCGCCCACTGGCTGCACTGCGTTGGTCTGTGCATTTTTGTGTGTGTTTATTTGTTTATTGTGCTCTGTTCTGGATATTATTTACATCAGTGTGCACGTCTTGTTTCCAGGACTTCGAAGGTCGGAACAGTTTTGTTTATTTTTATTTGCTCTAAGACTGATTTGATATTTAATATTCATCATATTTGTGTATCAGTTTACAAACTGGCATATATGAATGCTGTTCACTTGACCCTCATTGTCATATCTCAACAGAGTCTCTGTGGGCTTTTCCAAATACAATAGACTGAGCAACACACTAGACGCCACGTTCTTGGCATCAGAGATCTTTTCCCATCCCTCTTGCGGCCAATCAGTGGCAGCCTCTGTGCGTGTGTGTATGTATGTGTTTGTGTGTATATGTGGGTCTGTGTTTTTGAGTGCGTTTGTGCATGCGTGAGAGTGTAAGTGTACACAAGAGTCAGGAGAGTTCTGTGCATGTGTGTGTGTGTGTGTTTGTGTGTGTGTGTGTGTGTGTGAGGGGGAGGTGGGGGTGCAGGGAGGAGGTGAGGTAGAGGATGAGGTATGTGAGTGTATGCATGCCTACACTGTGAGGATATTGGAACGTATATATTGTATATATATCTTTGTATATATGTGTGTGGGGTTGGGGGTGGGAGATATGGGCGTGTGTGTGTGTGCTTGTACAAGTAAGCGTTCATCTGTATGTGTGTGTGCATGTTTGTGTGTGTGTGTGTGTGTTCCGTGGAAGCTGCGATACATAGACTAGAAATGAGTGTGTGGAGGAGGGGGTAGAGGAGATGCAGGGTAATTTGTGGTGTGTGTGTGTGTGTGTGTGTTGGAGCTCATGTACGTTTATATGTATTTGACTGTGCTTTCATATCTGTGAAACTGCGTTTTTGGGGCATATCTGTTATGCATGTGTGGGTGTATGTGTGAATGTGTGTCTTCATGTTTTATATTTATTTGCTTATTTATCATCATTGTTGTCTTATTTATTTAATTATTTATTTATTATTATTATTATTTTATCATTATTTTCATTACTATTACCTTTTTTATATCATAATTATTATTTATTTATTTATTTGTGTAAGCTTATCTCTCTCTCTATATATATATATATATATATTTGTTTTTTGTTGTTGTTTTTTTCTCAAGGCCTGACTAAGCGCGTTGGGTTACGCTGCTGGTCAGGCATCTGCTTGGCAGATGTGGTGTAGCATGTATGGATTTGTCCAAATGCAGTGACGCCTCCTTGAGCTACTGAAACTGAAACTGAAACTGTCATGTCAGCAACCATCTTCGTCCTGCCTATGATACGGTTTTCACGTGCCCAACCCTCTCATACCGTCCAACCTCTGCTCTCGCACTGCCACTGTCACCATGGTGACCAATGACATCAGAGCTTTGCTAAGTATGCCATGGCATAAACACCGCAGACTACACGATGACACGACACAGTGCATCATCAGCCTGGGCATCGGCAAACTGAAAACGAAGAGAGGAACCAGAGCGGGCAGACTTCGCCGTTTGTGGGGCTCTCTCCCCTGCACTGACCATCCTCCTGTCTCTGATGTCAGCTCAGCTGTTGCTGTCACTGTCACTGACAATGTCACATCTGCTGACCTGTCTGGCATATCCTCTGACGTTGTTCCCGCTGTGTGTAACGTCAGCACAACTGACAGTACCCCTGATGTGTTACCTGTGTGTGTTGACACATCCACTTTATGCAACACTGTTTGTGCTGCTTCCAACCTCAACACACGTGTTCATGCTGACATTTTTACTTCCCATGACATTGTCCCCTCTGATGACAATATTCCAAACTGTAATGTATCCCCCATGATAGCCTCTGCTCCGCTTTGTACTCCTGCCACACCTGTCCTGCCCACTGTCTGTCAGCCTGACTCACCTGCTTCACCATTAGATTCCTCTCTCCTTACCTCTGATCTCTTTCATGCCTGTCTCTTCAATGCTCAGTCTGTCTGCCCTGATCAAAAGACTGACTATATTTCTGATTATATTAAAAAAAAAAACTTTGATATTGTATTTCTTACAGAAACCTGGTTAAAGTCACAAGGTCACGAACCCAAACTTAAACAACTGACCCTCCCTGGATACAAAACTATGTCACTTCCTCGACTGTCTCGTGGAGGTGGCATCGCCACTGTCTACAAAGACATCTTGGAGTCTTTCCTTTCCTTCTCCCATAATCACGCCTTCCCACATGATACCTTCGAAATGCTAGAAGTCACTCTCAGTGTTCCCAGTCACTCAAATCATCTTCTGTTGTCTCTGACGTTCTCCTAGTCGTAAAAACAACCTAACATCTTCTCTGTTTCATGATGAGTTCCAAACACTGCTTGATTACTACAACCTTCATTCTGGCAAACTTATCATCCTCGGAGATTTCAATTTTCATTTCGACAAACAAACCTCCACTGGTGTCAGACACCTATGTCTATCTCTGTCCACTCATTCTCTCTCTCAGTTCGTTACAGAACCAACACACATATCTGGCCATACGTTGGACTAGCTCATCGCATGTGACTGATGCCATGATTGCGTCAGTGACTGTAACTGACAAACTTTCTTCTGACCATTCTGCTGTCATATTCTTGCTTAATATTTCTAAACAACACTGTCCTCTCTCAACTGCTGGATGAACATGCACCCCCAACTACCCACATGCTCCCTGATAGGCCTTCCGCCCCATGGTACATACAAGACATTCGACTTGCAAAACACAAATGTTGCCAATTGGAAAGACGATGGCGATCAACAAAACTGCAAGTCCACAATCAGATATTCCGAAAACAAATATATAAAGTCAAACATATGATCTCATCAGCAAAGACAAACTTCTTTTCTTCTCAAGTTCTCGATGCCACATCCATTAAATCTCTTTACTCTATGATGTCAAATCTTCTCGGAACTGCAAAAAAGACTCCTCTTCCTTCTGCCTACACTTTATCTGAACTCCCCAATGTCTTCTCTTTCTTTTTCAACAAAGTCCAAAATATTCATGCCATCTTAGACCAGATGTCTTTCCAACCTGCTCATCCTGATCCTCAATTCAGCGGCACTCTTCTCCATTCCTTTAATCCATTGACTGAAACAGAAGTCCATGAAATCCTGAAAGAAATGACAATAAAATCCTGTGAGTTCGATCCTATACCAGCCTCGGTCTTTTCCCAGTGTGTCTCACAGCTTCTCCCCACAATCACCAATATTGTCAACTCATCCCTTCTCACTGGAACGTTTCCATCCACTTTCAAAACTGCAATTGTCTGGCCTCTTCTGAAGAATCCCAACCTTGACGCAAACATTTTGAAAAACTATTGACCAGTTTCTAATCTTCCATTCAAGTCCAGACTCCTTGAAAAAGCTGTCCTGAAGCAGCTCAACAACCACCTTTCTTACAACAATCTCATCCACCCATTTCAGTCTGCCTGTCACACTGACCACAGCACCGAAACCACTCTACTCCACATCCTGAATAATCTACTGCTAGCGTCTGACTCAGGAAAAATTTCCCTTCTCACTTCTCGACTTGTCAGCTGCCTTTGACACGATAGACCATTCAATCCTTCTTTCCCATCTTCATTTCACTTTTTTTTTTTCTTCTTCTTCTTTTTTTTGCCGCCCCATCATCTGCACCATTTCAGTAGCATTACTCCCACACCGCTCATTTAGATTCCCCCATTCATGGCCAAAACCCAGGTTCGTCCATCACAGTCCCAGCGTCGGCAGTCCGCAGGGAACCATCAAAGTTAGGTCGCCAGGAGGCCACACACCAGAGGAGACCCTGCACTGCTGCTGAGTCACTTCGGTGGTGTTAAGTGGTGCCTGTTCTGATTTAACCTACTTAGGACACCACCTACTAAGCCCCCTACTACCGACAATAGTGGCTTAGTCGCGGAGCCAGACTGAGTGAGCGTCCCTCCCAAAGTGGGACCGCCACCACGTCCCTCAAACAACAGCCCCCAATGAATCTGCTGACACTGAAGACATTGACAGGACTCAACCGAAGCACAGAAGTGGAGGGGTATCGAAACTGAGGTCACCATGAGAGCAGGGTATGAAAGGCTACAGACTTTGAGACTGTTTTGTTTATATTGATGATGATGGAGGAGGAGGAGGAGGATGGTGATGACGATGTTGCTATGGTGGTCCATTTTGGTTTGGGACTGTGTGGCAAGGCTGTACTCTACACTTCCTGTCATAATGATATCCTGGCGTTAACCAGGCCCGAGAGATACAGACACTTGCAGTGTTGGTCAGGTAATTAGAGCAGCACACCCAGAAAGCATCCTTGAAGTGGATAACACTCGACTGTGTGGTCCCAGTGTCCCCATTTAAGCCCACAGCACACTCAACTCTGGGTAGGAGCCGGCCACAGGCCGAAAACCCCACCTCCACTGGGATTCAAACCTGCGTCCTCCCAGCTGTCAGTCCGTAACGCTAACCACTTTGCCACGGCGGCTGGTTCATTTTGCATTTGGTATTAATGGCACTGTTCAAACTGGTTCAAATCTAGCATATCTCACTGATCAATTCCAGTCTGTCATTGTTGATCATTTCCAACCTGAATCCGTTAATATCGAACACTGAGTCCCACAGGGATCTGTTTGAGGCCCAGTGCTCTTCATACTGTACACTGCTCCTCTCGCTGAAATTATCAGTCGCCATAATGTCAGTCATCATTCTTATGCTGATGACACTCAACTCCAGAAGAGTGATACCCCTGAAAAATTGTCGTCACCCTTGCAAAAACCATCCAACTGCTTCCTGGACATACAAAACTGGATGACTCTAAGTAAGTTACAATTGAACGCAGACAAAACTGAAGCAATGATCATAGGACTAAACAAAAACTGTCTTCCATCGCAGTTGACACAACCAAACTTGGCAGTACATCCATCCCTCTTTCCAGGTCAGTCAGGAAACTTGGTGTTGTCCTTGACAACACACTGTCCATGCAAAAATTTACCAGTCAGACATGTCAATCTTGCTACTGTCAGCTGCGGCGCATCAGTTCGTCCGGAAATATCTGTCCACCGACACAACATCTAGACTTGTCGTTCCTCTCATTCTCTCTCGCCTTGACTACTGTAACTTTCTATTGTCTGGTTTGCCTGCTTCATCCATTCAGTCCCTTCAGCGCATACAAAACTCTGCTGCCCGACTCGTCCTCAGAAAGAAAAGACCTGAGCACATCACTCCTCTTTTGCAACATTTCCACTTGCTCCCTGTCTCTCACAGAATAAAGTACAAGATCAGCACTCTATGTTATAAATGTATTCACAGATCTGCCCCTTCCTGTCTCTGTGGCTGCCTTCACCTCTACACTCCATCTCGCTCTCTACAGACACAGGACAAATATGAAGGGTGTGTATTTAAATTGTGTTGAGTCGGAGAGACATTTATGTAATATTTTTTGTTTGTATGGGTGTGTGTTTACGCATACCCAGATTCAAACACACGACTGTTGGCTGCCGTTCTTTCTCTGTCTCTGGACCTTGTAATTGGAATGAACTTCCTTTTTTGCTTCATCAGGTCTCCACACTCAGCTCTTTCAAGTCTGGCCTTAAAACCCACCTCTTCCCCAAATAGCCTCCCTTCCCTGCCTCTTCCTTGTCTTCAGTTTTGTGTTTTGTTGTTGTTTTTTTATTGTTGTTTTTGTTTTTTCCAGTTTTAGTTATGCATGCGTTTGAATGACTGGTGCGAAAGCGCTTTGATTTGTCTCTGCACAAGATACAGCGCTATATAAATATAATAATAATAATAACATTATTATTATTATTATAATCCACTGTCTGTATTCCTGTCTGTCTGCCTGTCTCTGTGTCTCTCTTCCTCTCTGTCTGGCTATCTGTCTCTTTCTCTGTCAGTCTCTGTTTTGGCAGTATGTGTATTTCACATCAAATTCTTTGGTTTTAATTCATTCAACTTACAAGGCAAATTGTTGACTGATGAATACTGAGTAGCATTCTTTCTGCTCACTGATGTGGAAAGAAAGAAAAAACCCTGCAGTCCCAGATCTGTACACAGCCACTCATAGCAGAACCCACAAAAAGAAATTTTTGAAGGGTGAATAACAGGCACAGGACAAATATGAAGGGTGTGTATTTAAATTCTGTACAGTCAGAGACATGTATGTAATTTTTTTTGTTTGTATGTGTGTGTGTTTGCACTTTATAAGCATAATCACACGCGCGCGCGCGCACACACACACACACACACACACACACACACATCTGAGAAAGGCCACATCAATTTATTTTCTAACCGTCTGAAATCTGTCTTATGGTCTATTCACTGGAACAATAAATTTGCTACTTGTGAAAAGACAGGTCTGCAGTTTAAATCTGCCTTTGTTGTGTTTGGTTTCCTGAATATAACACAGCTTGATGAATTAAGCTGAACATTTCCTACCCTTGGTGACACATTCCACAACAGGGGTTAGGTTTCCGTGTTCTCCAACTTTTCTTTTTTGCAAGCAGTTCAGTTAAAATGTCATGTAGCAAGACAGCTTCTGATCAATAATTATACTAAGAGGCTACGTGCATGTAAGTGTCAACCACTCACTGCTGAACAAGCAGCATAAATGAGTGTGATGGGTGACATATTGTCTTTTTCTATTATCTATGGCTGAATGTCTAATATACTGTGCCAACCAGGAAGATGGCCAGTTACTTTGCTTCATACTAGCTGTCTGCCTGTTCATCTGTCTGTCTCTGTTGCTATGGTTAATGGAAAACTGACTTCCAGTTGTTGATTTTTCTGTCTGGATTAAAAATGATAAACTGAGGTGGGATGTAGAGAGAGGCCCATATGAAGTATTTCATCTAGGGCTTTGAGCTGAGAGTTATTTTTGTTATTTGTTTTGCTGAATCTGTAATTAAAGGTTATTGTTGACAAAACATTTTAAAACTTTTAATCACTGGTTTCTGGCCAAAGCATTTGAAGGAGAGAAAGGATACAAGTGGAGGAAGGCTACAGTTTTCAAGTATGTAGAAATTTATAAAATGGGAAATAAACTATTATAAAGCTCTATTTGACCATTCCTTTCTGTGTTGCTGTTTCACCTTGGGTAAAATTCTGTTGCAGGCACTGAGAAAGGCCTTGGCATGTGGCTTTGAAAAGGATTCTACCATGAGACGTAAAGTTGTCCACGTTCTGATTGCATTTGGGCTCATAAACGTTGTTGCTGTTCTTATTTTCTATGGATGGATTGTCAGTCGTCAGCTTTCCAGACAAAATATTAATCATGTGTCTGATGTAATCATTAGAGGAAAATCAGGCATCACAATAACAAGTGAAAACATAGAAGATGTGAGGAAGGAACTGCTAACTGGCCACACTTTGAAGCCGCTCCGTCAACAACAGCAGAACAGACAGGAGAACATCCCGCCTGTCCCAGAGTTCTCCAAATCAGATTATATAGCACCACTGAATGATGAAATCGTTCAGAAATATCAAACCTTTCCTGACAAGAAGCCAGTGGATTCCATTCTTATTCTTACCCCTATCCATGATGTTGCAGGCAAACTTAAAACCTTTTTGCATCTTCTTCAGTCAATAACTTATCCTCATCATCTGATTTCCATTGCTTTTGGTGAGGACAGTAGCCATGACAACACTCTGCACATTGCTGACGACATTGCTGTAGAGCTGCGGAAATCCTTTGTCAGAGTGGACATCTTCCATTTCAACCTCTCTGGTCAGGTCAACGGGTCCTGGAGCAACGTGCACAACAAGAACAACCAGTTTCATCGCCGTAGACATCTTGCTCAAGCACGCAATGCCCTTCTGCGAGCCAGTTTGAAAAATCAGGATTGGGTCCTATGGATTGACAGTGACATCAGTTTTCTACCACCAGACATTGTCCAGAAGTTGTTGTCTGCAGAAAAAGACATTGTGGTTCCTGTCTGCATCTACATGGACAATGGGAAGAAAAGAGTCTTTGATAAGAACACATGGAGAGAAACCAAAGGCTCACTGTCTTATCAGCAGTCTCTCTCATCAAATGATTTGATGTTAGAGGGATACGATAACACCAAAAGGCTGTGGCTTTCCGACTTGAAGGCGGAAGGGCGTGTTGTTCCTATTGATGGTGTAGGGGGGTGTACTCTGCTGATACGATCAGAGTGCCATAAGAACGGACTGATTTTTCCAGAATCTATTTACCAACACCATATTGAAACGGAAGGTCTTGCCAAACTTGCCAAGCAGATGGGGTATGATGTTTATGGAATGCCATTTTTAGAGGTCACTCATTGAGTGAAGAATACCAAAGCGGTGTCTTTTGTTAATGTTATGTTACAGAATTATTTGCCTTATGTTTGTGCTAGTTTTTCACCCAAAGTATTTCCCTGTCTTATGTTTTGTTTGGGGGTGGGGTTGTATCTCGCTGCTTTTTTTCCTTCTGAAATATAACCTTATTTTAGAGAGATAAGATACATGGGTTGGAGTGCTTCCACATCACACATATTTGGGTATTGGCATTTTGGCTTCTTTTCTTCTTTTTATATTAGTGTGGCAAAGTAATATTTGTAAATGTATTTTAAGATAATTATTTTTTTTACCAATCTCGCTTACTTTGGTTGCGTCATCAGCATGGCCTTTAAATCTCTCACAGAGAGCTGGCTGTATGTTGTTGGGATTTTGGGTAGTGAGCTGTTGGAATCTGTATTACTTGGATTTGTAACTCGAAGCAAGTTCTGTCATATGTGGAACGACTTACACCATTGCCCATTTCTTACATTGCATGACACAAAACTATTGCAACTTGCATGTATCAGCTAGCACCCCAATAGGCAGCCCCTGGACTCCAGCTGCAAACGTTTCATATTCTGATTACAAAAACAGTCGCTCCCAGCCCCATCCATGAGGATGCTCATACTTTCAGGCAAATTAATGCTATGTCACTGGATCTCGTTCAGTTTTTCACTGCTTGTCCCTCCCCCAGCCTCTCTTCATAATGTCAACTACAGAAGTGCACTCAAATGTCTGCATCCTCAAGATGGTGAGGATACATAAAGAAGAGAGAAAAACAAATCCTCAAGTATGCCTATGCCCAGAATCCAGTATGTCCACTATTGTCTAGTATTTTGTTTAATTGTTCTTGATCTAGTGTGATATATTTTGGATACATATGTCTCTTGATCTGTTAAGTATAATTGAGGCAGCTCCTCATGTCAACACTGATAACCTTGTAGGTTAACTTTAACCAGGGTGATGATTTGAATGTTCCCTTCTCTCTCCCCTTGTCCCCTTTCCCTTCTGCCAATGTTGACCATTGCCTTGGAATCGAACTTACACTACACCAGTGTGAACAATCGTTAAGCTGATGCATTGATTTGCATTCAGTTTTTATACTGCACATTTTGTTTGATTTTGTTCCATCATTACCAGATTTACTTACATTTTATTGGAGTATACATATAAATATGTGTGTGTGTGTTTGTGAAATATGTTCTTCTTTTTCACATGTTTTGTTTTTTCCTTGTGTGTGAGATGGGGTGGGATGGACTATGGAGAGAGAGATAGATTAATAAATCACTGACATTAAATCACATACATGACAAAACACTTACATTGCATTGGTTCAGTGATTGGCTTCATTTTCAATTTCCTTTTCAGGGTGTATGATAAACAAAGTCAGCTGGGTTTTTGGGTATTGGTCGTTCAATGTGGTATAAATATCCAGGGTCTGAAGCCCTTTTTTCTTAATAACTAACTTCCTATACTACTTTTTACAAGTGTATAGTTGGCACTTGAGGAAAAAAATGTGAACTCTCTGACATGAAATGAATTATGGCATACATCATTTTACTGCTTTTAGTGTATGCTGTCATTTTACCAGCCATTCCATCATAAATCTTTTTTTTTTTTTTTAAATCATGTTTTATGAGTTGAATATGTATCTTTTATGTGCTTACTTTTTGTGTGCTTTGGTTCATGTGTGCAGCCACACTCACATGTTTGAAAATGCATATTTTGTCTGTTTCTCAAACTGTACCCCAGAAAACTACCTGGACTTGCCATATTTTATTATATAATGTGTTATTATTTTGGTGGATGTTTTGAACCAAAACATGCATCAGCATGCCTAATGACATCATCCATGATGAACTGAAGGATGGGACACCTGAAGGTTGTGAATTTTTTTCTTTTTATAAACAACAGATATCAAAAACAACCAAACCGCTCATGTGTTTCCAGTTTGTTTTTGTTTTTATTTCAGCTCCAATATATTCTTTTAAAATGCTAGTTGACGCACTTGTGTAAACAAAGTGAGTCTTTGTTATAACTCGGTGTTCGGTTGTCTTTGTGTCTGTATGTGTGTCTGTGTGTCCATGGTAAACTTGTAACATGGACATTTTCTCTGGAAATACTTTGTCTGTGAATACCAAATTTGGTTTTAAAATAGTAGGGGAAAAAATCTTCACAGTCATACCAAGTCTCCAAAATTAAGCAGTGTTTTCCATATCATTAACAGTTGTTTCGTTGAGGCTATTTCTGGGATTCCAAAAACACCATATTACAGCATCTCAGTGGCAGTAGCAAGGCGATACTTGAAAAGAAGATGGCGTGACCTCATTTTTCTTGTTCACAATTAAAAGGAAAGAAATACAAATTCTGGACAAAACACATACAGTGACACTAAATACGCCGTTGACATGTGGACACTAAATTAACTAGAATGAACATAAAAGAAAAAATTGAATCCACCGTTTCACTGAGTTTCGGTCAGCCTTGTCTAGGCTGGTCTGTGCAGATCTTGTTTTTTCTTGTTTGCAATTAAAAGAAAAGAATTCTGGACAAAACACATACAGTGACACAGACTACATCATCAACGTTTTTACTGCATATGAACATTTTAAAGTGGATACTCAATTAACTAGAATGAACATAAAAGAGACAGTGAATTGACTGTGGTACTTTCTGGATGGTTGTAACTAAACTTGTTGTTCATCTTTCTAGATCCAGAGAAAAGGGCTAAATGTTGCAGTGTGATGGATGTGATGGCAACATCTCCTTTACCATAGACTTTGAAGGTTTCTAAAATGCCATAATAACATGATTTAAACAGTGTTATCACTTTGAATACTGCAGTTGATTTTTCACCCTTAAGATAGCATTGGACATTGGTAGATCCTCGACAATGCAGTGACATAGACAATTTCTTCCCACCTGAACATGCTGGAATCAAATCTGCTGCACTTAAAAGGCTCTTAGGCTTTTTTTTTTTTTTTTTTACCTGAAGCTTTAATAATAAATACAGAACACATTTTAACAATTATATTTTTGTTGGTAGTGTATCACAAGTGAGTGCTGAAGGCCTTGCCTCTCTTGTTTTTTTAAATTTTTTTATATATATATTTTTTTAAAGAGATGTTTGTTGTCAATAACACAATATATATATATATATATATATATATTGGAACACACACACACACACACACACACACACACACACACACACACACACACACACACACACACACACACACACACACACCTTTTTATTCTTTTGTTTTCATTTAAGCAGTAAATTAGATTTTTTTTATCATTGTTCTGCAGGATAGTGGAAGTTGACCACAGACAGTTAATGTGAAGTGAGACTTTATGTGAAAGTGTTTTGTTCTGTACTCAGAATATCTCTGAGTCTACAATTTTGTCATATTTTGTTAACTTTTGCATACAAACAGGGTAATGCTGTATGAAGTTACAAGCTCACACATGAATTGCTGGATCCCTGAAACATTTCCATCCTTTTTTTTTCTTTCTTTTTTTTTTTTTTTTTTTTTTTTTTTGAGAGGAGCAGGTTGTTTTTGTTTGTTTTGTTGTTGTTGTTGTTTTTAATTTGTTAATTGATGATACATTTTGATGTAACTTTTGAGTGTTTATGGGATGTTGATTGAATTGTTCTAATTAGTCCCTTTTGGGTTTTTTGTACATATATTCTCCTTTTACTGATCATGTACACATGAGCATGCAAGCCTGCACACACTCAGATTTCCCATCTAATATCACTCAGTGTGAAAAGATGTTAAATAAAGAAGAGCACACACACACACACACACACACACACACACACACACACACACACACACACACACACACAGAGAGAATCAGTCGGACAAGATGCTGTTTTAAATTAAATTCCAAAAATTTTACCTGATCCTTTTTTCATTTATTTTCATGATTTATTATTCTTAAAAATGTTGGGACAGTGGAAAAATGCCCAAATATTGGAAAGAGACAATTGTGGTTCCATTACTAAAAGAGGGCAAATGCAATACCAATATAAGAAATTATAGGCCTGTTGCATTAACATCACATGTTTGTAAACTAATGGTTAAAATTATCTTAAACAGGTTCCTACATTACTGTGAAAAGAATAATGTAATACCAGTCACAATTGAGTCAGGCAGGATTTTGAAAAGGTTTATCAACAGTATAGCTCTTATAGTCTTAACAAAATTGACAACAAATGTAAAACGGCAATCTGCAAGACGCAGATGTGTTGATATAACCAAAGCATGATTATGACCAAGTTTGCCACTGTCTGCTGTTAGATATTAAAAAAAAAAAAATCATTGGACTGACAGGCCACATTTATGACTGTGTGAAAAAAAAAAAAAAATTGATAACAGAGTATTTCAAAGAAGAACATACTCAACAAAAAGAACTACTGAAATGGGTATTCCCCAAGGGTCAGTTACAGCTCCACTACAGTTTTCAGTGTTAATGTTTGACTTACCAGTTCAAATATCTAAAAATTTAGTTTTGGTACAAAATGTCGATGATATGTGCATGTGATGTAAATCTTAAAAAGAAAACTCTGTACAGTATCCATTATACGAGAAAGATATGTCCTTATCAAGTTGAACTTGATGAAATAAGGCAGTATATGGGAAAACAAGAGAGGCAAGGCCTTCAAGACTCACTTGTGATACACTCAACAAACAAAAAAAAACAAAAAAAATCTAATCGTTAAAATATGTTCTGTATATAGCTTTGGGTTAAAAAAAAAAGAAAGAAAAAAAGTCCTAACCAGATTCGAACCCCGCGTGTTCGGGTGAGAAGAAACTGTCTTACCCATTACACTATCATGGCTCCTTAACTGACATTCTAAAATTTAATATTTGAACATACTTTTTTAAAGAGCAATAAATCAATTGCGGTATTCACAGTGAGAACGCTGTTTAAATCATATTATTCTGGTGTATCTTGGGCATTCAAAAAATCTTTAAGGGCAATAAAAAAATTCTTCTTAAGACCACGGTAAAGGGAGACATGGCTATCGCTGCAATCACACTGCAACATTTAGCCGTTTTCTCTAGATCTAGATAGATGTACAAGTTTAGTTACACCGGCCGGGAATGTAGTACGATACAGTCGATTCAATTTCTCTTTTATGTTCATTCTAGTTTTAAAGTTGATATGAAAGTTGAGTATTTTGTTAAACTAATAACATGTAGAGCCAAATACAAGTACTTCTAAACGTCGTATGAAGTGAAAAGGACTTTATTTTGAGAAAAGTCAAGACTGGATATTTTTACGTTTCATCAGTTCAAGGGTATTAACTCGCATGGTTTACAATTTTTAACTGTGAATTCCAACTGATTCTGTGGATATTTTTATGGCAGTTTGGGGCATAATCCATTAAGTGATGAGGCGTTCACAAATCTTTCTCTGAATAAATATTTAACGGTCTCCTCCAAGTTTCCATCACATGTTATTGTGTATTGTCAATTGAATATAGGATTGAACGGGCAGGTCAACAACTTGAAACAAAATGGCGTCGTTCGCATTCGCGAAGAATATGAGCACACGCTTTGAATGTGTATAAATATGTGTACGCAATTGATTTTTGCCCATGACCTTCAGGGCTCAGCCAATAGATCTATAAAGTCTACTCGACGTATTGATTTTAGTATTTTCTGAAAAAGACCACTTGGGCGAATGAACATAGTGAAAGCCCTGTACACTGAGAGTAAAACACACAAGCTTTTTATGTATTGAGTATAATTTCAAAATGTAATGTTTACGATGAGAAAGATCAGTTTAAAACAAATTAAGTCCCCTAGCATTAATTGCAGATTAATTTCCCTTTTTTAACTATCTGCACCAAAACGTTTGCAAAATAAATAAAACTTCCATGCTTAGCAAAATAAGTTCCTGTTTGAACAAAAAATGATAATAATGACTGCTCTTGTTGTTGTGTCAGAATATCAGATCAAAGTGCCAAGTTTAGAGAATAAAAAAAAATAAATATAACAGTAAATGCAGTTTGCATATAATTTGGCTTTTTTTTCTTTCTTTTTTTTTTGTTTTGTTTTTTGTTTTGGTGCCCATCCCAGAGGTGCAATATTGTTTTAAACAAGATGACCGGGAAGAACTGAATTTTTCCTATTTTTATGCCTAATTTGGTGTCAACTGACTAAAGTATTTGCAGAGAAAATGTCAGTGTTAAAGTTTACCACGGACACACACACACACACACACACACACACACAGACAACCGAACACCGGATTAAAACATAGACTTACTTTGTTTACACAAGTGAGTCAAAAATTGTATGTGTCAGTCATCACAAAGTACACCATGTGAATTTGGATTTCCTTTTTTCCCCTCCTATCTCCTTGCAGTAGATAGTGAATACTATTAGAGAACTTTCCTCTGTTTTATTACTGGATACTCTGAGAGAACTTTCCACTATCTTTCTCACACCTATCATCAGACTGACCATGCAGTTTTTGTGTGGGCTTTCAAGCAATGTATTAATGCTGTGTCAACTTGGTTCACTCCTTTTGAAAGACCAAGTGACTTCTTTGTGCATAGTACCAGTATGTGTTTCCTTGTCCAAAGCTTCTGCTATATACACAGCTATTTTGCCTCCTGACAATACATGCAGCTTTCTGGTGCTCTAAAGATCAGTCCTCTGGTTCACATATGTGTGTATTTCCTTGGTAACCATGGTAACTCTTTTTCTTTTACGAAAGAGATTATGATTCTTTTTTTTATCTGGTTTTGACGTTTGATGCATTGTCTTTTCTTATTTAATTCAAAATTCTGAGTGTGTTAATACATGTTATAACAGGTTAAATTTCAACATTTTTGTTTGGACTTGTTTTGCACCATTGGCAGCCAGATGAATGGTTAACATGAGGACTGACTGACAGAAGTCTTTTTTTTTTTTTTTTTATTATATATTTACATAATCCCTTGACTGCCTGGTCTGTTAAAGCAATGGAGCTCTTGGAGCCTTCTGTGATGACTGTTTCCATTAGATTTATTGAGGTGTTTTATCAAACATCTGTGCCTATGTTAGTAGGTGGAGAACCACTGACCAATGTTGAAAGGCCAATAAAAGAGGTTCTCTTCCCTTTTTCAACTCACTGAGTCATAAAGTTCTTGTGAAATCATTTTTTCGCTCTAGAATTGAAACTGGATTTCTTCAAAATGGCAATGCCATGACTTTCTTGGACTCAAAATCCTTTCATTTTTAAACATGTAAGGAAATTTTGAATGATGCTGATAGTGAAGAAGTAAACTTGTTCAATGAATCAGAAGATAATTCTGATGAAAAAGACACAAAGCTTTCTGCTCCTTTTTTTTATGTTATGTTAAAAGCTTGTGCATCTGTTTGCAGAAATATTCACAAAATATTATAAACATGCAATATAGTTGCAATAAAACTTGACAAATCATATAATGGAGCCCTTTTGCACATCCATCGGGTTGATTTCACCAAAACTGCCACAAATAGAGAAGCCACAAATAGAGTGGTTTAAATGAACTGATGTGGGTTTCTTCCTGGCCATATGGAATACAACCCACCTAAAACAGTGTCAAGGGATTAATAATCTATGCAGTTTTTTGGTTCATGGAATTCATGCATACAGCTTCCTAACTTTTCATCTCTCTCATTGTGTATGAGAGAGGGTGTATGTGTGTGAGCGTTGATGCTTTTGTACATGACCATGTGTATGTATGTGTGTAAAAAAGAGTGTGTGTGCATAAATAGTATGTTCCAAATTTTTTTCTGTATACTATTAGCACAATAGGTCTCTACCTGAATTGAGGTATTTCTCGTTTTCTGCAAGATATACGAATTAAGCAGAAAAGACATGAGTCTTTGTAGAATGTTGAAATCAGTGCAAAATATTTCATGTGGAGAAGATTGAATTATGTGAATGATTATGAAGAAAACATTTTGGGAATTATTAGAAAATATGTTGGAAAACAATCATATGAATTTTGATACTCCTGCGAGGTTTTTAATTCCCAGATATGCTCTTTCTTTTTTCCCCACAAGAAAGCATTTTGTTGAAATTGAGCATGAATTTTAAAAGCATTAATTGTTGTTGATATTTAAAAGAAAAAGGTAATTTCTGTACAAAATGAAATAATACATGTTGTTAGATTTTGCATTTACAAACATCATTGTGTGAAGTACTGTTGTGCCTTAGTCTCTGTGTGCAGCTTTGGATTTCTGTGCCTGGGCTGCAAGAAATATGATGTCCATTTCTTCTGCTTCAGACACTCTGTTGTGATTACCTGCTGCTTCACTTGAATGAGGGCTCATTGTGGTCATGCAGTGTGTTTGACATGTGTTGTGTTGTTTGTGATCCTCAAGCAGTTTGAAACCACTAATTGTTGCTGTTCTCCACCAGACATCCCCACTCTCAGTGATGTCAGAATTGAGAGAGTGAGCCAGGAAATCCATTGTGACAAACCGATCTGTGGTCTGTCTCAGCAGCATGAGGTCATTATGAGGAACAATTAAGGATAGCTGACATCATTCATTACATCTGTATCTGACAAGTGATGACATTTTTAGTTCCACAGATTCACATACACGCACACACCCTTGCTCACGTCCACACACACACACACACACACACAAACACACATTGCTTACATAAGCACGCATACATACACACACATGTGCTCGCTCACTCACTCACCCACCCACGTGGAATTCTGTAAAAGAAATTTTCTCTTTTCAGTCACTCTGTTTCTGGCCATTTCTTTTTTCTTCTCTTTGTTTCTTATCTTCTGCCTTGGTGGTCTGATCACCTTTTTTTTCTAGAAAGTCTTGAACATTTTTTGTCCTTTCCTGGGCTTGATAATTGGGCACTCTTACTATTTTGTATTCTTATTTGCACCTGGGATATGTGAGTTGCCAGATGACATGTTTTGGTATTCTGTGTCTGTTATTATATATGTAATTTGTGTATATGTACCATCATGTTTGTGTCTGCTTTGTTTCTTTAATCCTCTGGTGAAAATTTCTTGGAATGTATGTTGGGCTTTGGGGTGGGGATTAGGAGGTTGGATGTTTTTTTGTTTTTTGGGTTTTTTTAGCCCACTCATTCTATAACTTGATGTGCACAGTTGTGCTTTATGAGAGGTGTGAGCCGGGTAAAAGGATTAAAGTGATGTAACCTGCAGGGTATAAGAAGTTTATAATTATTAAAATGTTGTAACCAGCGTGACTTAAATTATTCTTATGAAATGATGGTATTATATTATTTTAGTATGTGTGGTAATGATGATGATCATGATGAAATATTGTCAAGCTCTCGAGGAACAAATCTTGTTGTTTTTGAGGTACTATTCAATCCATTATTGTTACTTTTGTTGTTCAGTGGTCATTTGGTTGTTTTGACTTGTCTATTCAAATCGTGTTCACCCTCTTACTCTCTCTGTCTTTCTTAGGAAGTTGTATGTGAGTTTTTGCTTTATTCATATATTGTTTCTCCTTTTTTTTTAATGTACGTTTGCACAGTTTTTTTCCTCCTATAATATCTGAAAACCTGTTAGTTGTTTAAGCATGGTGGACATTTTATAATAGAATCCTTGAGAAAGCCAGTGTTGTTTCCCCGTGGGAGGTGGAGGATCTTTTCAGAATAAAAAGCATCCCTGTGCCTTCTGTAAATTCTGTGCCAGAAATTTGTTTTCATTTGTTCTCTTTATTTTTGCCTTTTTTCTTTCCTCACTGTTGTCTGCTTTTTCTGCCTTCCCAGTCCAGTCCTCATTTTTCAAACAAGCCTTGACACTTTTTTCTCTTTTCTGCAGCTTGTGATGTACTATGTGTGCTGTTTTGTTTGGCGATTAGGAGGTGAAATTGTAAACACTTGAATGGGTTCTAGTTGTCTGTTCTGCAGTGTTATTTGCTTATTTGGCCTTTTTTATTTATTTATTATTTTTTTGTTTAGCTTTGAAGTATTTTTTTCCTTTTTTATGATTTTTTTGTAATCTGGGGGTGATAAATTAAGCGGAAGGGCTTATGTCCTCAGTCTTATTTTCCCTATGGAGCTAAATGGTTAGGATAACATGTCATCATCTGTATTTTGTGGTTTTGTCTTGGTGTTTTGTTGTTGTTGTTTTTTAATAGATGTGACAGTTTTGTGTTGATGTGGTTGAGCATTTATATGGTTTGACAGTCCTGATATGGTCCTGTGCAGTCGGCTGGACAATAAGTAACAAACATTAACAGCCACCATTGTGGCAAAACTTGCCACAGCAGGTATGATAAAATCTGCACCATGCTCAAATAATTACTAAGAGGTTTTGAGGTTTCATAGGAGGGAAAAAAACCTCTTCAAAAGTAACTTAAAAAAGAAAAATGTATTAACATAGCAAAAACTCAGGTAAGTCTTACTGATTTTAATTTGATTTACTTTTCACAGTTGATTTTATGTTCCATGTATAAGTTATAATGTTGGTTTTGACTGGGTTTATTTTGATGTTTTTACAAGTGATTTGTATATTACATATTACAATTGAGTATAATAAATAAACTGATAATGTGTGTGATTTTTTCCAGATGTTTTCATTTTCTTTTGTGAAGAAATCACAAGTATTAGACAGTGTGCCTTAATGTTTATACTAGCAATTTTATACTTTATTGACATTAACTTCATTGACATTGTTCATATAATAAACCCCAATCAAGTAGAGTGATGGCCTAGAGGTAACGCGTCCGCCTCGGAAGCGAGAGAATTTGAGTGCGCTGGTTCGAATCACGGCTCAGCTGCCGATATTTTCTCCCCCTCCACTAGACCTTGAGTTGTGGTCTGGACGCTAGTCATTCAGATGAGACGATAAACCAAGGTCCCGTGTGCAGCATGCACTTAGCGCACGTAAAAGAACCTATGGCAACAAAAGGGTTGTTCCTGGCAAAATTCTGTAGAAAAATCCACTGCGATAGGAAAAACAAATAAAACTGCATGCAGGAAAAAAATACAACAAAAAAAGGGTGGCGCTGTGGTGTAGCAACGCGTTCTCCCTGGGGAGAGCAGCCCAAATTTCACACAGAGAAATCTGTTGTGATAAAAAGAAATACAAATACAAATACAAATAATGTTCACATCCATGTGAGTGTAAATTGTCTGTGCATGTCTTACAAACACAGCCAATGTTAACATGTCCACATGTATCCTTCAGAATGGTTGATAGTGTGTTAACATAAATTGTTCAATGGTAGTGTTCGCAGACTTTGTCAGTATCCGTATAATCTGTAAATACAACTAACAGTATATACAATTGATGTGTTCCAATTCATGTACATTATATAAACAGTTTCCATGATTACCCGGAGGAGGAGAGCAGGGGACAAAAGTGAAGTGGCTACAACACTGTTCACTGGCCATCTTTATTGGGTCAGAATTTGTCATTTAATGTCCACAAACAGGACTTATTATCATCCTGTTTTGGGACATTAAATTACAAAAAACAGGATTTATTATAATTGCATATGTAAATGTGCATTATGTGAATAAATGTGTATGACAATGAATGTGCATGTGCAGATGTGCATAAAGTGATAACATGAAACTGACAGTGTATTTGCATATGGAAATGTGCAGTATGTAAATACATGTTTTGGACAGTGTATTTACATGTGTAAATGTGCATAATGTGAATACATGATTTAGACAGTGGAACTACACATGTAAATGTGTATTGTATGAATACAGGAGTTTGACTGTGTAGATGTGCGCTGTTTGAATAGATGATTTAGACAGTGTATTTACACATGTTAATGTGGATTTTGTGGAAAAACAACAACGAAAACATGGGACGCTGCAAGATGGCTGGCTACATGAAAGTTTGGTCAGATATATGTCAATAACAAAGATAAATGAATACAGATCAGACCTGTAGGTATATCATGCAATGGATGATGTACTTGAAAGTTAGGTTAGATATTGATCAATAAGATAGATGAAGAAATAAAATGGATCAGACCAACATGTATTATTTAATGGACAGTCTACATTAAAGGTGGGTCAGACATAGGGTCTGTTACCATGGATGGACTACCTGTAATGTGTTACATATATATACCCGCACAGGGTTTCCTGAAATAAACATATCTTGTTTGGGGAGGGAAAAAAAAACAAAACAAAAACAGTTTCATGATTTTAGATGTTGATCAAAGAGACTGAACAAAAAAAAAGAAAAAAAGGATTTAATTACACATACTTAACCGTGACCCAACTAGTGCAGACTCCGGCAGGGGTCTGACATTCCTGCCTGTGCAAACTACTATCCGCCTATGCGGAGAAAATGAAACTACGGCCGATAACCTCCCGGAAGTAGGTAACCTCCCCTTTGTCCCGCTGGCTAACGCCCTCTTTTTCCGGCAGCCATTATGACTCCTGTCCTGTGCTCTCCATACGGCTAAGTTTTTTTTCTTGTATTTTCTGTCTGTCTGTCGATTCTCGGGCGTTCTTGTTTTTTGTCAAATTTTGTCTCGAACCAGGTCACATAATTATATGGTTCGATTGGGATATCGGGCTAAAATTAAGGCGCGATCGATATCGATTCGCAGACACTCTGGGCCCTCTATTTCTGGCCCTCTCAGCAACGCCAACCCGACGCCTCCCCCACTTCCTTCGTTTCCTCCGGTTGACTCCAGACCTCCACCACCTCCTGCACCCTCTCCGGCGACTTCTAGGGGCACGTTACCCCATACTCAGGTCAGTGGTGCCATTGATGCTTTCCTTTTCAATTCGCGAACGAAGTCGACGCGATCCGCGTTTCTCGGCCCTGCCACTCGGTAGGACACCCGAGTCGATCTCCTCTATCACTTTTCCCATGTCAACAATGGAATTGCCATAACCCCTTTAATTACACATACTGGGAATGTGCCATAACCCCTTTGGAAAACAACACCATACACTGGCTTTGGATCCGCACGCTAGACTGGGCCCTATGTGCAATGCGTCTGTGGCGGCGGCCGTGACATTGGCTCACGCGCCCCCCATGCGGCATGCCTCTTCCGTCTCGGATCCTATGGCGACTGAGGCGCTTAGGGATGCCCTCCCCAGGGGTAGGGAGGAAGGTGGACCACTAGGGGACACGCTTGCCCATGCGTGTGCATCCTCCCCTTGTCCGATTTTCCGATCCAAGGGAGACAACTCTTGCTTCGGCACCCTTGCCGGTGACCGCGGCAGTTACTTCCCTTTACCGGCACGGCTCCTCGCCAACAGTGCAGGTGCATGCTCGGTCCCTTCAAGCTTTGCTGTGATGACCCCATTTGCCACACCGCCGGTTGCTGCTGTTTCCCATCCACTAATGGCGTCTCAGCAAGCTGCTCAACCAAACAACCAGCAACCCATTGGGAACTTGCTGCGGCAATTATGCACTGGTGCCACACCTAGCGCCTGCTCCACCCCTTGCGCACAGAGCAGATGCGTGCACGGCCCATTGAACTTCGGCAGTGACAGTTTTTTCTGCCCCACTGCATATCTCCACTGTTTCCCAGACTAATATCGGCAATTCCACGTCGGAGTGCCTCTTGATAACTCGATTCTGCCACTCGGCAGTGCTCGGGCCGATCTTGTCTGGTTACGGTGCCATCATGCCACATGTCCCCAGTCTCGCGTCCGATGGCGACCGATTCAGTTCAGGATGCCCACGGCACTAAGGGACATTATTATTATCGGTTAAGGTGGCATAGAACCACGGACTCTCGCACGCAGCATGACGCTCCTCCCTCTACAGCGAGGAAACGTCACACCGGGGGATATGTGCTCTAAAGACACCATCCTTTTCACCGAATATCGGCGCCAAGGGAGACAACTCCGCATTTGTAACCGACACAGCACGTCACTCCTGCCCCCCGTGCTGTCCACCTACGATGTTTCTTCGAATTCTCATTGGGTCCTCATGCCCATTCATGGACTTTACACATCATTGCACAGCAACTACACCTTTCTTGCTGTTTCTCAGGCTATTGGCGACTGAACTTTGGGGTTCTTCATCCCCCACACACGCACACAGCCCTCTGCAGGCAACCAGTCCTATAACCATTCTCTTCTTGTGATACACAATAACAGGAAATAAATCACAGTATTTCCCTTAAAAAAAAAAATAATAATTTTTTTTTTAAAAAGCCCATATATGTGTATATATATATATGTGTGTGTGTGTGTGTATGTATATGTGTGTGTGTATATATATACACACACATACACACATATATATCTATGAGATATCTTGCTACATTTATTCACTTATAGATGTATACTTATCCCTCAGAATACACATGCGTGTGCGCTTATGGGATAGGTTCAGACAACTTTCTTATTAACATGTACAATTATATTTCTATCTCTATTCATTGACATCTATTCATTGAGATTCCCTACATCGTAATATAGGCACACTTGCATTTGCGGCCTTCTGTCCACAATGCCCTGAACTCTCTGCGCCTACATACTTGCACTTTATTCATATGTGTATGTAATCTCATATTTAGGTGCATACACAGAGTCCTTTCCATTACTGATTATGCACACTTACCCATTTACTTGGCTATATCTGTGCACGCTACACGTATGCTTATACAGCCGCTTATTTCTTGTCTTTCGATCCCTTGTCATTGGCATATTTCTGACATCAATACTTGAGTTGATGGAAGTTTATATTCCCTTTGCACATGTATGTATTCATTTTCATAAATTCATCCCTACCTCGCTTTCGGAGGACGACTGCACTCACAGACAAAACTGCCTCATTCACGCCTGAATGTATGCTCCTTCACATTTTAGTAGTGGCTGGTCCTTAGGGACCCACACACCCCCTTCCCACCCACAGGGCTAAGAATGCCCTCGCTTGGCGCAAGGAGGGACAAAGCAACCCAACTCATTTGCCTGCAACAATCACCCACAGGGCTGGAGATGCCCTAACCTGGCACAAGGAGGGATGAGGCAGTCCAACTTAGAAGTGCCACTCTGGACACACATGCCCTTCATTCCTCCCCAGTTTGTACGGCATCCCTTCTTCCCCCCCTTGCCAACAACAACCTTTTGTTTGCACCACTGTGGTTGTGACAACAGCTCCACACGGGCCCTACATCCTAGCCAGCCTTCCTGTGAAGGGGTGTCAATCTTTGATTCCCAAAATTTTTGCGGACCCAAAACTGCCCACTGGGCAGAAGACAATCACCCTAAGCCCATCTCTTCCACTCCTCTCTAGTAGCAGAAGGCCTGGGTCATAATTGTTTTCCTCTACATTTGGGAGAAAGGCTTATTGACGAGGATGGATGCGTCTCACAGAGCACAACGAACCGTCCATTAGCCACAGGGGTGTACCTTACTGCCCACTCATACCAGCACGGCAGATGCCGCATTCAAGCACATCAGTTCACCCCATCACCTTGCTTGAACAGAGATCCAGCATCAACGTCTCAAACAGTTGGCGTTTGAAAGCACTTTCTGCACTTGGTCTTCCCTGCCCGATCCTTTCAGCCTCAACACACAACCACTGCTGTGGTTACAGATGGCCACTCCTTCTCAAGCTCTGTCTTTCCAATGAGACACTTCCAGGGGTTTTCTAGCCTGGGCAGGCTATCCCATCATGGAGCCCCAGCCTTCAGTCAAGGGCCTGTCAGAGGATGACTTGGTTGTCACTTCGGAAGCAAGCACCATGCCTTTCAGACACATGGTTGCACCACAAGACCCCGTCAACTCTTTCCGGCTTCCTTACATTGCAATATAACCTGCATGGTGGACACATTCATCCCTCAAGCACACAGCAACTGTTTCCTGATTTACCCATGCTGATTGGTGCCCTCCTAGGAACAATATATGATAATCAGTCGCGTACAACAGTCACCATCGGAACAGCAGAGGAAGCAACTGCTGTCCCAACTATTCGGGCTGGAATTCGATTATACAATTTCCAGTAGAGAGTGTTTTGCCTAAGTTGCATACCCGGTTCCTCGATCAAGAGGGCCTTAGAATGGATCCCAATGGCTAGTTAGGCCCAAGGCTACAGCACTAAGTCCCAGTGCAATTTGACTTCCAGTCTGAGAGACAGTCATTCATGAAAGGCTAAGCTGCAAATGATTTCCCTTTGCAATTCAGAAACCACTGATAATACAGCTCTCACTTTGCAGTTGGCCATATTGGAAACGTATCTCAGATCAGTGCTTTGATGTAAATAGCCAGTACAACACATCTTGAGCCACTTACCTCCCTGCCCCGCCCCGCTCCATCCCAGACTCAGTGCGCACCACACACAGCCAGAGGCCTGTCATGGATCTGGTCCCCTTTCTCACTACAGAACCTTGAGCAAAAAAATTTCCCCATGGAAACCCTCTTCCATTTGGTATTCCACCACAGAATGAGACTGAGTGACATGTGGGCGCATGAAACGCACTTCCACAGCCTGATCCAACCCAGCCATTGACCACCGACAACTATCTGCAGGTGGCTCCAACATGCCACACTCAGGTAGAGAAGCCACCAAGCCTTCCGTAAGCCCCTTCGTGATGATACCTACCTGGGTAATTACACAACCCTGTCTCAGAGGCACCAGGGACATCAAGTCTTTTGTTGCCAAATGTCTGCCATTCTGTGCATAGGCAACATACCAGTGCTGCCATTTTTTGGCAATGACAAAAAAGTGGTGGGGGGAGCGCCCATTGCCTGTCAGGTCGCATGGAGCTCTACAGATCTGGCTGTCATGCCTATGGCAAGCCCAACATGGCAACCTACCTCTGTCTCGTGCCACAGTTTCCCTCAAAACCAAAAATCACTTCCACTATCGGCCCACATCCGATGTGGAATCATCAGATCAAACCACATGTGCATCTCCTTGCATTGACGCTCAGCCGCGCTCAAATGAGACAACCCTATAAGGGTACATGCTTCCTTCCCTTCCTTTGATTCTAAGGGCTCTCAGTAAAGTGTGGATTCAACCCACCGACCCGATTTTCTTTGCCCTACGTTTAAAGAAAAAAAGGACTTATTATGATGGTATGCAATTTTTCTTTTTCTTTTGGTCATAATATCAACATAATTATAAATTATAATAAAGTTGCATAGTACCTGAACATATTTCTGGAACTCTCTCTCTCTCTGTCACATGTATACATGGAGACGGACACCCCATCAGTGAGCCAGTCTTGATGGAATATCTGGAACTGGACACCAGCTAGTCCATAATTCATTGCCATGGTCATCCAGAACTGCTGACACGCTATTGGTGCTGTGTGTGTGCACTGTTTGTATGACCATAATGTTGTGGAAGTTGTCCACTATGTGAACTGGTTGATTAATAAAGAAAAAGGACACCTCTGTCCACCAGTTTTGAGACGCCTGCTGGTCACTGCACTCTTGACAGATAGGCAATCAACTTGTGACCACAGGAATGTGCTACAGTGTTGTTTGAAATTGGCTACAAAAGCATTGTCCCTTGCAAAATTCTGAAGAAAAATCCACTCATATATGTCTGTATGTGTGCACGTGGTTGAAAGCCTAACTGAATGACATGGGAAAACACATGAGCACCTAAAGGCAGCTGTCAGTTGGCTCCACCCAGGCAGGCAGTCTGTTGTGCAAATAATACTGTTTGTAAAGTGCTTAGAGTTTTAATCTCTGATCAAAGATGGGTGCTATATAAGTATCAATGATGATAGATAGTAGGCAAACAAGAGGGGATAAAGTGTGATGGATGGACAGAGTGGGAACATGTGGGGTACATGTGTATGAAGTTTAAAAAATCATAGTGTAGCAGAGTTATATTGCTGTCCAACATCAGGCTTTCAGAAAATATATGCATAACACTAACAGGAAGGGAACAAGTAATAAATTCTGACAGCATATTTTGTGAAGGTCAAAGAAATTCCTGTGAATTTTAACATGATCACTATTCATAATAGCAAGAAATGTGAAGAAACTTACCCGGACAAGAAAGTGGTCAGCCCCTTTGATTTATAAGTGGCTTGTATATCAACCATCTGGCATTAAATTGAGCATGTTCCATTTTCATGACTGACAAGTGCTTTTCTATGTTGATCTGTATGTTATTCTAAAATGTAGGCATTGTGCTATGTTTTGCAACTATAAACAAATCTTGGCAAGTCCAATGATTAAATGAAATGCTTCATCTGATTCACCTTTCTGCGTACAGCAGTGTTTATGTGCATTTTTGAATTTGTGATTTATTTTTCTTTGTAAGGGACACAAAAATAGCACCGTATCACATGCATTGCGAAAGTGCATGAAGTATTGACTTTTCATGTAATTTATAGAATGGAAGTTTTTAGTTAAAGTTCACAGTCATTTTATCTTTTCAACTGTAACAACAATTTAGAATCCAGTTTTGTTGATCAGTTTATCATGGAATGTTTTTTTAACTGAAAGTATGATGTAATGTGCTTTCATGTTTAAGTTACTGTTTAAAAACAACAACAATAAAACATAATTCTAAAGGACTCAATCCATTAATTTAATGATGCATCCATTATGCAGTTTCTTTTTCTCAAGGCTTGACTGAGCACGTTGGGTTGTGCTGCTGGTCAGGCATCTGCTTGGCAGATGTGGTGTAGCTTATATGGATTTGTCTGAACGCAGTGACACCTCTTTGAGTAACTTAACTGAACTAAATGCAGAACTGAATGAGAACTATCTCAATGGCTCAGAATAGGCAGAAGATTGACAAATTGTTAAAAGCATTTGAGATAAATTGACAAACTTTATGGACTAAAACCATAAATATATGTTCCTTAAATCCACCCATCTTTGATAAAGCAGTCAAATAGGCTTCAGTCTCTCTATGGAAAGTCAAGGGGGTTAATTTTCCAGTATTAGATCTTTGGATATACATTGTGCTGTCGTTTAGTGCTATCAGATAACAGGTGACCCTTTCACTGAGCAGCTTTACCAGAAGAACAGCAGCTGAACTTCATGTGGTTCAGCACCAATCTCATTCATGAGTCAACTGAATCACTACATAATGTACATGATCCAGCAGCTTCCAAGCAGTTACAAAGCATCCACACACAGGAAGTCCACGTTTCACTCACTTTTCATGAGTTGAAGTTGTGCTTTTCAGTTTATTTCTTTTTACAAAGGCATGCAGAGATGAGACTGGTGTCAAACTGTTGGCTTTGTGGCCCCATGCTTTGGTGACGTCTCAGACAAGATCACTGATCGCCGTTAAAACCAGTGTGGCTTGCTTTTTTTTTTTTTCTCAATTCAGTCAACAGATTTATGTGTGAAAATATCAAAAGTGGACTACAAAATTTGCCAAGGACAATCTGCATGCCACAGGTTCTTTTTACATTTGCTAATTGCGTGTGACACACAGGACCTCAATTTATTGCCTCTTCTGAAAGACTAACACCCAGACACTGTGTTATAGTGTGCATCTTCATCCAGTCTCCCTACATTTCCCCGTCCCCTTCCACCCACCCTTATATGCCAGTTTGATCTTTGATGTAGATAAGAGATTGAACAGTCACCACCTTCGCGTGTGTCACCACCTTCGCGTGTTCCTGCTCCTCCCGGCCTCCCCCCTGATTGTCCCCTACACCACTATGCTCCCTCAGTCATGTCATCATTTTATTTGAACATCGTTATGTTGGAAAATGATGCATCCCTTCATACAGTCTGTGTAATTGTTCACCTGCCACCCTTTTACACGTACTGCTGCAGTGGGTGGCGGTGCCATGGAATCTGAGCCATGGGTTTCTCTTTGATCGGGCCGGCTATCATACCCACCCCAACCCCCAACCCCCAACCCAGCGCCTCCTTCCTTGCTACGTAAGGCGTTTATTTTGTCATCACGGTGTTCTGAAATGTGCAGTGAATGTCAGTCATTCACTCAGCTTCAGTGTCACAAGACTGGTCATTGGTTCAACCTTTTTTGTACGAAGTATTCACAATGCGTTGGGAGGGAGGAAGGAAAGTGTGCACACCCAACTCTTAGTTGTCTCCCGGAAGAAAATAGAACCAGGCACTGGTTGACTGATGTGAAGGTGCGAGTGTTTCCTTGACTAACCTTTGTGGCAGTGTGCTGCTGGAGTTCGTGCTGCAGGGCTTTGCGCTGTGTGGTGCTTCTTTCTGCTTTCTGTAAACACTTTATTACATTTTTTAACAGCTTTTTTATGGATGCTAATTTTCATTCCTTTTCTAACATTTCCCCTATTGAATACAAAATTTACTCAAAATTATAACGTGAGATTGCTAACTATATATATATATATATATATATGTGTGTGTGTGTGTGTGTGTGTGTGTGTGTGTGTGTGTTGATTTGCTGTGATACACAAGTCCTTTGTATGACTTGGCTGTCATCTTAAATGATTAAATAAAAGTTAAACAACAAAGCTCACGTATTCTCGGGACGACCTGGATGTGCCCACACCCACTCATGTATAGAGCTAAAATTCAATTATCTACAGTCTACATTTTTTAATGTAATTTCTGGAGAGCCCAGAGTGGCATGAGGCATGCAATGCGCAACGTCCATCGCGTACGTGAATGCACTGCCCGATACGTGCAGGTGAGAAGGGAAATAGTGAGTTGACAGATTTGATGGTAGCATAACAAGCGGACTATATCTGGGAAAATCATGGTTAAAAAAAGAATTTAAATGAGTAACTGAAAATCAGGAACAAGGCCATCAGCCTACGATCACCTCAAAGAAAGAAAGAGAGAGGGAGCAGCCTAAAGTCTAACCTGATGGAAGAGCAAGAGGCATTATTGATCAAACGCATAATCTCGAAACCACCTCGCATTTTAAAATGGAGCAGCGTATCCAAATGCATGAGACTGAACAACATGCTGGACGTCATGTTCATGGCCTCGAAGAGGTGAATGGGATTTTTGTTACCACGGTGACAACAAAAACTCGGTGTGGCAATGTGTGTATCTGTGTGCGAATGTGTGTCTTTGCGTGTGTGTCTTTGCGAATGTGCACGTGTGTGTGCATATGTTGTAGGAAATGGTGTGCGTGTGTTTGAATTGTGGGAGCTATGTACGAATGAAGCATGTTCCTTATTGAATTTGTGTGGGATCGACGTAATATGGGGGAGAGAGAGAGAGAGAGTGTATGTGTACGTGTGTTTGTGTGTACGTGTGTGTGTGTGTGTTTGCCTGCTGTGTGTATGCCTAATTCGGCTGAGGCAGTGATACTTTCGTGTCTATGAGACGCACATAACGAATGTGAATTTCTGTGTCACTTGATTCGTTTATCAATACCGCCACGTGTTGCTTGTTTCATGCACGTATGTGTTTGATACTTGTTTGAATTACTGTGTTGTGACAGCATTACAAATGTTATCGATCCACGGAACACCTGTGCCAGTGAGTTTCCTTTTCACCGGTACGTGTGTGCTTTGTCTTACTTCTTCCACGCATATTTGTGTGTGTGTGTGTGTGTATGTGTGTGTGTGTGTGTGTGTGATTTCGAATCTGTATAGATATGAAATCAACTGATTTACAACAAATCATGATTTGAGAGATTTCGACCGTTGATCTCACCGGAGATTAGAAAAGAGAGATAAACCACTCGCGGCAGGCCCCTTCTTACTGTCTATAACAGTGCTGAAGCCGTTTTGGGGCACACACGCAGTGCGGAAGGGTGGGGGTAAATCACCCTCTCCTTCCCCACCTGAAGGAAACTGGTCGGTTCTGACGGTTCAGCTGCAGTAAAGCGAAAGTTAAGTTATGCCTGGAATTTCCCACGTGTAGTAAGATTCGCTGTATACAATGAAAACCGATTCATTTTTGCTTGGTTTTTAGCACGTTTGCATCTGCTTGAATGTAGATAATATAAAAAGAAAATAAAGCAGCTCCCCCCACCACCAACTCCTCTCCCCCCCCCCCCCCCTCAGCACAATGTTGCACATGAGAGAGACGGGAGACAGTTATAAATTATTGAACTGCGTTTTCGTAACGCTTCTTTTTCTTCACACTTTCTGGTTTACATCACCATTTCTTCAACAACAACAACAACAACAACAACAAAAAATATATATATATATATATATATATATATATATATATATATCAAAACATAAAACACATATTCAGCTCTGTCTCTCTTCTAACATCTGTCTATACATACATACATGCATACATGAATACATACATACATAATTTCATATAGATCTATCAGTATGTAAATCTAAATCTATCTATATGTACATAATCATATATATAATTCATACATATACGAACGCTTCATGTTGCCCGAGCAGACCGTTGTATTGTGCTCTATCTCTCTCTCTAAGTCTCTGTCTCTCTCTCTCTCGGGAGTTTTACATGGCTGTTAAAAGCATCTACGATTCTGTACTTGTATGTGTTCGTGACAAAGGTATTTATTCAGACTTTTTTCAGTGTCCAAGAGGGGTTAAACAAGGTTGTATGCTAAGCTCACAGCTGTTTTCCTTTTTCATCGGTGAATTGGCAGTGGAGTTATCAAAGAAGGGGAGACATGGAATACAAATGATACCTGGCGCAACAGATTTGCTCTTAATGCTATTTGCTGATGATGTTGTTCTCTTGTCTGACACACCCATAGGGTTACAAAATCAATTAAATGCCCTTAAGCAAGAAACAGACAGACTACAACAAACAGTGAATCTCGATAAGACCAATATTATAGTTTTCCGCAATGGGGGTCATCTTTCGACTCGTGAAAAATGGTGCTGTGGTGATAGGGAAATAAAAGTAACCAATGCATATAAATATTTAGGAATGTTATTCACAACAAAATTGAGTTTGACATCTGCGTGGGATGAAGCAAACAGAAAAGGGAAAAAAGGTGTAATCCAAATTATAAAATCACTCAGGAGACTACGTTCGACTGACGCTTTCCTTTGGTTTGGGCGGGGCAAAGGCAGCTCATGAATAATGAATACGTGTCGCGGCGCAGGCTGCCTGGCTTCAGCAATTTCTGCAAGTGGTTTATCTCTCTTTTCTAATCTCCGATCTCACGTTCCGCAAGTCATGTATTTATCACCCAAGCGTGGCTGCCTGTACTTTCATGCGTGCGTTCTCTTATTGACACATGCGCGCGCGCGCGCGCGCGCGCACACACACACACACACACACACACTTGCACGGATTCATATTCACATAGAGACATATACACGCATGGAAAGAAAAAAAAGCAATCACAAACTACGAGTGAAAACGATCCGAAATTCGTCTTTGTTGTACTGTTACAGGCACAGATGTGCGAATACTGCATGGATACTTAAGAAAATTATTGTGCAAAAACCATAGGTATGTGGACACCCACGATGAAGGAAGGAAGTTTCTATACGCTGTACGGTGAAGGTAAAGACCATGGCGGACATTGCTCACTGTGAGTTAATCGATCGCAGAACTATGACTTGTTCTTTGGATTTTTTTTTACTGTTTGCAGGAATATGCTGTTGTTGTACACTGTGCACAAGCTGCTCCAATAAAGCACACACAGACTGAATTCATAACTAATGCTTTTTGATTTTACATTTTCTGCGTTCGTTCAATAAATCAATGGCCTTGACGCTGCATTTACTGTACGTAACATTACTTGATCCAGGATCCTGTCTGTTCATATGCCAGAATAAAGACGATATACAGCTCACTAGCACCTTTTGTTATCATGTCAACTTTCGAACACTACCTTCTCTCATTAGTGCCCATTGATTCCTGTGGGGTGCATCAAGCCATAAACGTGAGGTGGTGACCCGTGCCCATGCACTCTGGTAGGGGGCACCTCTGTAATTTTTACAAAACTTTTTCATCAAATCGTCCGATTTTTCACATCATATGGTGCAGTTCCAACCCAGCCCCCTCCCCCTCCAAAAAATCTCCGAAAAATGACGGACTCTGTGAGCTTACATTAACGAGTTAGTACTATGCGGACAGTTTGTCTTCGAGATAAACTATGGGTCAACCACAGAACTATACTCAGCCTCCTGCACCGATTTCTCTCCATCGCTTTCAACATCTTGCTCTACAACTCAACCCACCTCCTCTCCTCTTGTCTGCAAATTGCTCAGTTAACAGGTTTACCGATTTCTCTCTATCGCTTGCAACGTACATCTCGCTTCTTCTGCTTCAGTCCTTCGGTCGTCGCCGACCTTTTTTGACATTTTAGGGAACCGCATAGCACTTGCTGAGTGGAGAGAGGGGATAGAGAGAGAAAGCCTTTAAAAAAACTTGTAATGTTTTTTTAGGGGAATCTCAGTTGGTATACCTTGGATGTGAAGGCACTGAAGGAGGGAGGCAGGATGGTGTCGGTTGGGAGGGAGTTCCATTCGGTGAGGGGAGAAAGAACTTTCTGTAGTCTGTTCAGCAGGAGATTCGTTGGTGCCCCTGAGCTGAATGAGCTTGATGGTTGGTACTGCCTGTGATGAAGGCTTCTGGTGGCCCAGGGTGGCGTCCCCCCCGCACCCCCTCCCCCGCAAATTGTGACCCTCGCCTCCCTTCTAGTCAAACGAACCATATGGCACAGCTAGCACTAAACTTACCGTCGTTAATAATTTGTTAAGCTTCTTCACCATTATAGTAGTGTAATTGTATTTTCAGTAGTATGTTATTTGATATCATACAATATATACTCAGACAATTCCATGAAGGCATGCAGGCTCGAGTCCAGGACAATGGCGAAACATCTGCTCCTTTTGCTGTCACAAATGGTGTCAAGCAAGGCTGCGTCCTGGCTCCAACGCTGTTCAGCCTCATGTTCTCTGCAATGCTTACTGATGCCTTCAGAGATGGTGATGTTGGAATCGGCCTAAAGTACCGAACAGATGGCAAGTTGTTTAACCTCAGAAGGCTTCAAGCAAAAACGAAGGTCATGACAGACATCATCAGAGACTTTTTGTTTGTTGATGATTGTGCCCTCAACGCTGGATCTGAAGCTGACATGCAACTCAGCGTCGACAAGTTTGCCACTGCCAGCAGGAACTTCGGCCTTCATGAGCACGAGGAAAACTGAAGTTCTCCATCAGCCAGCCCCAGGGAAACCCTACGTTGGGCCCAACATCACAGTCAACGGTCAGAGACTCAGTGCGGTGGAGCGGTTCACATACCTTGGCAGCACACTGTCACAAAATGCGACCATCGACGATGAAGTGAACGTCAGGATTGCAAGAGCAAGCACAATTTTTGGTAGACTCAATGCAAATGTCTGGAACAGAAGAGGCATTAGTCTTGAGACCAAGCTAAAGGTCTACAGAGCAGTAGTTCTCCCCACACTACTGTACGCCTGCGAAACTTGGACAGTGTACCAACGACATGCCAAGAAGCTGAACCACTTCCACACAACATGCCTCAGTAAGCTACTGAACATCAAGTGGCAAGACAGGACCCCAGACACAGAGGTGCTCGCAAAAGCCACCCTTCCCAGCATATTCACCATCCTGATGCAGTCCCAGCTTCGCTGGGCTGGACACGTGGCGCGCATGCCAGACCATCGGCTGCCCAAAAGGCTCTTCTATGGCGAGCTGCAACAAGGGAAGAGATCACACGGAGGTCTGAAGAAGCGCTTCAGAGATACTCTGAAAGCGTTTGATATCAACCCTGACTCCTGGGAGGAATCTGCAGTGGACCGTGACAAATGGCGCGCTGCTGTGCACAAAGGCGCCAAGTTGTGCGAGGCCAACAGGGCTGCTGCAGCTGTTCTGAAGAGGCAGGCCAGAAAGTCACGGGCAAACAAGCTCCCTGACAATGATATGCATGTCTTTGTCTGCCCCAACTGTCAGCGAACATTTCGTGCGCAGATTGGACTATTCAGACATCTGCGCATTCACAGATAGATTCATGAGCATCCTCCCCCCCACCCCACCACCACCCTCCCCCCATCCCCCAGCTGGATGACAACGATGGTCATCATCGATCTCGATGGACACACCACCACCACAATATATACATATATGATTGGCCAATTGAAATTTTAAACGCTTGCAAGACGGCATGGACTCTGACAGCAGACCTGCAGAAGAAAATCCAAGCTGTGGAAATGAGATGCTGTCAAAAGATCTTGTGCATGTCCTATCTCGAACACATCACAAAGAAGCAAGTTCGCCAGACCATTACGCAACATATAGGGCCACATGATGACTTACTGACCATTGTGAATAAACGGAAACTGAAAATGGTATGGTCATACCACAAGATCAAACGGCCATGCCAAAGTCATCTTCCAAGGAACGGTAGAGGGGAAGAAAAGAAGAGGCAGACACAGGGGGAAGAAAAGGTCTGACAACATTGAAGAGTGGACAGGGCTGACATCTGCTGAGACACAGTCACTCACACATGATCGTCCAGAATGGAGAAGGCGACAACACGCGGTGCCCCGACGGTTCCCCTCGGAGCTAAGGGACCAAGGCAAGGCCGACACACACACACACACACACACATACATGTATGTATATATATATATATATATAATATATATATATATATATATACATACATGTGTGTGTGTGTGGGGGGGGAGGGTCCATGTTTCACTCGAGTAGAGGATGGTGATTTGAACACAAGTTCTGTTCACCTGCATCTTGCTGTTGGGGTTCACCGTCAAGTTTTTGTTTGACCACACCCTCTTGTTCAAGTTTGGACAGGACCCAGGCGGCCTTCGCAATTGTTGAGTTGATCTCTGGCTTGAGGGAAAGATTCGAAGTTATCGTCGACCCCAGATACTGAAAACGGTCAAGTGAGTTCAGCTGGAGGAGAGCTAGTGCCCTGTCCCATCACTTCCGTTTTCTTCAGGCTGATGATGAGTGCCAAATTCGTTGCACGCGTGCACAATGCGGTCTATGGTTCTCTGAAGGGCCTCCTTTGTGTGTGTCACCAGTGTATTGTCATCGGCGAAGAGAAGAGAATAAACAGTTTCCATCTCCGATGCATCAGACGCGTTTTTGGAACCCGATGGCAGGACAAGATCCCGAACACTGAAGTGCTTGAGCGTGCAGGCTTGCCAGCTGTCTTCCCCCTTCTGAGTTAACGCCGTCTTCGCTGGCTCGGTCATGTTTGCCGATTAAATGGATGAAGGCCGCATCCCTAAAGACGTGCTCTACGGCGAACTATCAAAGGGATCTAGGCCCCAAGGCCGTCCCCCACTAAGATTCAGAGATGCTTGCAAAGTGGACCTGGAAAGTACGGGAACTGATGTGCTGTCCTGGGAAAGCCTTTTGGACTGACGTGGACCCTGGAAATCTGCCATTCAGAGAGGGGTGAAACAAGCAGAGAGAAGCCGCATTGACTCGCTGAGGAGAAAAAGAGCCACACGCAAGTCAAATTATGTATACCAAGCAGCATCTACCTATATCTGTCTCACAAGCAGTAGAGATTGCCACTCCAGCCTTGGTCTACACAGCCACAGTAGGAAGTGCAATGCCTGGCAGTGACTACATTTCTGGTGCAACCATCGTCTCTCGCGACGGAAGGAGGCCGACGACGACGACGACGATGTGTGTGTGTGTGTGTGTGTGTGTGTGTGGAGAGAGAGAGAGAGAGAGAGAGAGAGAGATACAATACAGGTGTGTGTGTGTGTGTGTTTTGATTTTGTTCTTTTTTCTATGTGTTATACAAGCACCATGCTTGTGCCTATATGAGCATGTGCTTTTGCATGTGTGTGTGTGTTTGATTTTTTTCTTATATATTTCTGTTAACACCATGCTTTGATTTTTTATTTAGTATTGTGTAGTGTAGACACTGTTCAGGGCTGGTGTAACAGGCCACTGATCTTACTCTGTCCAGGGTTTACCCCCGTATGAACTGGCCTAGACATAATATACCCCCGTATGAACTGGCCTAGGCCAGAATGTGCCCCCGTTTCAACTAGCCTGGGCTACATTATACCCGGGGTATAGTTTGGCATAGGCCAGTTTATATCCCCTGGGCCATTTTTTTACCCCTCCTCTTTTTCTCTGAAATACATTGATATTATTTTGAAGGGTGCCAAGATTAACAACCTTAGAATGAAGGGTATGTGAACTGCGAGAAATTTATTTTACTCAGTACTTATTAACAATGGGCTTTTATTCAAAACTGGAAATTAATCAATGTACTTGTTGCTTGGATAAAACTGCTGTCTTATTTGCAATTAAAAATTTCGATACGCAACACCTGTTTTAATTGATATTATGTTTGAACATGAACCGGTTCGTTCCCAGAGAGGTTCAATCGTTGCGATGTACATTGATCACTTTTGATGAATTATTATTAATAAACTTGAGTTGGAAATAGAAAGAGGGAGACGTAGTGGCACACCATGAGAGTTGCGGTTATGCAAGGTTTGTAATATGGCTGTGATTGGGGATGAGTTCTATCTTATAATGGAATGCACAAGTATAACGACTTCCGAAACAAGCATGTGCATGAACAATATTTGTCTCCAAGGTCGGATTTTCACTTTTCAGTTTTAATAGTTTTTTTTGTGTTTTTTTTTGTTCATAGGTAGTAGATGGAATTTGTTAGCTATAATTTGCACAAGTGGTTTATTCAAATGCTGATTGTTGTTTGAAACGTATTTGCGTTTTCTTATTTAGTTATAGTGTTGAGTATTTGAATGTCTTCTTTTGGGCGTAGAGGTATCATTTGATAGCAGTCCTCCATGAGCAATTGGAGTGAAAGGATTAATACAACTTTTAAACTATAATATATAGTTAATGAACAGGGAAGAAAGAAGAAACTAAGAAGAGAAAGAAGAAAGAAAAAGAGGGTACTGAAGAAAGGTATCTCCACTAAAAAATCATAGAGCAAGAAAAGAGAAAAAGAACACACACACACACACACACACACACACACACACACACACACACACACACTTTATTGTTGTGTCTGTAAACCTTTCATTTACGGTTTTCATGACATATAAATTTGAATCTGATTCTGATTCACACACACACACACACACACACACACACACTCCATGAAATGATGGTTTAGCGGTTTATTTTGCAGATGATTTGGGGGGTCAGCTCTATGTTCCCCCAGGTCTATGTTCCCCCAAATTTTCCTTCAGCCAGCTACAAGTTCTTACAAGGCTATATTCCCCCATGTCTATGTTCCCACGGGTCCGTGTTCACCTAAATTTACATTTTCTGGGTCTTTGTTCCCCGAGGTCTTTGTTCTCCCAGTCTATATTCCCCCAGGTCTATGCTCCCCCCCAAAAAAAAGTTTTGGGTAGGTGTATGTTCCCCCAGGTCTATATTCCTCCAGGTCTATGTTCCCCCAGGTCTGTATCTCCCTAAGTCTATGTTCCCCTACACATATGTTTGTTTAACCATTGTCTCATGAACAAATTTCCTCATGAGCATGTTCATCTAAACTTTTTTAAACAAATACTGGGTGTCCACAAAAAAGCCACAAATTTAGCAATACTTGGTGAAATAGGTAAATACCCCTTAAGTTTAAAAGTGATTTGTCAAGTAATAAAATTTTGGTTTCACATAACACAGACACGAGAAAATTCGAATATCAAAATTGTGTATGATGACATGCTTACAGAGGAAACAAAACAGCGAACATGGATTAATTTCGTTGAAATTATATTACAGAATCTTGGTTTAGGACACGTTTGGAATAATCAGTCAACATTCAATATTCATAGACTTAGCCACGTTATAATGAATAAACTAGAATATGGATATGTTTTATTCTGGAAGAGAAACAAATCTGAAAATAAATCTAAACTACTATTCTATAATAAATTTACTCGTGAATACAGAACCGAGCCTTATTTGCTTGAAGGATATGTTAATTATAATCAAAAACAATCATTGTGCAAATTAAGAATATCCTGTCATGATTTAGCAATAGAAAAAGGCCGATATTTCAACATTCCAAAAGAAAGGAGACTATGTTTACAATGTCAAACAATAGAGGATGAATTTCATTTCTTAGATGACTGCGAATTATACAAAGAAATTAGAATAGAATTCATACAAAAAATTCAAAATTACATTCCAAATATTATTAAACCCAGTCAGCTAATACTGGAAGACAAACTTGTGGGACTGTTTGGGAAATTTGTCAATAACTGCTGTCAAAAACGCCATAGCGTGCAAGAGTGATTCAATGTCTTGTTCAGCATTTATCTATTTTTGTTTTTCTTTTCCTTTTTTTTTCTTTTTTGTGTGTGCGTGGTTTCATGTAACTTTGCATGCGTGTCTTATAAACCTTGTTCAGGTTTAATTGACATTAAAATTGATTCTGATTCTGATTCTGATACATACACTTTTGGGTGCTTGTCAGTAGTGGTCAGCAGTAGTCAATGGTCAGCACTCAGTAGTGGGCAGCGGTGGTCAGTGGTCCATAGTGGTCGGCGATGATCACAAGTCAGTGGTGGTCTGTAGCGGTCAGTAGTGGTCAGTCATGCTCAGTGGTATGTAGTGGTCAGTGGTCAGTAGTGGTGCGTATATAGTGGTCAGTGGTCAGTAGTGGTGCGTATATAGTGGTCAGTGGTTCTCAGCGGTGGTAAGTGGTGGTGAATGGTGCTCTGTGATTGTTGTCAGCGGTGGTCAGCAGCAGTTAGTGATAGTCAGCGGTCAGCAGTTGTCAGTGATGGGCAACGATGGTTAGTAGTGGACAGTGGTTAGCAGAAGTCAGTGGTGGTCAGCAGTGGTCCGTGCTGGGTAGCAATGATCAGTTGTCAGAAGTGGTCAGTGGTCAACAGTGGTCAATAGTCACAAGTGGTCAGTATATAGTAGTCAGTGGTTGGATCTGGTCGGTCAGTGGTTAGCGGTTGTAAGTGACCAGTAGTGCTGGTGGTCAGCTGTCAGTAGTGGTCAGTGTTGCTCAGCAGTGGTCAGTGGTGATCAGCATTAGTCAGTGGTCATCAGTGGGCAATGGTTGTCATTAGTGGTCAGTGGTCAATTAGTGGTCAGTATATGGTGGTCAGTGGTTAGCGGTGATCAGCAGTAGTCAGCGGTCAGTGGTGGGCAGCAGTAGGTAGCGGTCAGCAGTGGTCAGTGGGCAGTGGTAGTCAGTTGACTGTAAGGTCAGTGGTGGTCAGTAGTGGTCACCGGGTAGTGGTTGTCAGTGATCAGCAGTGGTCAGCAATGGTCAACGGTCAGTAGTGGTCAGTGGTCAGTTGATAAAAACAAAAACAAAAAGCCAGGATGTAATGATAATGCACAAATGTGACAAAACAACGCAATCTGAAGATTTTTACGTAGTAGTCAGCAGTGGCAAGTAATGGTTAGTAATGGCTAACAGTATGGCGAAATCCTGCTAAAACGTTCCAATATTGCATACAAAGTGATGCAAGTTGAACTCTGATAGTGGTCAGTAGTGGTCATGCAGCGGTCAAACATCTTCAAAGACAAAATGCACAAATGCGACAACATAATGCAGTCTGAGCACTCTTGAACTGTGGTCAACAATGGTCAGCAGTGGGAGAACGTAGAACTGGGGAAACATAGACATGCTCCTCTGCACCGCATGCCAACTAGGTCACTGTTAACCTCTCTGATGTTGTCTGAAAGTGATCATGATGTGAGCGGGCATGGCATGGCACGTGAAGGACGTACGTGTGTGACTGTGTGGTGGTGGTGGTGGTGGGTGGGTGTTTGTGTGTGGGTGTGAACATAGAGGTTAAGGTCAAAAACAAAATTGCCAAAGTCAGCGCCGCCTCTGGGAGACTCCGTGAAAACGTCTGGAAGCGGAGACGCCCCTCCCACCCTCCTTTACGCTAGCGAGACCTGGACTGTCTACAGCAGACACGCTAAACAGCCCAACCGCTTCCACCTGAGCTGTATCTGTAGACTACTCCACGCCAAGTGGCAGGACAAAGTCCCCGACACGGAAGTCCTGGAACGAGCTGGCCTCTGCAGCGTCTATACCCTCCTGCAGAAAGACCAAGCCAGGTGGGCTGGACATATGCCAGACAGCCGACTGTCTAAACAGCTGCTATACAGAGGACTGTGTCAGGGCAAGCGTTCAGTTGAAGGGCAGAAAAAAACGCTAAAAAGACTGCCTCAAAGCGTCCCTCAAAGACCTGGGCGTCGACACCAACATGTGGGAGACACTTGCTCTGGAACGTCCAGCTTGGCGCAGCAAGATCACCACAGGAGCACGTGCAGCTGAAACCAGGCGCATCACCGAGGCGCAACGAAAGCATGCTGTGCGCAAGGCCTGAGCAGCTTCCACTGCCACGACAGCACCCACTCACTTGTGTCCCACATGTGGACGAGACTTCAGGGCCCAGATTGGCCTCACCAGTCACCTCCAGACCCACAGCCACCGATCTTCCATCTGACTCTTGAAGCCATGGTCATCTTCGAATCCGAAGGACGAACATCATCACATTACTTTCTTGCACTGATTGTAAAGCGGCTTGAGCGATGGAAAGAGTTACATAAATTCCCATGATGATGATGATGATGATGACGATGATGATGATGATGATGATCATCATCAATATCCTCATTAATATAAATGTGATACAGACTGGTTGGGTGAGCGAAGTGTACACAGGGGGTATATTCCGGCCAGGAGGGGTATGAAATGGCATGGGCTGGTTTGAACCCGGTGTAGTATCCTGGATTGTCCCATACCTGGAAACGTTTCCCGAGGGACAAATTGACCGCTGGAAATGTCTCCCGGGGAATCTCACCGTTCATTGTATCCGTCCCCTGCGGACATTTTTAGCGGCCAAAATGTCCCATTGGGTTCTTCTTCTTCTTCCTTTATACGGCCAACATCATTTTACTGATGATTCTGTCGTAGTTTGGGGAAATTGTCGAAGATTGCGCTGTTGTGAGGATTTAAAAAAAACACAAGGTTTTAGCCTCGTTCTGGAATGTCCCCCTTTCCCTGAAAATGTCCTCCCCATGTATCCCGTAACGTCCCCTTTACCAAAAATGCCCCCCTCACCCCCCACCCCTTTTCTCCTATATAACATTTGCAATACCTGCGAGCGCGTGTTGTGTGTGTGTGTGTGTGTGTGTGTGTGTGTGTGTGTGTGTGTAGTAGTAGTAGTAGTAGTAGTAGTAGTAGTAGTTTTAAGTTTAACGTCTTTCCACTTTAAGTGATATTAGACAACAACAACAAAAAAGAAAAAAAAAAGAAAGAGGTGGTGGGGGGGGATTGAGCGGGGACAGTGAGGGATGGGGGAGTTGGTGGAGAAGTGTGTGTATGATCGTGTGTGTGTGTGTGTGTGTGTTAGTTGTAAGTGTAGGAGGTGGGAGGGATATCTGTGAGTGTTTATATATGTCCGTGTCTGTTCTCTTGTTTAAAACCAGCATATAAACCAGTGTATGAGTGTATCCAGTTGTATGCCGTACAAGCATTGGGTTCATGCTTATGAATATAACAAGTATTTTTACATTCACACGCGCTCACGTGTGTGTGTGTGTGTGTGTGTGTGTGATTGTGTGTGATTGTCGTTCTCTTATGCGTATGTGTGAGCGTGTGTGTGTGGGAGGGGGGCCGAGAAGAGTGCGAATGTGTGTCTGTATGCATACATGCGCGCATGTGTAGGTATATGTGAAAGTTATTTAAGTGATAAAAACCATTTTTTAATGGCAAAATCTTTGTTATATAATCCCTACGTTTTCCCGGTCTTTCTGTCAGCGCGATCATATGCCATTGGGTAAAAATCTCGGAACATGTCTCAGTTGACAAAACTGAACTGAGTGATCTATATGGGAGAGAGAGAGGGGAGAGAGAGAGATAGAGATAGACAGACAGACAGACAGACGTGTATATGTGTTAGTGGCTTGAAAATACTGAAATAACAGTTTAAAAACAAACAAATGACATACCGGGGAAATAAACTTTTAAAAGAGAAACAAACGTGTGGTGTAACATTTTCATATCTCTATAAAACAACGAACATTCCAATTATTGCCACGTCAGACCACAACATAAAATAACAATGACAATTTAAAAACAACAACAACACCCAAAACAACAACAACAGAACAATAAAAACAAAAAACAAAACAACATACAACAACTAAAAAATATGAATTGCCTCTGTGGTTCAAAATATCTCTAAGCGTTGTGTAGAGGCCAGCTGTTCTGCGAAATACTCTTTTCTCTAATTTTTTCTTTGTTCTGCACCAAGTATGAAACCACACAGGCACAGTTTCTATGACCCACGCTGAATTCGATACATCCAGCTTTTAACACTCTTGCAAAGAAAAACCAAACTGTCATCGCTAAAACCAAACACACACACACACACCCACAATGTCATTTCTCCTTGGAATGGAAGGCACTAGCAGACCAACCAACACCTCTCCTGCACCACGCCAAACTTGGTCTATCTATTGACCTGTAGACTTCACTCGGAGGCACAATATGTGGGATGATCCTACGATCTTGAGAAAAGATGGGCAAACCACAAAAGCGACTGCAAACTGAGGAAAGGCATCAATTAAGTGTTCGGTCGCTGCCCATGTTTCTTCCACCCCTCACCCTTCTGACGACAACCTCAGCTTTTTACAGGTGACAGCGGTGGAGCAGGTCAACAAAGTGGAGGAGCTGAAAAGAAAAGAACTGTTCTGGATATGTAACCTTGGGACAGTTTTTGTTGGACTGAACTTGAGAAGCAACATCCATGGGTTTTCATTGTGAACTCTAATTCGTGGAGTTTCCAGTCTGGTTTGTCGTGGTGGTGGTTACACACGATCACTGAGATAGAGAGAGTGAGAGTGAGAAAGAGTGATGTATACCTAGACAATTGAAGGAATATTTAGAACATATCTTTACGTAGTAGAAAACGTCACGTAAGGTCAGAACGATGACGTAAAAATTAGCATTACGTCACCTGTTACAAGTGTAGTCTGTGACCAAGCTGCCGAGTGGCAGCGAAAATTCAGATTTATATTTTTTGGTTTTCAACTTTGTTTTATTATATATATATTGACCTGTAGACTTCACCCGGAGGCACAATATGTGGGATGCTCCTACGATCTTAAGAAAAGATGGACAAACCACAAAAGCAACTGCCAACTGAGGAAAGGTACCAATTAATAGGTAATGTTCAACTTTAGAATACTAAACTCTGGGGGGCTGTTTAGACGAAAAACAAAGGGTGTCTTAGGCTCACCTCGATGCGCTAAGTTGAATGGAACCCTCAGCTAAGCTGTACGACCACTACTTTCCCATGAAAGTGCAACAATTTTATACACAGTAAGCCGTCAGCTGATCACAGCCAGAGCAACCACCTGCAAGCCATTTTGACTGCTGATCACGCGGGTGGTCGCGTCATCAATCTCTGTGTGGGTAGTCTTCAGCTTACTGTGTATAAAATTGTCGCAGTTTCATGGGAAAGTAGTGGCCGTACAGCTTAGCTGAGGGTTCCATTCAACTTAGCGCATCGAGGTGAGCCTAAGACACCCTTTGTTTTTCGTCTAAACAGCCCCCCTGAGTTTAGTATTCTAAAGTTGAACATTACCCAATTAATATATATATATATATATTCAGAGAGAGAGAGAGGTTCCGCTGTTCTTTATGTGACGGTTGGTAAACTTCAGAGGACCGTGTTTTGACTGCTGAGACAACCTACACCAATAGAGTTACACACACACACACACACACACACACACACACACTTTCAGCGGAGGGGGCGTCACAGGATACAAGGGGGTAATATTTTCAGTATAAGGGGGACATTTCAAAACGAGGCTAACACGCAAAAATGGGGACATTTTTGCCGCTGAAAGTGAGAAAGTCCCCGGGAGACATTTCCAGCGATCAAATTGTTCCCCAGTGACGTTTCCGGGTAGGGGACAGTCTGGGATGCTACACCGGGGTAGAAAGTAACCAAGCCAGGGATAGAGTTCGGCCTGTTACACTGGGACTGGATGTAAAGAAGCACACCAGAGCTTAGCTATTAATTAGTAATAATAATAATTGTATTTATATAGCGCTGAATCTTGTGCAGAGACAAATCAAAGCACTTTCGTACAAGTCATTCACATACATGCATAACTCTAAAACTGGAAAAACTGAAGACAAGGAAGAGGCAGGGAAGGGAGGCTATTTTGGGAAGAGGTGGGTTTTAAGGCAAGACTTGAAAGAGCTGAGTGTGGGGATCTGACGTAGCGAAAGAGGAAGTTCATTACAACTGCAAGGTCCAGAGACAGAGAAAGAACGGTGGCCAACAGTCCAGTGTTTGAATCTGGGTATGCATAAATAAAGAATTTTGTCTTGTCTTGCGTGTCTGTTCTTCTGTGCTAATATCAAACCATATTGCACTTGTTGATATATAATTAGGACTCCAAGCGCTAGTCGAACAAAGGTTTCCTTCCCGTCACAATGGATGTGACAGTCTAATATCATCATCTTAGAAGAACAGACTATAAATGAATAAACGAACGAACAATGGACGTCGAGGTGATGGGAGAGCACCTGTGATGTTGATAATGGTTGGGATCAGAGTTCCACCTTGACATCAAGAGTGAAGGACAATGTTAATGACACGAATAAAAAATATTTAATATCAGTGTGTTAATGGTTGATGCATACTCAACTGGCCGATTAATTGGGAATAGGGTGGTGCTGCACTGTGGCGACACACTCTCCCCAGGGAGAGCATACTGAACTTCACACACAGATAATCTGTTGACAAAAAAGTAATACAACAGGAAGTGGTTGTGGAAGGAAATTTCACACTTTGTGACAACCTGTGCTTGATCATGTTTAAATTAGGTTAATGAGAATGTCCTTACATTTCTCAGATCAATTTTGAGTGAATAAGGAAGAAATGGAGATCAATTATTTGTGTTACGTTTCCATTGCTCTTTCTCAGAAATGCATGTGCATATTTCACTGACCCACACACACAGATACACACTAAGTGAAAACAAGCTCACTAGAAGGTAATTTCATGGTCACCAATTTATTGGACAAACAGTGAACATATGTGGTTGTGACAAAGCACAACCTGACAATACATAGAAGCAGTCAGAAGAACAGACAACAGTTTTTACAGCACAGATCAAAAATGAACGCCAACATTTAGCGTGACAACAGCATCTTTCACCTCCAACTTACTTCTTCATCGTTCTCACTCACTGGGTTCCATTTAAAGTCTGCATACAAAACACACACGATTCGGTTCTTGCCTCTGTGAGAGAGAGAGAGAGAGAGAGAGAAAGCGTATTTTTCCATCTACTCACAAATGATCCAGGTCTGACTGATGCAGTAACTACCATATAAATTGTAATGTTTGAAATTTATACAAATACATGTAAAATATCACATTTAATTGTACTCATGATGTAATACTTCCTTTAGATGAAGTGTTCTTTCTGTGTTGCTGTGTAGAGAGCTAGTTACTAGGTCCCATTTACCAGCTGAAGGCAAGTACTGTTCATGCAAAAACAGCTAGCTTTACCTGCATATTGAGGGTTTTTTAATGACTGGAGTAAACGCCCATTTAAGGAGATACAAATTCAATAAAACTTAAAAAAAAAAATATGGCTAAAAACTAATGATAATAAAAAACTTCAAACACAAAATATGTGATTTAATAAGCAGTTATTTTTGGCACTGCATCAAACACAAAACATCTGACTTATTAAGAATTTATTTTTGGCACTGCATTTTAAGTCACCTTTCCTCCTTCCCCACATTCCCTCCTTGACAAGTGCTAAGTTGACTGTGGACAAGTGCTTTTGTGTTTGGGAAGATTTCTCACAGTTGGCAGAGCAGTCAGGATGTCTTTGCAAACCTGCTATCTCCACTGCCCATGAAGGATGGATTCAACTGAAGACCCCCTGACCTAGTTTTCTGAGAAAAAACAGGATTTTGCACTACTCACTCGGTCAGTTTTTGATCATAAATGATAAACTGGAGTTATGTGGCAGACAATGATAGTAAAACTAATCATGTGGCAGACAATGATAGTAAAACCCTTTCTTCCACAAAGTGAAGGTACCAGGACCTGGATTATTGTCCCAAAGTCTGCATCTTCCCGTAAGGCCTGGTTTGCGAAGCATCCAGTTGATATTTCTGGAATTCATCTTAAACTGTATGCTCTGCTAGCCCTCACAGACTGGCTGGGTGGTCCACTTCACATCAATGAACTTTTAAAACTGATTATTTACTTACTTTGCAGTTACAGGACCTTATGCTTCCTAACAAACAATAACAGTACTGTATTTCAGAATGACGTCTTTAACAGGTCAAGCCAATTTCAATCGTGAGCTGAAAATATCTCTTTGCTCAGACCTGAACCGTACATCTGATAAATATTCTCCATACACAGTGGAAAATCCATGCCGAATAAGTTTTACCTACACACACATGGAAGTACCAACACACTTCAATGCATGTACATATACACATCTGCACACATTTGCATCACTCTGTCACACAAGAAAAAAAAAATGTACTGCACTAAACATTGAAAAACCAGAACGTTTTTGTAAATCTGTAAAAATGATGAGCTGTATCATATTCATTGTGTGTAGCCGTGGGTGGAGGAAATGGGGCAATACTATATATATATATATCATTAAAAAAAAAGACTATATATATCATTAAAAAAAAAGACTAACAGCTAGCAATGAAATAGAAGCATCTGAAAATCAGTAATTTCCTGGCTACCTTTGATGTGTACATCTGGTGTACTGATACACCGAGCAATGTCAGACTCATACTATTCTTAAATCAGAAAAGTGGTCTTCATTAATTCAACTTACCATGATCAATGAGTAGTTGAATAGTCAATTTACTGCACTGAGTCAAATGGAATATAAGCTTTCTAATTTTGTTGAACAAGATTATTCCACATACACTCACACACACATGCACACACAACAAATCCACAATCTGATAAAATTTAGTATGTACTGTATGTAGAGTTTGTTCAGTATTTGAATAATAAGAGTTTGATAATTTATTGCCTTCGCCACAGTACTACAGAAATGGCTACTGTGTGATTTGGGGCTGTATACAACATATTTAACAATCACAAGACAGCATTTCAAACAATCACCAAATATATATGAACACAGCTGCTCTAAAATATGACTTTCAAGACATTAAAAAATATTAGCTTAATAAGCATAACTAAAACTAATGTCAAATTGAACAGATTACAGTTACCAAACATATTTCCTTTCTGTCATTCTTAAATCAGCAACATCTTTTTCACCCAGAAACACTCGTGCAAAATAATGCCATTCTCATAGCATATCTCTTATTTATCATTGAATTGTCTGCTTGAACCACAACAAAGAAACATTGGTATAAGAACACGGGGTAAAATTCAGTCTGTATAGATCACATTGTGAAAAGCTTTCATTCAACAAGCCAATTCCGCTCTCTTTCAGTAACAAACATTAACACAGCTTTCCCCAGCAGTAGACGACAGTCCCATTTCCACACTAACACAATGGTCTGGAAACAGACGTGTACATGCTGAATGCTTTGGAAAACACATTGCAATCATTCAGCTCAAACCTGGCATGCCTAAAGCGCACATGTATCCTTTATATCTTTCTTCAATTTACAATTTTTGGTTTTATTGAAAAAATCAACAAGCAATGAAATGTTTTTTTGTTGTTTTTTTTTACTGGTTCAATGTACAACAAAGCATCCTCTTTCACAGAATGAAGTACAATAATGCTTCTGAAATGGGGTGATGGTAGGGGGTGAACTGTAGGGAGGGTGGGTGGTTAGGGATGCTGTCAAAGAAAATGAATACAGTACAACTGACCATGACACATTAATTTATTCCTGAGATTTTGTTTTTATAACTTTCACAAGCGCCATAACCTTTACCCTTTCACATTCATTTGCACTCCCATATCAGCAGAAGCAATTCTATTAAAAATATAATTCACATGCATGTTTCTAACATTAGACAATAATAATGGCCAAAATAAGCTCAACAACAACAAACACAACATAGTCATTACAAAAAAACCCAAAACAATTAACATCAATAGTAGCAAAGATAAAGGAGAGGTGTGAAAAGGAGCAGAAGTGAGGAAAAAGAAATCTTGATGTACAGACTACTATCACACAGACTTCCACATCACAATTCAAGCTTTTTTTGGCATGAAAGAAACTGTTCCTCAATGAAGATAAAAGGTCCCACTGTTTTTAACATGTAAATTGTGGATACATTTCACAGTACTAGTTTTAATGTAAGCAAACAATAGGAATAGGAAAGTATTTGTAAAGTAAAAAAACAAAAAAGAAAACAAAAAGCTTCTGCGATAAGGTGGAAAAAACACACATTTAAAATGCCAAGAAAGCACCTGCCACAATCAAACCAAGCAGAAAGAGGGACATAAAACATGGGTGTTTTGAACCACCAACTTGCACTGAAACCAACCAACTGAAAGAGAGTGGGAGAAATAAACAGAGAACTGAGAGAGAGAGAGATAGGGATGAAGGAGAAGAAGAAGGGATTTGAAATTGAGACTACTGAGAGCAAATATGGCTGACTCCTTATTTGTATTGTATTTCGTTTTATCACAACAGATTTCTCTGTGTGAAATTCGGGCTGCTCTCCCCAGGGAGAGTGCGTCGCTATTCTACAGCACCACCCATTTTTTTGTATTTTTTCCTGTGGGTAGTTTTATTTGTTTTTCCTATCAAAGTGGATTTTTCTTCAGAATTTTGCCAGGAACAACCCTTTTGTTGCCGTGGGTTCTTTTACGTGCACTAAGTGCATGCTGCACACGGGACCTTGGTTTATCGTCTTATCCAAATGACTAGCAACCAGACCACCACTCAAGGTCTAGTGAAGGGGGAGAAAATATCTGCGGCTGAGCCGTGATTCGAACCAGTGCGCTCAGATTCTCTCGCTTCCTAGGTGGACGCATTACCTCTAGGCCATCACTCCACTTATTTCTGCCTTGAGCACAATTTCTATTCAATATGAACTCTAGTTCAACAAAGATGCACATTATACCTGCGTGTGTTTTCTCTCTTTATAATCTAGCATAATTAAATAGCATTTTTGTAAAAAGTGATCTTACACTTTCTTAACCCCTAGGCTGCCTATATGATGAGATAACTTGTCATCGCAAGCATGTACGCTTCGCTGCCACAATGATGAGATAACTCGTCATCGAAATATTCTGACTTTTCCCTGCTTTGCATTCAGTTCGTTGACAAAAATGCTGGTAGCTTTAGCTTGGGGAATCTTTCCAGATCCTATTCATAGCTAGAAACACCATCAACGTCATGAGGCAGTCCTTTATTTGAAAGGTTTTGGTTGGGTTACTGGCCGCAGTGTTTGCTTGACTCCTCTCCTCACTCGCTCAACAAAATGTCGGACTGACGCCGTGCTCAAGACATGCGATCGTGGTGAACTAAATCAACCAAGACTGCTTTTTTTAGCTGATGCTCAGAAAGAACTGAAGCATAAATTCAAAGAAGACAGTGATGAACATTTATAGGACGATGTGATACAAAATAAAGGGAGCAATCAAGAGAGTGGCCAAGATATGACTATCACTGAGTGATGCCAGCTGTGCAAACCTTAGCAGACGACAGAAAGTGACTGAATTATAAGCAGGACACAGTGTGAGCGATTTTTTTGGCACTTAGCCAACGCGGTCTGATGAGAACTGGATAAAGTGACTGTGTGAGAGGGGTGAGGAGGAGGGGGTAGAGACTGAGGGGGCATGGCCTCACACCCATATTATCACTTGGAGAAGTCACAATGCATTGTGTATCTATCTCTTTTTTTTATTTTTTTATCTTTTTTAAAAATTTTATTGTGGTTGTTCTAGTATGATTTTTGTGTGTGCAGATATCCATTTGTCCAGAAAATATATTTTAGTGCAAATTTCCTGACTAATGTTTGTAATGAACAAGTTGAAAATGTGACAAAAAACAACACTGATTTCAAAACAGCAGCATGTCACTAAAAATATATAAAATGGGAAAACATCATTTGTTTTGTGTTCTTTATTCATTTACCTTTCAGAAAATATATACTTTTATGGGTTTTTCTACAATAACAAAGAGCACAGATTTTTTTTGAAAATTTATACCCGTTTTTTGTGGAAAAAACCCTGGCAAATAGATTTAACTTAAATCTTATTTTCCTGGCAGCGAAAGGGTTAAAATCATAGTGTAAGACTGGAGATTTCAGGACTCCTTGCTGGACACACTGTGACAACTTGGCTTGCAGCCTGAAAACACTGTTCCTGATATGGAGCTCACAACCACACCACCAGTACCCATCAGGGGTGCTATCACAACTTCTCATGTCAAATTAATAACACAACAATTCAGTCCACATACACACAGACTATAAGGAATCCTCACACATTTTGTTCAGAGACCAGACATAGTGTGTTAACACTAACAGTATTTGAGAAGACCAGTCACTTTTAATCTTGCTTCACTGTAATATTAATCAAATTCAAATTCAATCAACTTGACTTTCACATATTTTGTCTTTTCTAACTGCAAGGTCTCAACAACTGCTTCAGTGGCAACAACAAGAGAGCAAACTTTGATGGCATGTAATTGAATCTGTACCCCCAGTTTAATGCTGTTTTACTGCAACTATTCTGAATGTGTGTATGTGTGTGTGACTGTGTCTGTGAAAGTATGCGAATCACATACCAGCATGTATGTGTGCCTATTCACAACCATCCCTTAAACTTCAACCGTTGCATTTATATAATAATCAAAAAAGTCTTCATGCAACAATTACATTCAGAACACAATTCATGGAAACATGACCGGCACACTATCTACTGGTGTCGAGTTCCTCATGACAGGGTGTGTTCAGTGGTGCAAGCATCACACTGACAATGTCCCTGACTCTGTCACACTGCCTTCAGTCTACCACACATTTGATGCCAGTCTCTGCCAGCTTCAGCCTAAAGGCCTCTGCTGTGAAGTGCTTTGCCACAGACATACACTACATTACCCCACTGCATTTCAACCACAAACCTGAGACCGAGTTATACATTTAGCATGAAGGCAAGAACTTGACCCTAACCATGGCCATCTTTCGTACTATGACCCCAAGTCCAGCGTCCTCCCTACATCCAGTCTATGCCAAACATGTCTGAATATGTCAAGCTTTAAGGTCATCTTATTCATTATGATCACTTTAATCTAAACTCAAGTAAAATCAATGACAAGTAATAAATGAATTACTCATAATTAAGTCCGGTTTGTTTCTTTTATTGATACTGTATAATTACAGATAACCTGAACCTGGTGAAATGCCATGTCTTACGTCTTCACATGATCCTTTTGGCTCCTTGGGGAGCATAGGACCTCCAGTCATCTTCAACCTGTGGCCTCTGGCAGTCTTCATGCTGTCTCCCTGTCAGGTCTGAGGTACCTTAACCATGTGCAATCACCATGCCACACATCTCACCAGCATTCAACCAACTCTAGCCACAATGGGTTGAGGGCAATGCAGATGGAGCAATAGACTTGTAACTGTCCACATGATGGCTGTCTCATTGAGAAAACAAGCAACACCAGTTTGAACTTAGGCTGGAGTGACAGCATGACCGTGCAGGTGCAAAGCTTAACTGAATATCATAAACAGGTGTGATCACAATCTGATTAACCTCTTCAGTGCCCCATGATGTATACATACGTCCGCAAAACTGCTTTGGTATTTGCCCCAGCATGTACAAATATATATCAGCATAATTTCAGGATTTTTCATTGTTCTATTTTAAAGTTGATATCTACTTTCATTATCCATGAGAAGCAACAATGAGTCATAATTTGTAGGTTAATTTCTTGATGTTATTGTCAATACCCCTCTCTTGATGCTGTCAAAATGGTGGATGAGGAACCACAACCTTACCCTCGTGGCTTGAAACAGCAGTGTGTTACAACAACAAAACTGAATTTCGCCATCCAAGATATTGCAGAAGCTGTACAAGTCAATGATGACAATGATTTAGTGCAAGCTGTGGCAAAATCTTGTTGGGTGGTTCATTTAATGTAACTGAAAGTTAGAATGCTGATTTGCAGAGAGGAGGCGGTGGGGGCAGTTGAAGAGCTAGATATAGCCAGCAAAGGAGAAAACATGGAGCAGGAGGTAAGTATTGCTCTGTGGCTGACCTAGAGTTGACATTAAATACAAACCATCCACTTATTCTGGGCAGCAAGGGAGAGAGAGAGTGATGAAGGAGGTGAACACTTTCCTGGAGTTGTGAATCATGTGTACAGCATGGTTTTAGAAAAACATTGATCAAACATCTATCATCTGCAGGCAAACTTATGAACAGTGCTCATCCTCCTCTTCCCCTGCACTGTGGGCAAACCGGGTCACAGTTAACCTCTTTGATACTATCTGAAAGTGAACATAAAGCTAGTGTCAGTGAGCGTGACACAGGCAGGCATTGCAATTGCGGGAAGTGTAGAAGTATAATCAGTGTGTTGAATGAACTTATGACAATAAGAATTTGAGAGACTGTTCATTCTCCTTTCAGATAAAGTATGGGTTATGAAAAGGAAATTTTCTATCTAAAATTACGTTTAAATAACATACTTACCATGACCCAACTAGTGCAGACTCCAGCAGGGGTCTGACATTCCTGTCCTGTGCAAACTACTATCCGCCTATGCGGAGAAAACGAAAGCAACTACGGCCGATAACCTCCCGGAAGTAGGTAACCTCCCCTTTGTCCCCCTGGCTAGCGCCCTCTTTTGACGGCAATAGGCCATCACCAGTGCAGTGAGCAGGGAGAACAGGAAGCGGGGAGGACGGGAGGGTCTTAAATTTGGGTCACGGTAAGTATGTTATTTAAACGTAATTTTAGACAGAAAATTTCCTTTTAATTACACATACTTAACCGTGACCCAACTAGTGCAGAATAGTGCGACAAGGTGGAGGGTTCGCCTGTTCTACTGTCTGTGTGCTGCGATGGCCCGTTGTGCAACTACCACAGAAGCGATGCCTCTTGAGCCATCATCCCACAAGCATGCGACGTCTCTCAGGTAGAAGTCAATGAAGGTAGCAGGGTTTTTCCAGTATGCAGCATCCATGATGTCTTGCAGCCGTGCTGAGTGCGCTAAGGCAAGAGAAGAGGACCATGCTCTGACTTCATGTGCTCTGGCTGAGGAGGCATCAAGTCTCAATCCTTCTGTTCTATCGCCAGTGCGCTGCGATGGCCTGTTGTGTGACCACTGCAGAGGCAACACCTCTTGAGCCATCATCCCTAAAGCAATAGACGTCCCTCAAGTAGAATTCCATGAAGGTAGAGTGTACTGTGTCACCTAAGGATATTGGTGCGGGCAAAGAAGACTGAGGTCCGCAGCTGTATTGTGGGAGAGGTCTGTGGACCACATCGCTCCTGGTGGAGCATAGGCCATCGACGACCCCTCGCCATCGCACTCTGTTCTGGGCTGTTCTGGCCATTCCAGTCCAGTTGGTCCCTTGCTGCTTCAGCTCTGCCTCGGTATCTCGCCTCCAGCTGTTTCGAGGCCGGCCTCTCTTCCTCTTTCCCTGCGGGTTCCAGGTCAGGGCTTGGCGTGTGATGCTGGACGCTGGCTTCCTGAGGGTGTGTCCGATCCAGCCCCACTTCCTCCGCAATATCTGCTTGGCCACTGGTTCCTGTCCTGCTTGCTCCCACAGATCTTCGTTTCGGATCTTCTCCTGCCATCGGATCTTGTAGATGCGCCTCAGACAGGTGTTGAAGAATGTCTGAATTTCTGCTGCATCGTCTGTGTTGTCCGCCATGTCTGTGGACCACAGCTGTGCTGATAAATGTAGCGCAAAGAAAATCGGGTCGGTGTCTTGAATCCACACTTTACTGAGAGCCCTTCGAATCAAAGGAAGGGAAGGAAACACATACCCTATAGGGTTGTCTTACATGAGCACGGTTGAGCGTCAATGCAAGGAGGTGGTTTGGTCTGATGATTCCACATCGGTTGTGGGCCGATAGTGGAAGTGGTATATGTGTTTAGAGGAAACTGTGGCACGAGACAGAGGTAGGCCACCATGTTGGGCTTGCCTTAGGTGTGACAGCCATATCTGTAGAGCTCCTCCATGAGAGCTGACAGGCGATAGGTGCCCCCCCCCCCCCCCCACCCCCCCCCCACACACACACTTTTCTGTCGTTGCCAAAAAAGACAGCACTGGCATGTTGCCTATGCATAGAAGGGCAGAGATTTGGCAATAAGAGACTTGAGGTCCCTGGTGTCTCTGGAACAGGGCTGTGTAATTGCCCAGGTAGATACCATCGCGAAGGGGCATACAGAAGACTTGGTAGCTTCTCTATCTGAGTGTCGCATGTTGGAGCAACCTGCAGAAAGTTGTCGGCAGTCAATGGCTGGGATGGATCAGGCTGTGGGAGTGCACTTCATGTGCCTCCAGGTCACTGAGTCTCATTCTGTGGTGGAATTCCTAATGGAAGAGGGTTTCCATGGGGAAAATTTTTGCTGAAGGTTCTTTAGTGAGAAAGGGGACCAGATCCATGACAGGCCTCTGGCTGTGTGTGGTGTGCACTCAGTCTGGGATGGAGCAGGGCGGGGGCAGGGAGGAAAGTGGCTGTGGATTTGTTGTACTGGCCATTTACATCAAATCACTGATCTGACATGTGTTTTCAGTATGGCCAACAGTAAAGTGAGTGCTGTATTATCAGCGGTTTCTGAATTGCAAAGTGAAATCATTAGCAGCTTAGTCTTTCATGAAGGACTGTCTCTCTCAGACCAGAAGGCAAATTGCACTGGGACTTAGTGCTGTAGCCTTGAGGGCTAACTAGCCTTTGGGATCCGTGCCAATGGTGAGTCCAAAGGCCCTCTTGATCGAGGGACTGGGGATGCAACTTGGGCAAAACACTCTCTACTATAAATTGTATAATCATATTCCAGCCCGAATAGTCAGGACAGCAGTTGCCTGCTCTGCTGATCTGATGGTCACTGTCGTACACGACTGATTATCATATACTGGTCCTAGGGGGACACCAGTCAGCATGGGTAAATCAGGAAACAGCTGCTGTGTGCTTGAGGGATGAAGGTGTCCACCATGCAGGTTATGTTGAAATGTAAGGAAGCCGGAGGAAGTTGACGGGGTCTTGTGGTGCAACCATGTGTCTGAAAGACATGATGCTTGCTTCCGAAGTGACAACAAAGTCATCCTCTGACAGGCCCTTGACTGAAGGCTGGGGCTCCATGATGGGATAGCCTGCCTAGGCTAGAAACCCCTGGAAGTGTCTCACTGGAAAGACAGTGCTTGAGAAGGAATGCCCATCTGTAACCACAACAGTGGTTGTGTGTTGAGGCTGAAAGGATCAGGCAGGGAAGACCAAGTGCAGAAAGTGCTTTCAAACGCCAATTGTTTGAGACGTTGATGCTGGATTTCTGTTCAAGCAAGGTGATGGGGTGAACTAATGTGCTTGAATGCAGCATCTGCCGTGTTGGTATGAGTGGGCAGAAAGGTATGCCCCTGTGGGTAATGAACGGTTCGTTGTGCTTTGTGAGACGCATCCGTCCTCGTCAATATGCCATTCTCCTGAGTGTAGAGGAAAACAATTATTACCCAGGCCTTCTGCTACTAGTGAGGAGTGGAAGAGATGGACTTAGGGTGATTGTCTCCTGCCCAGTAGGCAGTTTTTGGGCCTGCTAAAACTTGGAAAGAATGAAGGGCATGTGTGTCCGGAGTGGCACCTCTAAATGGGACTGCCTTATCCCTCCTTGTACCAGGTTAGGGCATCTCTAGCCCTGTGGGTGATTGTTGATGGCAAATGAGTTGGGTTGCCTTGTCCCTCCATGCACCAAGAGAGGGCATCCTTAGCCCTGTGGGTGGGAAGGGAGTGTGTGTGGGTCTCTAAGGACCAGCCACTACTGATATGTGAAGGAGCATACATTCAGGTGTGAATGAGGCAGTTTTGTCTGTGAGTGCAGACGTCCTCCGAAAGCAAGGTTGGGATGAATTTATGAAAATGAATACATATATGCGCAATGGGATCTTCCATCAACTCAAGTGATGGGGTCAGGGATATGCTAATGACATGACAAGAGATCAAGTCACGAGAAATAAGTGGCTGTACAAGCAAACGTGTAACATGCACAGATATACCCAAGTAAATGGGTAAGTGTGCATAATCCGTAATGGGAAGGAATCTGTGTATGCACCTATATATAAGAGATACATATGCATATGAATAAAGTGCCAGTATGTAGACACAGAGAGATCTGGGCATGTGAACAGAATGACGCAATTGCAAGTGTGCCTATATTGCTATGTAGGGAATCTCAATGAATAGATGTCAATGAATAGAGTAAGCGCACACACATATATACCGAGGGATAAGTATATATGTATAAGTGTAAATAGAAATGTGTATAAATGTAGCAAGATATGGTATATATATATATATATATATATACAATTTTTTTTTTTTTTAAATTTAAATTTAAATTTTTTTTTTTTATAAGAAATCAAAAAGAATAGAAGGGGAAATATTGTGATTTATTTCCTGTTATTGTGTATAACCAGAAAAGAATAGTAACAGGGATGGTTGCCTGCAGAGGACTGTGTGCAAGTGTGGGGGGATGAAGAACCCCAAAGTTCAGTGGCCAATAGCCTGAGAAACAGCAAGAAAGGTGCAGTTGCTATGCAAAGTTGTGTAAAGTCCATGAATGGGCATCAGGACCCAATGAGAAACCAAAAAAAAAACATCGTTGGTGGACAGCACTTGTGGAGTGACGTGCTGTGTCGGCGAAAGTAACTACAGCGTCAACCGCCTAGGTTACAAATGTGGAGTTGCCTCCCTTGGCGCCAATAATCGTTGAAAAGGATGGTGTCTTTAGAGCACATATCCCCTGGTGCAATGTGTCCTCGCTGTAGAGGAAGAAGTGTCATGCTGCGTGTGAGAGTCCATGGTTCAATGCCACCGTAACTGACACAGGTGAATACGGTCACAAGGGGAATAATTATGATGTCCCTTAGTGCTGTGGGCATCCCAACCCGAATCGGTCGCCATTGGATGTGAGACGGTTGGGGCATGTGGCATGACGGCGCCGTAATCCAGTGTTATGGGCGTCGTGGAGGAGGGGGTGACAAGTCCGTCGGCTTGCCGTGGGATGTGCATCCCCCTGTAGCTGAACGGCGGTCCAACCTCGCGAATAGTTCCTGCGAGAGGACCGACGTTCAGCTGTTGTGTGTTGACAGATAAAGGGATAGACAAGATTGGCCCGAGCACTGCCGAGAAGCAGGATTGAGTTATTAAGAGACACTCCAACGTGGAAGTGCCGATATTAGTCTGGGTAACAGCAGAGTTAGGCAATGGGGCAGAAGAATCCAGCACTGCCTAAGTTCAAATAGGCCGTGCACATACCTGCTCTGTGGGCGAGGGGTGGTGCAGGCGCAAGGTGTGGTACAGGGAAGCAGAGTGGTGCATAATTGCTGCAGCAAGTTAGCGATGAGTTGCTGATTGTTTGGTTGAGCAGCTTGCTGAGACGCCATTAGTGGATGGGAAACAGCAGCAACTGGCGGTGTGGCAGATGGGGTCATCACCGCATAGCTTGGTGGGACCGTGCACGCACCCACACTGTAGGCGAGGACAGTGTTGGTGCAAGGGAAATAACTGCGGAAGTCATCGGCAAGGGTGCCAAAGCAGGGGTTGCCTCCCTTGGATCGGGCGCTCCGGACAAGGAGGGGGTGCACACATATGGGCGAGCGTGTCCCCTAGTGGTCCACCTTCCTCCCTACACCAGGGGAGGGCATCCCTACGCGCCTCGGTCGCCATTGGATCCGAGACGGTCGAAGCATGCCGCGTGGGGGGGTCGCGTGATCCGATGTCACGGCTGCCACCACGGACGCATCGCACATAGGGCCCAGTCTAACGTGCGAATCCAAAACAAGCTTTTTTTTTCTTTTTTTTTTGGTGTTGTTTCCCCAAAGGGATTGTGGTACATTCCATTGGTGCAACTGTGGTTATGGGTAAAGAGACAGAGGAGATCGACTCGTACACTGCCGACTGGCAGGGCCGAGAAAACGCGGATCGCGTCGAGTGCGTTCACGTATTGATAAAAATGACATTAAAGGCAACACTGACCCGAGTGTGTGGCAACAAACCTCTAGAAGTCACCAGAGGAGGTGTAGGAGGTGGTGGAGGTCTGGAGTTGACCGGAGGGAGCGGAGAAGGCGGCGGATTGGCGTTGCTAAGAGGGCCAGGAGTAGAGGGCCCAGAGTGTCAGTGAATCGATTGCGATCGCGCCTTAATTTTAGCGCGATCGCCCAATCGAGCTACATAATTAATGTGACCTGGTTGGAGACATAGTTTGACAAAAAACAAGAATGCCAGAGAATTGACAGACAGAAAATACGAAAAAAAAACTTAGCCGTATGAAGAGCACAGGAACAGGAGTCATAATAGCTGCCGGAAAAAGAGGGCGCTAGCCAGGGGGACAAATGGGAGGTGACCCAAATTTAAGACCCTCCCGTCCTCCCCGCTTCCTGTTCTCCCTGCAGGCTGCACTGGTGATGGCATATTACCGTCAAAAGAGGGCGCTAGCCAGGGGGACAAAGGGGAGCTTACCTACTTCCGGGAAGTTATCGGCTGTAGTTGCTTTCGTTTTCTCCGCATAGGCGGATAGTAGTTTGCACAGGACAGAATGTAATGTCAGACCCCTGCCGGAGTCTGCACTAAGCACACTGGCTCCAATCCATCACCTGTTGACCTGAAATCCTGGCACAGTCTGATGGTTTCAGTGGAAACTTGTTTTGTCCATCCTGTCAACATGTGTTCTGACACCTCCATCAAATGATTGTCAGTGACCAGACGGGCCAAATCACACCTCACACCTGTCTCTTCTTCCTGCCGGCAACAGGCCACCACAGCACTACAGGCAAGTCCGTCAACAGTGTACACAATCTGACCACAACTTTACTTTAATCAATGAAAATAAATAAAGCCGAGTTCTACAATAATGCCATATGTTTTTTCTTGTTGCAAGCCACAATACTGGCCAACCAAACAGTTGTAAAACAAAACCACCACCACAATCAAGGAAAAATGTGGCATCTCCTTTGATAAACAAGACCCAAATCATCAGCAACAGAAACAAAGATGGTTGGTGCAAAGTGGTTACAGAATGGTATCAACAACAGGTACATGTATAACATCCAGAACAGTTGTGTCACAACACCTTGGAAGCAACAGTCGGTAACAGTTGTCAACAGTACTAAAACATCTGTTGAGTGGTTCAGTGTAACAGGGAACAAGTACTGTAAGCTTTGCCTCATTACATGGCTTTTCAGCTCCAAACAGTTAACACAGTCACATGAAAGCCTGGTGCTTTCCTTTGCTTACCAATAAAACTGCACATTCACACACACACACACAATGTCCGTGTTGGAAGGTGTGTCAGTGTGCTGTATCCCTAACCTCAGAGGTGTACAGACAGGGATTCAGCAGCTGTAGTGTGCTTACAACATTCTTTCCCATGATGGATGCAATCTAGTCTAAACTATCAGTATTTGAGTAAATTTTCTCCTTTTTCTTCTGCTTATGGCAGTCTTATGTCCCTTTAACACTCAAAGTGCTGGATATAATAAAACATACATACAGAAATCATGCTTAAAACAAAGGGATAGTTTGCCTCCGCTACCTGTGCTCTGATTTGGGGCATTTGTATGCTTATCAGTAAGAATAAATAGGTAAACCTATACATTTTTGGAAAGTAGAGTGAATGAAGAATCAGATAAAAGTAAGAAAAAGGCTGTACCTTGTAAGTAGTTGGAGATATTCCACAGGATATAAACAACAAATTTTGCACACTTGTTTTCAAAAAACGTCAACCACAATATTTATAGGTATTTTCACATCTTTTACAGAGTCAAAATCTCAAAATTGGCATTAAACTGTGCAGAAAATGTTCTGGCTGCAGAATCATGATATGAATATAACTGAAACAATGAAATTATAAGCATTGTATTATTTGTTTGAGATACGCCCACCGATGCCACGCACGCGCACATCTACAATACTTTATGCAATCAAAGGCAAAAACAGAAATAAATGTTTTCTTTTAGCTCATGTTGCTTTCAAAAGCAGCAAGAATGCTTTAAATCAAAATAATTTCCAGTTTTCTAGCTTGATTTGGTCAAGAAATCGCAATAGATCCATGCCTAACACACTTTACCACCCCTCCCCACCCCCATCACCCACCCCCCCGTTTTTGTGGCTGGAGACACAAAACTGAATGAACAACAAGCAAGCCAGCATGCCCAAGTGTCAAAATAACAAAGCCGTTTTCACCAGAATCCCTGTCAGCAAACGAATCATCACTAGTGACAAGGTCACTCATTTCCTGAGCTTTGTCAACTTCAGTGTTACTCATTGTTTACAAAAAAGACGAAGATCTGGACTTATAAACTCGGTCAAAGTTTGTGCAAACACAAGCAGGGAGGCAGTAACACCAGAACGAGGCAGTTTTACGAAGGCTGCCGAGTATAGCTGTACGATGTCGGACCTTACGTAAACAGAGCCACGATCGTGGCCCATCGCACTTTACTGGGAAAGCCACGATCGTGGCTCATCGCGCTCTCCGGGTTAATTAGACTATATTCACTTTGATGTGCATATGTGATGCCAAGCTGGAGTACAAGAAAACAATACCAAGTATATGTGAAGGTGATATGTATCAAACAGTCCAGGAGCAGTACTGTTTAAAAAAACAAGATACTAAGTACACAGGTATACTGAGGGGGTAGTTCGTTAACCAAAAAGATCAGTTTTAATTCTGATTAGGGGTACTATCAGGGTAAATAACCAGTCTAAAGTTATCTGCATTCCTTTTTTTTTTTCTTCTGTCAAGTCAATTTTGCAAGCTTATTTCAGCCACAAAACTAAGTCTATAATTCATATGAAGCAAATGAATTTATTTCAATAGCAGTGGTCTTACTCTATTGCCCTTAACACAAGAGCTTCTCTTAATTCTAGCAACTTGTACCCTCAATACATAATTTGTCTTGGTTATTCTTTCTTCAATAGAATAGAAAAGAAAACAAGCACAACAAAAAACAAAAACAAACAAACAAAAAAAGCCAATACACCATACTAACATTGAAGTCAAAACCAAGAACACAGCTCTTTAAACACATCAGTGAACACACTTCCATGTGTTGAAAAATGCACTAACTCTGAATTAAAATCCATGAAAATGAAAACTAACTTCCCACATACTCACACACACACACACACAATCAGACACACATACATTCTAATACTGTACAAAACACTGCATGCTGGGAAAAACATTCATCTGTTCAATATATAGCTCACTGCTTTCATTCTCTCCTGTGCCAGCCCTTTTTGTTTTTCTTCAAAACATGAATCATGACCATTTGAAGTGATTGCCAAGTCTTTTTCTTTCAATGAATAATAGTTTTAAAGTAGGAGTGCAGAAAGGATAATGAAGTTATTCAAATGTGCTTATTATCATTTCTTTAGTGTTTTCTTCTGAGTATATCATAAATGTATACACAAACTCATGACTCTTTCAAAATATACAGTTTGTATTATTCAATTAACTGTCATATAAAAATAATGTACTGCTGGAGTGTTATTTCTGTTCTATGTAATATGGAGATTTCTGTATCTCTGTCTGCATAAGACTGTGTGTATAAGAGAGTGTATGTGAGAGTTAATGTGCATGTCTGTATTATATTTGGTAGGATTTCTGAACGACATTTTTGCCTGTCTGTGCATGTGTACACACATGCATGAATGTGTGCGAGTATAGGTTCACAAGGATATAGGAAGGTGATATAAATAATAGTGCGACAGGAGATGATGAAAGGGAAGACAGGTGGCCAGCTCCATGTTGATGCTGATCTGCCCCCCTCCTCCTGTCACACTGCCCAGGGAACAGCCCCTCTTGCCTTCCTTGACCGCAGTCCCACTGTTCTACACTGGGCACCTGTCACACTAACACTGCACCACACTCACAGAAAAAAACATAATGAATGCTTTTACTGAAGGGAGTAACACAGTTCTCAGAGCACCCAAACAACATCACTGCGAGGCTCCACTGTCAGTAGTCCCAGCTCCACTGCTGTCAACTTCAGCTGATTAATCCTTTTCATCAGCATAAAGATACTAGAGTAACCAGAGCAACACAATCAAACATAAAAGACTACCACTCCCCACTGAGCCATAAAACCTTTGATTGAACCTGGTCCTGCAGTTTTTCACCAAACCCTTCAGTACATGTGCTATCAAAGCCCCCTGGACATCTTTGTGCTATCAAAGCCTTCACCACATGTGCTATCAAAACTTTCTGCACATCTTTGTGCTATCAAAACCTTCAGCACGTGTGCTATCAAAGCTTTCTGCACATCTTTGTGCTGTCAAAACCTTCAGAACATGTGCTATCAAAGCTTTCTGCACATCTTTGTGCAATCAAAGCCTTCAGCACATGTGCTATCAAAGCCTCCTGGACATGTGCTTTGATCGCCTTCAGAACATGTACTATCAAAGCCTCCTGCACATGTGCTATCAAAGCCTTCAGCACAGGTGCTATCAAAGCCTCCTGCGCATGTGCTATCAAAGCCTTCAATTTGCACTGGCTTCTTCAACCCACCCTACAGAACACCCACTGGGACTCACACTCAACACCCCACACTCTGATTTTGAAGTTTCCCTCTCTCTGAACACACACTCTGGTGCTCCTTCACTGTCATTTAGCAAGCACACTTCACAGCACAATCCACACAGCAACATGCAGACTCTGTCTATTATTCATCACCATTCTGGCCATGTTTCATGACAACTCACACACTTGTCCACATTCACACTTCTCTCTTTACTCTGTACAGTATGCACACTGTTTCTTAATGCAATAAATCTCTCCAGGAAAGATGATATTTGATCATCCCACAGTTGTACACAAACACACACTTGCACACAGAATTTTATCTTTTAGTCTACCACATGTATGCACCTCACCCACACACAGCAGTCTGTATCTGCCCTTGGAGCATTGTGTCCACTAATCTACCGGTCGGGTCTCCAGATGTTTTTTCTTCTCTTTCTGTTTGAAGCTGCCCCCCCGGGGCTTGGCCCCCACCTGATTAGCAGAGGAGTGCCTCATGCGGCCCCCGTTGGAGGCTCCACTTTTGTCACTGGTGTCTTTGTCTGTGGGCGAGTGCATGGACCCCATGGAAAGTGAGGACATTGACGATGACAGGTTCAATGTCGATGAGATCGCCAAAGAGTCCAGGTCATCGCCTGGGAGACAGGACTCCACCATCATCGCTTTCTCCAAGCAGTTCACAAACAGTTCTGCAATGTCACTGGATCCAGTGGACTGTAAAAATACAAAACAAACACCAGACATGTGGAGTTCTGATATTTGACATAAAAAACAATGGGGCAAAAAATGGGACTTTTGATAAATATGCGAAAGGAAGTTGGGAGATCTGAAGAATTAACATACTGATAAAAATGAACAAGGAAACTACATAACAAGCATCCTTTACCATAATCAAAGATTTATTTTTGAGAGAACTGAATTTGCAAGGACTGTATTACTGATGATCTTGCTATCTCATTTGAACATGCTCAACAGCTGGGATTCAGTACTGTTTGCAAATGGTAGCATTCCTACTTGCTGCACAACCTCCTTAACAGTCTTCAAAAATAATACATTATTTAATTCAGACCTGCCAACCCCTGACCCCTTAACAGACATGAGATAAATACTTTCAGCGACAGAGAGGAATATTTTGAAGTCAAGAATGTTTTCAGTATCACACCCAAAACAAAATGACACATTTCTTTTGCCATTCAGAATACTTCTTTGACATTCTTTATTTCCTCTATTGTATATTTTTAGTACTTCTGAAACAGACAGTGATATACTGTCTTTGTATTAAGACACACTGAATTCTTCAGAGATGCTGAGGTCACTTTCTTGCATTTCTGCAACAAAATGTCTCTCAGTTCACTGCTATAGTACAGTCCCTCTTAACAACAAGAAACTTTGAAAACAATGTCTCTGTGGTAATCACTCCAGACACTCCTTTGAAGAACTCATGCTTTTGAAGAACTCTCGCCAAAATAAGTGACTACAGATGAAGTTGTAGCTTTGGCTATGTTGTAATGTCAAAGTTTGAGTAATGCAGTGCATCCAGACAACATCCACGCAAAATCTGAAAATGTTTAATGAAGTGAGCACACTGTGTTGAAGGCTTGATAAACACTTACAGTTAATGGTACAATACACAGATACTTCTCTGTGTGTTCCAAGTGGAACCTCTCATTACTCTCTTTTTGTTTTCCAGCTTAAGGCAACCTAAACCTGACACACACTTCAATGTGAAAGTTGGAAGTTGCGAACCTAAACTGTTTAACTCTCCATTACACACCCCAGCTGTGCAGCTCTGTGCACTCACAGATAGCAAAACTGTTTTCTTTTTTCTAGAGCAGAATTTTTTTTTTTTGGGGGGGGGGGGGGGGGGGGGGGCGGCAAGTGGAAGAGTAGAATCAAGTGATAACCAAACAAGATAAATTCCACTGAAAATGGAAGCGTTGGCTGGCCTGTTAATTGATATACACTCCACACACACACTCATGTGAACATAAGACACACACTCATGAACAAATGTGTGCTCCCCCCACCCCCTCCCTTCCCCTTCACACATATACAAAACTCGCAGATGTTTACCTTTGTGAATGTCCCAGCAAACCTCCACAAGCCACCAAACCCAATACCTGCAACACAGAATCAGTTGATCATTGTTTTTGTTGTTATATTCGTTCATAGCCGACTGAGTCCAATTCACTACCAGAAGGCACTAACAAATTTCTCATTGAAAACAAGAGCTAGCTGCTGATTTTATGTCTCAGAAAAGCAAGTGGAAGGGTACTGACTCTGGAGGTAGGATAGCTGCTGCTGTGTGGCGTCCTCACAGGCAATCATGTTCTGAATGATGGACTGCACAGCATTCAGGATGGCCTGGTCATGGCACAGGGACAGCACACTGTTGATCTTGGCATCCAGCAGGCTGTGACTGCACACACACACACACACACACAAACACAGAGAGTCACACACACACAAACACAGAGTCTCACACACACACACACACAAACACAGAGAGACACACACACAAACACAGAGTCACACACACACACACACAGTCACACACACACACACAAACACAGAGACTCACACACACACACAGAGTTGCACATGCACAGCTATCAATTCCTGCACCTCTAAAAAGCGACAGCCATCACATTCCAAGGAACCAGGACACACCAGTGTTTACATATCTCAATCATAATGCTTCTTAAGTGAACCACACTGACCATTGGGTAGACAAGAATGGTCCAGTTGTGTGATTACTATTTTGTTGTTTCTGCCTTCCCTTTTCTTCTACTTGGTGACATGGAGACTCTAAGAATGATGAAAATATGACACGTAGTCAGCACAAAATGAATTTTAAATAAAGTTTTGTAAATACTATAATCTTTTAACAAATTCATCAAAAGAAATAAAGCATCAACCTACAGACTTGGTGGCAATCACTTTCCTGTGTTCAGCAGAAAGTAAATACATTCTTTTTTTTATTTTTTTAGTACTTTAAATGCAATTTACATGAGTGACAGTGAAAACACAGAAAACATGGTCATGATAAAAATTATTTAAAAAAAAGTTCCTGTGCATAAAACCATAGCTGTCATTTGCACTTTTTGTCACTAAATGATTACAAAAATATACACACATGAAAGAAACAAAAGGCATGCGACAATCATTACAAAAGAACAAAAATAAGAAAAAGAAAAACTCAAAAAAGAGTTCTAGATTCCTCCACAAAGGTGGGGCACTACTTTGTGTCAACAGACCAGTCAGACAATTCACACACAGTGTAATTCAGTAACATAGGGTGGACTGACCCAGCTGACAGACACCATGTGACAGGATCACCTCAGGTTACTTACATGACTGGGAACACCTTTGGGAAGACGACAGAAGCCTCCGCCAGGTACTCATACAGAATGCGAGTTTCATTCTCATCAGTTGTGTTTCGTACCAGGGTGGCCTGCAACATCACAGCATCTCTTCAATGAACACTCCCTTACTTTAGATCATACAAGCATGGAAACATAAACAAATACACAACTACATAAATTAACAAGAGAGGCAAGGCCTTCAAGACTCACTTGTGACATGCACTTTATCCAGTAAAGGAATCATGAGGAAAAAAAAAAGATTTAAAAAAATCGTTGAAGTGCGTTCTGTATCAAATATCTATAAGCTTTTAAAAAACAACAACAAAATCCAAACAAACAAGGCATGCTAGCGGGACTGAACCAAGGATGTTCTATTCGGAAACAAAAAGTCTTATTCGCAACGCTACAGCGAATCTGCCATCACTCGATCATGTCGGGGCTGTGTGTGTCACCCTGTGAGATGTGCTGGGTTGGGTCCAGTGGGGAGCGGACAAGGGGTTGGCCCCTGGTCCTCCTGGCAACCCAGCGTGCACCATATGACAGGATAGAATGGGTATGGGTAGAATGGGGATAACCACTCGTGGGCACCAGCCATCCTGTGACCCCAACCCCAAGGGTCACTGGTGCCTTGACCTCCATGAAGGGAAAAACCTGGCCAAGTTGGAGGGAGGTCAGATCCGACTTGGGTGTCAGCGGAGATTAGAAAAGAGAGATAAACCACTCGCGGCAGGCCCCTTCTTTCTGTCTACAACAGTGCTGAAGCCGTTTTGGGGCACACACGCAGTGCGGAAGGGTGGGGGTAAATCACCCTCTCCTTCCCCACCTGAAGGAAACTGGTCGGTTCTGACGGTTCAGCTGCAGTAAAGCGAAAGTTAAGTTACACCTGGAATTTCCCACGTGTAGTAAGATTCGCTGTACACAATGAAAACCGATTCATTTTTGCTTTGGTTTTTAGCACGTTTGCATCTGCTTGAATATAGATAATATAAAAAGAAAATAAAGCAGCTCCCCCCACCACCAACTCCCCCCCCTCCCCGAGCGCAATGTTGCACATGAGAGAGACAGTTATAAATTATTGAACTGCGTTTTCGTAACGCTACTTTTTCTTCACACTTTCTGGTTTACATCACCATTTCTTCAAAAAAAAAAAACAAAAAAAAAAAAAAATATATATCAAAACATAAAACACATATTCAGCTCTGTCTCTCTTCTAACATCTGTCTATACATACATACATGAATACATATATACATAATTTCATATAGATCTATCAGTATGTAAATCTAAATCTATCTATATGTACATAATCATATATATAATTCATATATATACGAACGCTTCATGTTGCCCGAGCAGACCGTTGTATTGTGCTCTATCTCTCTCTCTAAGTCTCTGTCTCTCTCTCTCGGGAGTTTTACATGGCTGTTAAAAGCATCTACGATTCTGTACTTGTATGTGTTCGTGACAAAGGTATTTATTCAGACTTTTTTCAGTGTCCAAGAGGGGTTAAACAAGGTTGTATGCCAAGCACACAGCTGTTTTCCTTTTTCATCGGTGAATTGGCAGTGGAGTTATCAAAGAAGGGGAGACATGAAATACAAATGATACCTGGCGCAACAGATTTGCTCTTAATGCTATTTGCTGATGATGTTCTCTTGTCTGACACACCCATAGGGTTACAAAATCAATTAAATGCCCTTAAGCAAGAAACAGACAGACTACAACAAACAGTGAATCTCGATAAGACCAATATTATAGTTTTCCGCAATGGAGGTCATCTTTCGACTCATGAAAAATGGTGCTGTGGTGATAGGGAAATAAAAGTAACCAATACATATAAATATTTAGGAATGTTATTCACAACAAAATTGAGTTTGACATCTGCGTGGGATGAAGCAAACAGAAAAGGGAAAAAAGGTGTAATCCAAATTATAAAATCACTCAGGAGACTGCGTTCGACTGACGCTTTCCTTTGGTTTGGGCGGGGCAAAGGCAGCTCATGAATAATGAATGCGTGTCGCGGCGCAGGCTGCCTGGCTTCAGCAATTTCTGCAAGTGGTTTATCTCTCTTTTCTAATCTCCGGTGTCAGTCCCGCCCGAAGACGAGCAGGCTGACTGCCCAGAACCGCCTGGCACGCACGGGCCTCCCCCAGCAGGGGAGACCGGCTGGATAGTGGGAGGGAAGACCTGCAGAGCAGGTGGCCACGCGCCCCGAATCCCCTCCCGTGGGGAGACTGGGGTGGCTTGGTCCGGGGTGGGCAAAGTAGAGGTCCCTCTTCCCCCCCCCCCCCCCTCCCCCGCACCAAAATTTTCTCCCCCCCCAGAAGGAGGTGGGAGAGGGGGTCGACAGAGGAGGGAGGAGGGGGAACAGCAATGGGGCCCCTGAGGGCCGTCTCCGAGTGGGGACACGGGTCACTGCCGGGCGTGGTCTCCCGTTGGGAGTTCGCGCCTAGCCGCGAGTCCCCACCACCAGGAGAGGACTTGCCACTCCCCCCTCTTCCTGCCTCGCGCTGGGACACCTCGGGAGGCGACGCTCGTACCCCTTTCCCCCCGGTCCCCTTCATGACTGTTTTACTGGTACGAGTGTCGCCTCCGTGATCAGCGTCTAAAGACGCATCGCCGCGGTCCCTATCAGGAGGAATCATGAGCTCCGGGCCTGGGAGAGTCTCTTGCCGAGTCTCAATCCCAGCCTCATGATTCCTGCCATCATGGGATGGCATACAAGGCATGGTACCCGCGCTTAGGCACCCAGCGAAATCCGATCCCCAACAGAGAAAGAAAAGACAGGATCAACTTAGAGGTAGAGAAAAACGAACAAATCGAGGGGGCCGAGTCGAATCGAATACACAGATGTAAGAATACAATAAACACAAGCCGCATGCAGCAAAATAAGGCCAAATGAATACGCTTAATAGCCAAAAAAAGCGTAAGACGAGACAGAGCATAAACCTGACAAGATGGCGTGGAGAGCCTTGGCCAAAGGAATGATTCAGCGCTTATAGCTTTTAGAGGCGTTTGACTGGCTAAGAACGGACCGGGCAAGACGGCTCGTCTTTTCACTGTTAGCTGCGCGAAATTTGGCCAAGCAGAGCAAACCGATAGGCCTAGTTTGCATCAGTTTGACATGGTACAGTATATGACACCAAATCTGTCATCACTCGATCAAATTTAAGATTTCAAAGCTAAGTGTTTTTTGTTTATTTTTAGCCTGATAAATATATTATTGTATTTGAAATATATATCAACAAACCTATATTTGTATTCCATTTAAATTGTTTTGGGGATATATCTCGATTACTTAAGACATTCTTTAATATGGCAGATACACATGTATCTGCACAAACCAGTCTCAGACTACAACAGGCTGACAAACTGAAAGAAACGACTGATTCGGTTTTTTTAATTATTTTATCGTTATTCCAGTTAATTCAGTATCTACTTTAGAATATTCATATGCAGTAAATACGTCCATGGTGTAGTTAGTGTCACAGCATGTGTTCTGTCCAGAATTTGTATTTCTTTTACCAAACATAGCCAACATTTCTGCAAATGAGAAGTGGTAATTTGGTGTTTTTGGATTCTGGATCAAGCCTCAACAAAATAAACTGTTTTAATGATCCGGAAATACAGCTTAAAATGGAAGACTTACAGCCTGCTATTCATATGACTGTGAAGATTTTAATTCAGACACGAAGCATGAAGCAGTGCCAGACATGAAGCAGTGACACAGACAGCTGGCCACCACTCACAGACATGAAGCAGTGACACAGACAGCTACCCACTACTCAGACATGAAGCAGTGACAACTGGCCACCACTCACAGACATGAAGCAGTGACAGCTGGCCACCACTCACAGACATGAATCAGTGACAACTGGCCACCACTCACAGACATGAAGCAGTGACAGCTGGCCACCACTCACAGACATGAAGCAGTGACAGCTGGCCACCACTCACAGACATGAAACAGTGACAACTGGCCACCACTCACAGACATGAAGCAGTGACAGCTGGCCACCACTCACAGACATGAAGCAGTGACAGCTGGCCACCACTCACAGACATGAAACAGTACCAGAGGACCACCATTCACAGACATGAATCAGTGACAACTGGCCACCACTCACAGACATGAAGCAGTGACAGCTGGCCACCACTCACAGACATGAAACAGTAACAGCTGGCCATCACTCACAGACATGAAACAGTGCCAACTGGCCACCACTCACAGACATGAAACAGTGACAGCTGGCCACCACTCACAGACATGAAGCAGTGACAGACAGCTGGCCACTACTCAGACATGAAACAGTGACAGCTGGCCACCACTCACAGACATGAAGCAGTGACAGCTGGCCACCACTCACAGACATGAAACAGTAACAGCTGGCCATCACTCACAGACATGAAACAGTGCCAACTGGCCACCACTCACAGACATGAAACAGTGACAGCTGGCCACCACTTACAGACATGAAACAGTACCAGAGGACCACCACTCACAGACATGAAGCAGTGACAGCTGGCCACCACTCACAGACATGAAACAGTGACAGCTGGCCACCACTCACAGACATGAAGCAGTGACAGCTGGCCACCACTCACAGACATGAAGCAGTGACAGCTGGCCACCACTCACAGACATGAAACAGTGACAGCTGGCCACCACTCACAGACATGAAGCAGTGCCAGAGGCCCACCACTCACCAGCACGGTGAGGACCAGGGCCTGTGTGGGATAGTAGGTGAGGACCTCTGGGTCCAGCAACACGTTGTTTTCGTTGGAAACAGAGCTGCGCCCACTGCGGGGTGGGGCGAGCGATGCCTTGGTGGCCTCCATCTTCTTGGAGCCCGGCGTGGGCATGGAGCTGCTCCTGGTCCAGGTCTGGCGGCTGGTGTTGCCCGCAATCACTGTGGGGGGCGTGGCCGTGATGGTTGGCGTGACGCCACTAATGGCAGCGGCAGTGGTGGTGGTGGAGGTGGTGGCGGTGGAAGTAGTGGTGGTGGTGGCAGGGGGCTGAGAGCCGGGGTCAGCAGGGGAATCAAAACTGTGCCACACCTTGGGACTGGCCGCCTGAAGCAGGTGGGGCTGACCATGCAGACAGGAACATCACCCAGTGAACTGCATTGGTCACACACCACGACAATCACCCAGTGAACCGCATTGGTCACACACCATGACAATCACCCAGTGAACTGCATTGGTCACACACCATGGCAATCACCCAGTGAAACACATTGGTCACACATCACACGCATCAAGACAATCACCCAGTGAACCTCACTGGTCACACACACTGACAACCACCCACTAAACCGCATTGGTCATGCACCATGACAATCACCCAGTGAACCATACTGGTCACACACCATGACAATCACCCAGTGAACCACACTGGTCACACATCACATGCACCAAGACAATCACCCAGTGAACCACACTGGTCACACATCACACACACCATGACAGGGTTCCCAGGTGGTGGGCATGAAGCCAAAAAAGGACCTTTAAAGGACTTTATAAGGACCTCAAATCAGTTTAAAAGGACCTTTGCCGACATGACTTTACAGTACACCCCAATCTATTTGACATGCAGAACAGCAGACACTTACCTCTCATAAACGGAAGAACAGCTAATCCCATTTGACTGTCGTATTTAGTCTTTGCAATTCACGTCACTGTAGGTCTCTTTGGCTGAATGTTATTGTCACAAAGTTTTATTTCACAAGTATATAGATTATTGAGTTATCAATTTCACTGTGAACAGTGTGAGTCACGAACTATTGTAGACACATAATGATGAATCACTGTCATTCTTTTTACCATCAGATCCACTACACTACTATTACACATTCTACTGTCACATCCACTATACTACTATTTACACATGTATTTTTCTTCAGTTCACACACTTCACAGTTTCTTAAGTTCCTCTTGTTTCTTTGCCAGTTGAATGGATAGACTGCTGGCTATGTCTTCTTTGTCCCTTGAAGACAGGCGAAGCTCATTGGACCTGTCCACCAATGTGAAGCTCCTCTGTTCCTGAGCTTTAAAACTCAGGTTGTCAACTTCAACAGCGAGTTGCTTTGAATCATTTTCTGCTTTCTTTTTCTTCTTCTCCAGCTCCCCAATCTCTTGTTCAAGAGCCTTCCGCTTCAGTTGGTTCTGGGTTGTCTCCTTTTCCTGACGCTGTTCTTTCAGGTGTTCTTTGTATCTGCCCCATGCAGCACTTTCAGACACCAGGGGGGCTTGTCCAGCTTGACGTTCTGGATTCCACCAACATCACGGATGTGGTCTATTATGACCCGTCGGGCTTTGAGAGCTTTCTGGCTCAGATTGTCAGCAGAAGCTTCTTTATTGTAGGAAAATCCTCGTTCTACTGTGGCTTGCCCATGGGACAGCAACAGCATGTTCTTAACGAAAGGCCTGAGGTTGGAGAACTGGGAGTGTTCTAGAGCCTGGCACCACCAGGTGTCCACCCTGTCTTTCTCACAGTTGAAGGAGCTGGCTGAGTGCGTGGCAGCAGTAGGCAGGAAGTTGGTGAACTCCTGAAGAATGGTGTCCGCCTTCACTTCAGTCACTCTGCCGCTGTCAATGGCATTCTTCAGAAGAAGACTCATTTTCCTTTGGCTCTCTTCTTTGTTGTTGAGCTTGGTAGGGTCCAGGCATGACATGTTTCTGGCCACTCCGTATTTTAGTGGGCACTTTTCTATCATTTTCCCTACTACTTTCATCAGAAAGCTTCGACACTGTTTGTCAAAGTCCCTGATTAGTCCCTCGGATACACCTGGCAGCTTCTTTGCCTTGTTGACGAGGCTTGTCGTCTTAAAGTCCAACTGCACTCTTGCTCGCAGATTGTTTGCATCCTCCAAGTCTATCTGAGTCAGTGGGGTATCAGTTAGCACATCCTCTTTGATGAACCTCTGCATGAGGTTCTTCAGCATGGTCTGGAGATCCGTGGCCATGAAAGGCATGAGGGGCTTGTCTGCCTGGTATTTCTTCAGGAATGGTTCAATGAGCCGAGCAACAGATGCAAAGAAAGACAGCTGGCTGGGCAGCAAAGGGTTGTTGACACCAGTTTTCACACATTCAAAACTGTTATTACGTGACAGAGTGATCTTCTTGGTCAGCGCAGCTTTCACAAACAAATCTAAATTGGGCAACAGTTCAATGGCTCGCATTGCAGGCACAGCATTCTCCAGCCACCTGTGGCGACAGAACTTCAATGGAAGAGAGGATGCTTGGGTTGTGGCGTAGTAATCCTCAAGGCGAGCTGGACTGTCTTCAAAGAGCTTGTAGGATGCAGACAAAAAGTCTTCTATTTTCCACCCTGTGGCTTCACAACCGGTACGGAAGGCGTTGTGCAGAGTGTGAAGGCCACAGCTTCCCACATGCAGCAAGGTGACTCCATGGTTGTCTTTAACCTTTCCCGTACGTCGTGGGTGTGAAATCACCCAGACAAGTGTTTTTGCTCTGTAACTCAAGTAATATTGAAGCCACTTCCACATAATTTCATGACTTTGTCCATAATATAGTTTACTACATATCCACTGAACATTATTTTCTTTTATACATAAACAAAGAAGTTATTAATCAATTAATGTCCCAGTACGTCGTGGGTGTGACGACACCCATACTCCCAAAGAATAAACCTTGCACGCCGTACGTCGTGGGTGTGGAGCCACCCATGCCACGCGTTGTCGACGTGACGTCACTTGGGCTCGCTACAGAGAGAGATCAGAGTGACCTTGTCTTTTGTTGATCGTATCCCGGTTCAAGTCTGCGGTAAGTTTTACTCTAAAGTTGTAACTAATTTCAGAAAACAATATTTATTGCACTAGATATCTTCAACAATATTGAATGAACTGTTTTTCTTGTAGAGAATGATCGGGAGCAACTGACTGATAGCTTTTTATCTAGTTGGAATTAAAGTGCCTTTCTAAGAACTGGATATTTTTGTACGTCTGAAATCAATTGATCTAAAATCTAGTTGATATAGAAATTTTATTCTTATCCTAATCTGTTCAAAGTAGAGAAAACCCGACTATGGCTAAAAAAAGAAAGATAGTTGATATAGAAATTTTATTCTTATGCTAATCTGTTCAAAGTAGAGAAAACCCGACTATGGCTAAAAAAAGAAAGAAAAAAAATGCCAGCCAGCCAGGAATGCCGAGATCTAGGCCAAGGGAAGGGGGGACTGATACCAGGCTGTTGCTGCTATGTTAGGGCATCTGCTGATCTCCATACAGTAAACACGTGGAATGGGAGTGCACACGTGCGCGCGCGCATGTGTGTATGTGTGTGTGTGTGAATGAGCGTGTGATAGTGTGCGCGCGCACACAAAAGCACGCGCAAGCACGCGTGCGTGTATGTGTGAATGAATGTGTTTTGTCTGTGTGTGTTTGTGTGTGTGTGTGTGTGTGTGTGTGTGTGAGAGAGAGAGAGAGAGGGAGAGAGAATGAACATGCTCGCAGATACGATTAGCAAAAACTGCCATTACAATGTATGCATTGCTAGTTAATCTGATCTCGAGTGGGCATTTTTATGCCAAAGTTTGAGAATATTTCTTTTTCTTTACAGCTCAATCTTTACGAATAATGGACAGAATCAACATCTTTGAAGCCCTCAGTCTGGCAAATGGTGAAGGAGACAATGTGGAAGATGGTATGTTATATGTTATTTCTCGGCTTTTGCCGATCTCACATGTTTTTATTTCATAATTTTCATAACAACAACAGAAAGATAGAAGATAGAGACACAGACAGACAGATAGATAGATAGTGTGTGTGTGTGTGTGTGTGTGTGTGTGTGTGTTTGTATGTGTGTGTGCACCATATGTGTGTGTGCGCGCGCGTGCGCGTGTTTGCATGTGTGTGTGTGTGTGTGTGTGTGAGAGAGAGATAGAGAGAGAGAGAGAGAATTGGTTTCTTACTTTTGCTTTTCTTATGATAAAATCAAACTTGTTTCTATTTGTCTAGCTATGGAGAGAATGCGGGATAGTCCTGCTTTTGAAGATACACGCGAGGAGGGCGTCAACAGTGCCGATGATATGACAAGTGATGATGAACCAGATATCACCACGCTGAGGAATCAGAGTGAGTTCACCCTAATAATAATGTCATATTTCATTAGTATCTGCAGGTAAATCATGTGAAAACTACATCACACTAAAGATAATTTTATTAGGTGAGCGCACGCTGCATGTGGGTGGAGGAAATGAGTGAGGGGAAGGGGTGCTAGTTCCTGTGCAGGTGTGTGAGTCCGTCTGTGTATACAGGTATGAATGAATGTGACTTGTTTGCCGATGTTTGTGGGTGAGCGCGCACACGTATGCCTCTGTATGTGTGCGTGCGTGTGCGTGTGTGTGTTTGAGAGTATGTGTCTGTATGTCTGTGTGAGTGTGCAGGGAGTGAGTGAAATGATTTATAGAAATTACTGTTGAGTTCCCATTTTTGACTCACTTGTGTAAACAAAGTGAGTCTATGTTTTAACCCGGTGTTCGGTTGTCTGTGTGTGTGTGTGTGTGTGTCCGTGGTAAACTTTAACATTGACATTTTCTCTGCAACTACTTTGTCAGTTGACACCAAATTTGGCATAAAAATAGGAAAAATCCAGTTCTTTCCAGTCATCTTGTTTAAAACAATATTGCGCTTCTGGGATTGGCACAAAAAAATAAAGAATGAAGCCTAATTATATGCAAACTGCATTTACTGTTATATTTATATTTTTTGTATTCTCTAAACTTGGCACTTTGATCTGATATTCTGACCCAACAGCTACAGCAGTCATTATTATCATTTTTTGTTCAAACAGGAACTTCTTTTGCTAAGCATGGAATTTTTATTTATTTTGCAAACGTTTTGGTGCGGATAGTAAAAAGGGGAAATTACTCTGTAATGCTAGTGGAGTTAATTTGCTTTAAACTGATCTTTCTCATCTTAAACATTACATTTTGAAACAAGAGAGGCAAGGCCTTCAAGACTCACTTGTGATGCACTTTTAAAAAAAAATCCAAGCTTTTTATGTATTGAGTATAATTTCAAAATGTAATGTTTAAGATGAGAAAGATCAGTTTAAAGCAAACTAAGTTCCCCAGCAGAGTAATTTCCCTTGTTCTGCTATCTACACAAAAACGTTTGCAATAAATAAAACTTCCATGCTTAGCAAAAGAAGTTCCTGTTTGAACAAAAAATGATAATAATGACAGATCCTTTGTTGGGTCGAATATCAGATCAAAGTGCCAAGTTTAGAGAATACAAAAAATATAAATATAACAGTAAATGCATTATACTCAATACATAAAAACTTGGATTTTTTTAAAAAGTGTATCACAAGTGAGTCTTGTATGCCTTGCCTTTCTTGTATATTGTATAATGCTTTTCACAGGATCTTGCAGAATCCTCCATGGTGATGGATCTGCATCACCAGATAACTTGGTATATGCATTGGACCACGGCTGTGACTCCAGTGACTCTGATGACGACTTTCCCTTCCTATCAGAACATGTTGAACGCATGAGGCGAGAGGAGTCTCCTCAGCATGCTGGCTCTTCTACAGTAACTGACCAGCCAATTGAAGATGCCGTCTTCTTAGCAAAAGATGGCACGAAGTGGAACTCCCTTCCTCCTATCTCTGAAGGGCGCACTTCGTCAGAAAATGTTTTTAAGCCCCCTCCTACTCAGGTGCCTGGTTCTGATGAAATCAGAACGCCATCAGATGCGTTCAATTTGTTTTTTTAGTGAAGATCAATTAACACTTTTGGTGAAATACACAAACCTGGAAGGAGTCCACAGAAAGGGAACAAATTTAAAAAAAACTGATGACATAGAAATGAAGGGGCTTGTAGGGTGCTTGTTGCTCTTAGGAGCAATGAAGCAAAACATGCTGCCAACCACGGTAGTGTTCGACCCTTTCTACGGGCAGAAGCTGGTGAGGGCAACTTTCAGCAGAAATCGTTTTCTTCAACTGCTTTCCTGTCTCCGCTTTGATGACAAACAGACTAGGAATGCCAGAAGATGCCAAGATGTCTTTGCGCCCTTCCGAGAGTTTTGGGATACGTTCACAAAAAAACTCATGAAATACTACATCCCAGGGCTGTGCATTACCATAGATGAGCAGCTTGTTCCTTTCCGTGGTCGGTGTTCCTTTTTACAATACCTCCCTTCAAAACCAGACCGCTATGGTCTGAAGATTTTCTGGGCATGTGATGCAGAAAATAACTATCCGCTGTCTGCTCTGCCTTACCTGGGTCGACCCCTTGGTGCGCAACGCCAGGTCAACCTAGGTCGAAACATGGCTATTCAGCTGTCCACGCCATTCTACGAGACAGGCCGAAATGTGACAGCCGACAACTTCTTCACGGATAAGGAACTGTCGGATACACTGCTCCGAAACAAACTGACTTTTGTGGGCACGGTGAGAGGCAACAGGACCTTCCTTCCTGAGCCTTTCAAACAAAAAGCTGGCCAGGAGCTCCATAGCTCTACTTTTGTTTTCAATGAGAAAACGACTCTGGTGAATTACCAGACAAAGGCGAACAAGAACGTAGTAGTTTTGAGCACCATGCACCACGACAAGGCAGGGGATCCAACTGCTATAAAAAAGAAGCCTGACATCATCAGGTTCTACAATGCCACCAAAGGCGCCGTGGATGCGATGGACAAAATGGCCCACGCGTACTCCACCAAAAGGGTCACTAGGAGGTGGCCCATGGTCATGTTCTTTAATACACTTGACCTGGGTACCATTGCTGCTAGGGTGATCTGGCAAAAGAAATTTCCACATGACAAGCTGTCTCATCCTGATATGAGGCTGCAGTTCCTGGTCAAGGTGGCAGAGCATTTATGCATGGAACGGATAAAGACTAGACTTTCAGCCACAAACCTTTCCAGATCGCTCCGTCAAACAATGGTGTCTGTCGATGACCATCTGTCTGAACAATCGGTGTCAGAGATAAATGCATCTGGCAAACGAAAGATTGCAACCAGTTCTGGCAAGAGATGTCCGCCAAAAAAGGCAGCAAAAAAGGGTACAGGGAAGCAAGGTCGTTGTGGCTCCTGTCACTGGAAGTCTGACCGCAAGTCCACCATGTCCTGCTTCCACTGTTGTGCCTGGCTTTGCAAAGAACATGTCAAGCATATCTGCCAGGACTGTAGTGAACTGGCCTCCACCAGCACTGTTGTTACCATTGCGGAGTAGGAAGGCTCTCATCAGCAGTTGCCCATAGAAAGCTTGAACTTCTTCGTACAACTCCTGCGAGCACCCCCAATCTAAGGACATAAATTGACAATAACCTACCTGCCTATCAGTGGGGGTGGATTTTTGCGTGTATGACCTTTTTTTATTCCGCCATAAAGGCAGCTATACTCCGACTTTGTGGAGCTGGGGAGACGTTTTCTTGAAAAAAAAAGGCAGGAGAATGGGCAAATGAGGCAGAAATCAGACAAAAAGATTAGGGAGGAAAAGAGCATGATAGGAAAGAGAAACCCCAAAATACCTAACAGCAAACTAAATAGCCCCTGAGGTTCCAAAAACAGGAGGGCCTTTAATTTCAGAGTCAGCAGTGCCCTACTGTGAGAAGAAAGCTTGAACATAAAGTTTCACCTCTAGTGACATTATTATAGACATACCTGTTTTATTGTAGAGGTTCTTTTTCAAGTCTTGACCTTAGTCGTTTCATCATAATCTGCATCAAATGGGGCAATCCCTACCTTTTCTGAACGAAGTGTTGCCAGTTCAGCGAGTAGGTTACTTTTATGATTTCATTGAAAGCTGTGTGTGCGTGTTCGTGTGCGCATGTTTGTGCGCGCGCGCGCATATGTGTGTGTATGTGTGCATGTGTGTTTGTGCGTGTGTGTGTGTGTGTGTGTGTGTGTGTCCGTTTCAAAGCTGAAAAGCGAAAAGAGGAAGGAGGAGTCTGCAACAACTTTTGTGTATATTTGTTTTCTTTATAAAAGGATTTCCTTTTCTAATTGCACACATTGTTATATATCAATGACAACAATTTTGTCAGCAGTGAGTGATCTTAATGGTCTCTGCAACAGAATTGGAATGTAATAGCATATTGGAATGTAATAGCATAAGTGTTTTGTATTTGAACACCGTTATTTGGCTGTATGAAGAGAGGGGGGAGAGAACAATAATCAGGAATAATGCAGTATGTTCTTTGCGGAGTATAATTTGTGACAAAAGTGTTTGTGTGCGTGCGTGCGCATGTGTGTGTGTGTACTTGTGTGCATGTATGCGTGTGTTCCTGCGTGTGCGTGCATGCGAGTGCGTGTGTGTGTGTGCTTGCGTGTGCGCTCGTGCGCACGCGAGCTTGCATGTTGTTTTGATATTTGGATGAACTATGACAAAGTTAAAACTGTGTCAGAAAAAAATCTTTCTTTTAGGTATTTGATGAATAAAATATGCATGTTATCTCTAATATCAGTTTGTGGGCGTCTGTATTTGAGAGAAACTGCACTGTGCTACACGAGTTCACATACATGTTCATGCACATATCCACATCTATTTTATATGCCTACACGCTATATATAAGCCTTTCCATGCACACACACACACACACACTGCACACACACACACACACTGTCTCTTTATCTCTCTCTATGTCTGTTGCTCTTTACGTCCGTCTGTCTGTCTCTCTCAAACATGCAATAATATTCACATGTAAACACGCAGATACACGCACATTCATGCAGCCGCCTGTGCATAGCTATACAGTCTGCTATTTGCCTCGAGCAGCACCGCGCGTGGGCTAAAAAATATCAGCACTGGCTAGGGATAGCCTTGACCGAAAGAGGATGGGCGTGTAGCCGCTAAAAAAAAACAAAAACCAACAACAAAAACAACACACACACACACAAAAAACAAAAACAAAAACAAAAAAAACGTTTTTTGTAAGTAACAACACTCTCTTCTCACAGGCAAAACTTATTCACAATGCGCCTGGTCAAGCACTGGAGTAAATAGCCTACACGCACAAGTGGAAACTGCGCATGCAAGTCTGCTGAAGAAAAGTCAAATTTGCTTTACGGACAGGTGTGGGTTACTGTGCACCCACGACGTACGGCAAGGTCTTATTTCTTCAGTGAAACCATGGGTGCCTACACACCCACGACGTACAGCGAAGGGTTAGTTCGTACACAGAAACCATGGGTGCCTGCACACCCACGACGTACAGCGAAGGGTTAGTTCGTACACAGAAACCATGGGTGCCTGCACACCCACGACGTACAGCGAGGGGTCATTCCTTCTTAGAAACCATGGGTTTCTGCACACCCACGATGTACGGCGCGCAAAATTTTAGGCGACGTACGGGAAAGGTTAATGTCACAGTTGATGGTGTTGTACACAGTCCAATTCACGTTGGGCCCATCCATGCCAAGCTGTAGCAAGTCTCTCTTGTTCAAATTGTACTTTGTGAAGACTGACTCAAACTTTGCAATCATGTCCTTTCCTGTGGCGTGGCCCAAAAACTCTGAAGTCAAATACCGTGTTTTCACAACAGAATCTTGCCAGATATGTATCATAAAGTCCATTTGCTTCATGTGGTTTTCCTTGTTCAAAGACTCGTCAAAGAGCAAAACGTATCCTAGTTCAGAGGAAGCCTTGACATTCTTTTGTAGCAGCTCAGAAAATCAGGGTTCAAGCCCAAATGTTGTCAGGTATCGGCATCTTGTTTCCCCACATTTAAAACTGGCAGCAATGTCACTGTCTGAGAACATAGATCTAAACAATTCTCCGCTCTGCTCTGATGATCTGTAACTGTAGTGGGAGTCCACAACTTTCATTGCCCACAATACTTCAGCCTTCAACCGACCACTGTCAAGATCAAAACTAGACCTAGGCCTAGTACTAGTAGTAGATGTCTGTGGTTGGACTTGTACTGACACACCTTCATTGCTGGCAGTGGCACGACTAGTGCTGCTAGTTGAACTGGAAGTGACTGTGCTTGTACACTTTGTTGAAAAGAAATCAGTCATGTTACATCTGGTGACCATGTCTGCCTTGAATTTTCGTTCATTTTTCACATGTCTGTCGGTCTTGGCATGTTGTTTAAGGACACTCTCTCCCATTGATGCAATTTTCAACGAAACTCCACAAAAAAGGCAGCGAGCAGAATGCTTGTCCTCAGTATTCCTTCTCACCCACTCACAATAAACTTTTTCAGATAACCATGTATCCTGAAATGAACATTTCCCTGGCATTCTGAACGTTTAGCTTGAAAACACTTTCCAAACTAGGCCTCGATCCCAATTAACTAGCAATGTAAGGAAAATAGGAGGGAGGAGGAGAAAAGGCGGGAAAAGGTATCTATCTGTTCTCTTCATAAAACAGGACTTAACAGTACCTTTCAAAAATTAAAAGGACCTCCTGATGAGTTAAAAGGACCAACTTGCTGAATCAAAGCACTTAAAAGGCCTTTTGACCAAAATCCAATTCCTAAGGACTTAAAAGGACTTGAAAGGACCCTACGAACCTTGCATGACAATCATCCAGTGAACCATACTGGTCACACATCACACACACCATGACAATCACCCAGTAAACCACACTGGTCACACATCACACGCACCATGACAATCACCCAGTGAACCATACTGGTCACACACCACACACACCATGACAATCATCCAGTGAACCATACTGGTCACACACCATGACAATCACCCAGTGAACCATACTGGTCACACACCACACACACCATGACAATCACCCAGTGAACCATTCTGGTCACACATCACACACACACCATGACAATCACCCAGTGAACCATACTGGTCACACACCATGACAATCACCCAGTGAACCATACTGGTCACACATCACACACACCATGACAATCACCCAGTGAACCATACTGGTCACACACCATGACAATCACCCAGTGAACCATACTGGTCACACACCACACACACCATGACAATCACCCAGTGAACCATACTGTTCACACACCATGTCAATCACCCAGTGAACCATACTGGTCACACACCATGACAATCACCCAGTGAACCATACTGGTCACACCACACACACCATGACAATCACCCAGTGAACCATACTGGTCACACACCACACACACCATGACAATCACCCAGTGAACCATACTGGTCACACACCATGACAATCACCCAGTGAACCATACTGGTCACACACCACACACACCATGACAATCACCCAGTGAACCATACTGGTCACACACCATGACAATCACCCAGTGAACCATACTGGTCACACATCACACACACCATGACAATCACCCAGTGAACCATACTGGTCACACACCATGACAATCACCCAGTGAACCATACTGGTCACACACCACACACACCATGACAATCACCCAGTGAACCATACTGTTCACACACCATGTCAATCACCCAGTGAACCATACTGGTCACACACCATGACAATCACCCAGTGAACCATACTGGTCACACCACACACACCATGACAATCACCCAGTGAACCATACTGGTCACACACCACACACACCATGACAATCACCCAGTGAACCATAATGGTCACACACCATGACAATCACCCAGTGAACCATTCTGGTCACACATCACACACACCATGACAATCACCCAGTGAACCATACTGGTCACACACCACACACACCATGACAATCACCCAGTGAACCATACTGGTCACACATCACACACACCATGACAATCACCCAGTGAACCATACTGGTCACACACCATGACAATCACCCAGTGAACCATACTGGTCACACACCACACACACCATGACAATCACCCAGTGAACCATACTGGTAACACATCATAAAAGCTGCACCACACACTCGATGACAAAGGAAACAGGTGGTCAACAAAGAAATACACATACATCAGACAAATTAGGGTTATATTTCCTTACTTTGCCAAATATCTTTTTCAAGTAGCACAATTATCTCTAAAAAGCCTGTTGCATTAATGTTCAACACCGATCAACTCCATCTGAAGTCTTTTGTGTTTGTTTTTCTGTTTGGCCCGCTCAAACCAAATGGTGACAAGTAAAACTGTAAAGGCTTTTTCAATGGAAATGGCCTGTTTTTGAAGATAAACAAAAAGTCTAAAGCTAAATAATTCCAAATGGTGTTAAAACTCCTTGGTCCCTCCTGTTCTCCAGAACTCCTGCAGTGATCACCTTTTTCACCACTGTCAAATGCTATGCATTGCACAATGTACTGATCTGCATTTATGAGTATGTATATGTGTGCAAGTGTGTTAAAAATCCTGCTTGCACTTCATTTTTCTTTTCTTGCCATTGATTTTCTTTACATCTTTTATCTGCATGAGATAAAAGTCTGACAGACAGAACAGTGACCTTTTTTGATCAATTATAAACACAATTAACTTTTTTTAGGGAGATCAAACAACGTTTATTCAATGATCATACACAATCACAATTCGATCATTTCTTGGCAAGTGTTGTTCACCTTTTGTCATGCATCATGTGCTTTCGCTGGCAATAATTTGTCTGTCACACATGAACAGATATCCAGTAATGAATTTCATAATGTGCACTGCTGAAGGAAAAAAAAAAGAGAGAGTAAACATCATTCCAAAAGTGCATGCTCTGCAAGTTAACTATAAATATAACAGTCAATGAACACTAAAGACCTATTTCAATTCCCTACCTGGCTTTGCGTAAGATGAGCATTCTTCCCTTGCCGTGCTGTTGTCATGGCTGTCTGGTCCAGAAGGTCACACGATTTTTGCCGCCTGCCAAGGGAGGTGCCAGGTGGGGCTGACAAAGGTCCACCCCCAGCACTGTTGCTGCCGGGACTGATTCCTGAGCTGGCTGCAGAACCCACAGTGGCACTGGAGGCACTGGAGACGAAGGTGGAAGTAGAGACGGAGGGGGAAACATACATGCCTGTGGAGGAGGTCAGCTCTGAGCCCAGACTCTCTGAGGACGGGGAGTCCGTGATGATGTACTGCGCTGTGCGGTGCTTCAGGTGGCAGCGACTCCGCACTTCCTCCGACACAGACACCAGGGCTGGAGGAGCAACATAACTAACACCATCTCACAACAATAGAAACCAACTGAAAATAGGACAACAAAAAGTGGCATCTGTTTCTGACGCACAATAATTTTACTTTCAATTGTTTTAAAAATTTTTTTAATTCAATCTGACACCATTTGCACCATTAATTAACAGAGCTAAACATGGAACATACAAAACATTAGAATAATATGAAATCAAACAAATCAGACATGATGTATGCATCCATAGGATTAATGCGTAAGTTAATCAAACAAATCAGACATGATGTGTGCATCCGTAGGATTAATGCATAAGTTTTGTTAATCATCCAAAGAAATCTTTGGCTTCACTGTCCAACACCCATGCTCCATCTGTATCTGAGAATTAGAGAAATGCACTTCAGAAGGCAAAATTAGCGAGTGCACCATGAATATTCATCATCGTCATCACCACCACCATCATCAGCAAACAACACAAAGTTTCAGTTTCACTTTCAAGGAGATGTCACAGTGTGTGAATTGACCCATATACCATACACTACACCTGCATAACAAAAAAGCTGGGTACACATGCCTGACCCAATGTACTGGTCCAGCCTTAAGAGCCCATTAACTGTTGAAAGGATCAAACAGATGACAGATGAAAGAGATGATGGATGGGTGCATGTATGTATGTATGCATGTATTTCCAGCAGTTAAAAAACAACAACAAAAGATCTGTTGAAATAACTCTATAATAAGCTTAGATTAAAAAAGCAAGTCAAAACAAACCCCCAACAAAAAAAAACAAAAAAAACATTTATCTATATTAGAACCAAAGTTCTAGTCAAGTGAAATTCAATGAAAATGAACATTTTCACACCTCATTTTGAGCTTCTGGACGAATCTCCATTTTAACAGGATCACAGTATGTTAACATAAAACAAAAACTATGGAAAGTAATATTTTGTAGCAATTGTGCCTATTTTTTTCTCATCTATTTCTGCATCTGAATGACTTCAAGCTTGTCCACACCAATGATGTCGTGCAGAAGTTTCACATACCATTCAAAAGTAAATCAAAAGAGCTTTTGTTTTATACCTAACATTTTTTTTAATGTTGCACCTGTTTTGAAAAATTTACATGTAAAATCAAGCAAAATCATTTTTTTAGCACTACATTCCCAATGTGTTTTTTTTCAAGCCATACCAACAACCACTGGAAAGCATAGGTTTGATGTATAAAATAGTGCTACAAACAGCCTTGTAGGTTTAAGGGTCTTGGTAATGCCAAAGAAAGAGAAACGAAAACCAGTTGACACAATCTGTGTCAAGGCTGTTGGCCACTGCATGCTAGAAGCCCTCTGACTATTCAAGATTTTTACTTGTATATTCAACAAAAACAAAACATAGAAGATAAACAAAGACTGCATATGATAGAGGGGAAATTCAACTTTACTTTTATATAAAACATCTTTATTTTTTAAACATCATTCAGATCCAGGCTAGGAGAAAATGGGCAAAACTGCTGTTTTTCCATCTTAACTTCAGAGTAGTAGGAGAGGCTGCCAGTACATACATTGTATGTATTAGAATATCAGAATGTATTAGAATAAAATTTAAACAAAATCAATAACTAGACATATCAATACATAAATAGATAAAACAATATAAAAAAATACATAAAAGTTAAGATTTCTTAATCTTCTGAAATCCAAGAATACAGAATATGATCACTACCTGCAAGGTAAGCAACAGTTTCTGTGGTGACTTCAAACTTGTCACGGTTGGTCGATTTGACAGTGATAGCCAGAAGATGATGTAAAACACGAATGGTGCGAGATACAGTTGTTGGTGATGGATGACGGAAACCTGTTAAAAATAAAAAAATAAAAAGAGGAAAAGAAAGAGATTAATACTATATGAATACAATATATGCACAGTTCTACACACATCATTGAAAACAAGTGGACAAGAAGTGGCAGCAATGCTGTTACAGATTAGCATCTAGGATAAATCAAATGTTCCTGGGCAACAACAAAAAAAGTGTCCAACTATGCTGATACCATGAATAAGTATCAACACAAGTTCTAACAAATATTCTTTAAAAAAAATGTTAATCAAATCTAGCCACTGGCTCTGATCAAGCTGTCCACTTATATCATCACCAGAGCAAAATAAGACTGCATACTGTATTTGGTTTTCAGCTATGCAATAATATTTTTAAAAAGTGAGTATGCATTTTTAGATCTTATTAGTTATACATGACCAGATCAAGTCTGTTGAATAAAATAAACCCATCACTCCTTCTATTTGAACAGTCTATTTCACAACCAAAAGAATAAATCCTCTGTTTAAGTAATGAAGAGACAGGGAAGATAGAAAGTGATGAGGAGGGGGGTGGGGAGCAATGCAGAGAAGGGAGGGATTGAAAAATTGGGGGGGCGGGGGAAGGGGGGGTGGAAGTGATGAAGAGAAGGAAGCAATGAAGAGTGTGTGTGTGTGTGTGGGGGGGGGGGGGGGGGGATGAAGCTCTCACCTTTCAGCAGGTGGCCCACCAGAGCAAAGTTAAAGTTAGTCTTGAAGCTGAGGCCCATCTCGTGGTCCAGCTGTTTGAAGTGCCACTCCAGGGGCTCCCTCGTCTCCATCATGATCTGCTCCAGGGACTGACAGCACACCACACCCACCACTGTCACTAACACCACTGACAGCACACCACACCCACCACTGTCACTAACACCACTGACAGCACACCACATCCACCCTGTCACTAACATCGCTGACAGCACACCACTGTCAAATCATGACAGCACACCACACACACCACTGCCACTAACACCATGCCAGCACAGCACAACCACCACCGTCACTAACACAATGACAGCACACCACACACACCACTGCCACTAGCACCATGCCAGCACAGCACAACCACCACTGTCACTAACAAAATGACAGCACACCACACACACCACTGCCACTAACACCATGCCAGCACAGCACAACCACCACTGTCACTAACACCAGTGACAGCACACCGCATCCACCACTGTCACTAACACAATAACAGCACACTACACACACCACCGTCACTAACACCATGACAGCACACCACACACACCACTGTCACTAACACAAAGACAGCACACCACACACACCACTGTCACTAACACAATGACAGCACATCACACATACCACTGTCACTAACACAATGACAGCACACCACACACACCACTGTCACTAACACAATGACAGCACATCACACACACTACTGTCACTAACACCATGACAGCACACCACACACACCACTGTCACTAACATCACTGACAGCACACCACACACACCACTGTCACTAACATCACTGACAGCACACCACTGTCAAATCATGACAGCACACCACACCCACCACTGTCACTAACACCATGACAGCACACCACACATGCCACTGCCACTAACATCACTGACAGCACACCACTGTCAAATCATGACAGCACACCACACCCACCACTGTCACTAACACCATGACAGCACACCACACCCACCACTGTCACTAACATCACACCACTGTCACATCATGACACACTCCACACCCACCACTGTCACATCATGACAAACTCCACACCCACCACTGTCACATCATGACACACTCCACACCCACCACTGTCACATCATGACACACTCCACACCCACCACTGTCACATCATGACACACTCCACACTCACCACTGTCACTATCACCACTAATAATACTGGGAACTGCTGCAAACAGGCCCACACACTAACTCTTCCACTCTTTAAATAATCCACAAATGTATACCAACTTATTAACGCTCCTTGGTAAAATGTATTTAGACTTATTAAAATTCCTTGGTAAAATGCATAAGGTGCAAAGACAGGATGTAGCAGGGATAGACAAAGACAGGAAGTAGCAAGGACAAAGACAGGAAGTAGAAAGGGCAAAAACAGGAAGTAGCAAGGACAGACAAAGGCAGGACATAGAAAGGGCAAAGACAGGAAGTAGCAAGAACAAAGACAGTAAATACAAGGACAGACAAAGACAGGAAGTAGAAAGGGCAGACACAGACAAGAAGTAGCAAGGGCAAAGACAGTAAATACAAGGACAGACAAAGACAGGAAGTAGAAAGGGCAGACACAGACAAGAAGTAGCAAGAACAAAGACAGTAAATACAAGGACAGACAAAGACAGGAAGTAGAAAGGGCAGACACAGACAAGAAGTAGCAAGAACAAAGACAGTAAATACAAGGACAGACAAAGACAGGAAGTAGAAAGGGCAGACACAGACAAGAAGTAGCAAGAACAAAGACAGTAAATACAAGGACAGACAAAGACAGGAAGTAGAAAGGGCAGACACAGACAAGAAGTAGCAAGAACAAAGACAGTAAATACAAGGACAGACAAAGACAGGAAGTAGAAAGGGCAGACACAGACAAGAAGTAGCAAGGGCAAAGACAGTAAATACAAGGACAGACAAAGACAGGAAGTAACATGGACAAAGACAGGAAGTACCAAGGACAAGGACAGGAAGTAGCAAGGACAAAGACAGGAAGTCAAGGACAAGGGCAGGAAGTATCAAGGACAGCAAAGACAGGAAGTAGCAAGGACAAAGACAGGAAGCAGCACGGACAAAGACAGGAAGCAGCAAGGACAGAAAAAGACAGAAAGCAGCAAGGCAAGGAGCAAGGACAAAGACAGGAAGTAGCAAAGACAAAGACAGGAAGCAGCACGGACAAAGACAGGAAGCAGCAAGGACAGAAAAAGACAGAAAGCAGCAAGGACAAAGACAGGAAGCAGCAAGGACATAAAAAGACAGAAAACAGCAAGGACAAAGACAGGAAGTCAAGGACATACAAAGACAGGAAGCAGCAAGGACAGAAAAAGACAGAAAGCAGCAAGGACAAAGACAGGAAGTCAAGGACAAGGGCAGGAAGTATCAAGGACAGCAAAGACAGGAAGTAGCAAGGACAAAGACAGGAAGCAGCAAGGACAAAGACAGGAAGCAACAAGGACAGAAAAAGACAGAAAACAGCAAGGACAAAGACAGGAAGCAGCAAGGACATAAAAAGACAGAAAGCAGCAAGGGCAAAGACAGGAAGTCAAGGACAGACAAAGACAGGAAGCAGCAAGGACAAAGACAGGAAGCAGCAAGGACAGAAAAAGACAGCAGCAAGGACAAAGACAGGAAGGACATACAAAGATAGGAAGCAGCAAGGACAGACAAAGCAGCAAGGACAAAGACAGGAAGTAGCAAGGACAAAGACAGGAAGCAGCAAGGATAGACAAAGACAGGAAGGACAAAGATAGGAAGCAGCAAGGACAGACAATGACAAAGTAGCAAGGACAAAGACAGGAAGCAGCAAGGACAAAGACAGGAAGTAGCCAGGACAGACAAAAATAGGAAGCAGCGAGGACAAAGACAGGAAGTAGCCAGGACAGACAAAGACAGGAAGCAGGAAGGACAAAGACAGGAAGTACCAAGGACAGACAAAGGCAGGCAAGGACAGAAGAGAGGGTGACTGACCACGCGATCAAAGAGCCCCATGTTGTCCAGTGTGTGCAGGTTCTGTTCCAGGAGGGCCAGGCCTGCAGCATACAGCGACACCTCGTCCAGCTGAAGCACCGAGATGGCCACCCAGAACAGGAACTTGTGGATGGGCGAGTCCTGCAGTCAGTCAGGTGCATGAACAGTCAGTCCTCATGTTTCTATTGTAATACATTTTGTCATAGCAGTGTTTGAAATACAGGCTGCTCCCCCCCACCCCCCACCACCCGAAAGAGCACATAGCACATCACCACTGTGCAGTGCCACCCATTCCCCCCTTTTTTTTGTCTACAAGTGCAAGTTTATTTTGCAATCAAAGAGTAGTTTCCCACAGAATTTTGCCATGGACAACCCCTTTGGTACCACGAGTTGTTTTATGCTCGATATGTGCATGTCACACAACAGACCTCGATTTATCATCTCATTCAAATGACTAAAATGAAACGAAAACGAATGATGAGTGCCCAGTGGCAGCCGTCAGTCGGCTCTACCCAGGTAGACAGCCTGTTGCATAAATGACCCCGTGCTTGTAAAGCGCTTAGAGCTTGGTCTCTGACCGAGGATGGGCACTATATAAGTATCCATATCAATAAAAAAACAACAAGTAAATGACTAGCACTCAGATCCCTAATCAAAGTCTGGTGAATGAGGGAAGGGAAGTCACTCATCAGGTGCATTCGCACAAGACCAATGAACCATTATTTCCCCTATATGACACTTCTGTTTGCCACTGTCCCACTCCTCCCTTTCTGCACTGCCTCTCACCCATACCATACTCAAGGGGCCACATTTCTTCTTCCTTTGTGGGCTGCAACTCCCATGTTCACTCGTATGTACACGAGTGGGCAAGTGTATGACTTTTTACCCCACCATGTAGGCAGCCATACTCCGTTTTCGGGCGTGTGCTTGCTGGGTACGTTCTTGTTTCCATAACCCACTGAATGCTGACATGGATTACCGGATCTTTAACGTGTGTACCTGATCTTCTACTTGCATATACATATGAAAGGGGTTCAGGCACAAACAGGTCTGCACACATGTTCACCTGGGAGATCGGAAAAATCTCCACCCTTTTCCCACCAGGTCCAGTTACTGAGATTCGAACCCAGGATCCTCAGATTGAAAGTCCAACGCTTGAAACACTCGGCTATTGCACCCATCACCCCTGCTCTAATTCTAACAGTCTTGCCAATAGTAAATGGGGCTGATTCCTTTCCCCTTTCAGGCCTCCCATTCCTATTGGGTGTAGTCAGCATGAATTCTGCTGGAGTGGGAGGGGTGGGCTGTGTTCCAGTCTTTTCCTGAACACCCACTCTGAACCAAGGTGACGAACATGATCACCCATGTATATATCTCACCTTAGTTTTTTTCTCGTTTTGGTTTTCTTTTCTCTTTTTTTCCCCCCTCTGCTCCCTTCTCTTCCCCTCCAATCCATGTTATTCTGTCATTTTAGCTTCTGCATGTGCTTAGCATACTCCTTGCACAGGCTCACTTTCAAGATTCCTCACTCAGTAAAAGAAAGTAAAATTTCACCAAACATAGACATCAAGGGCATTCACTCTTCAGAACTTAATGGTGTCTGGTTGCCTCGAGCTTCGACGCTCTGTAGGGCGGATAGGGGGTATCTGTTCGTTCAGGCACTCCTAAAAGATCCCCAGTATCCCTCCGACCCTGTGGCCTCTCTTCAATGAGATGATGAGTGTGGAGGAATAGTTCTGCATCACCTGGAACTGGAAAGGACCCCCCCAGTCTCTTTCAAATTTGTCCTCTTCACTGACCAGAGTGTAGCACCCGGACTTGGCACCCGGTCTCTGCCACATGGTATTGCTACCCGTTGACCCACCAGCTGCTGAGGTAAGCAGAAACATTAAGAAGATAGTTCGAAACCAAATGTCATTTCTTCGTTACATTCTGGTTAAAAAAAAAAACCCACAAAGTTTCCTTGGTTATTTCTTCATTTTAGTGTTAGTTCATTTTTGCGGTAGGCCGGTCGTTTTCTTTTTTTTATTTTTATAATCCTTATGTATTAGTTTTTTTGACGCGCCTAATATGTGTACATCATTATATTGTAAATATTTGTTCCCCCTTCTCTTTGTCATAGGATAATATAATTACTGTGTGCACACGTACGGGGATCCAGTTCTCTTTTTCGGTTATTTTATGCGCTGGATTTTTCAAACACCAAGACATGTGTGTTGCTGTTGGATAGGATGGATATCTATTCTTTCTTGTCCTTATTATTCATTCACCTATGTAAACACGCAGTGAACGTGAACTTCACAGATAAAAAGTTACAAAAGGTGGTGGTTGTTTTTTTATTCTGGTAATCCAAGTCTCGGACCTTGTAGTCAATTGTCTCGTTGTTTTCTTGCGCATCACATTTATTTCTTTAGCGCAGTCAGAAAGTGTATTCAAGACCAAAACGACTCATGTGCGTTGTCCTTTACTCGCTAGTTCGTATAATATATTGTTGTCGTTTTCCCTTTCCCAAGTGGAGGTTGATCTTGGGGGAAATAACTGTTGCATGAATGCGTGGAAGTGTTTTATTCATCCAGTTTTTCTCTCCTTTAAAATATGTGAAAATACGTAACCCACCTGAGGGACAACAGCTTGTGTCCATTTATAAAATAATTATACGGTAGTGCCACTGTAAGCCCCGCTGAAGTCTCGATGTCCCTCGAATAAATAACCCTCTCCTTTAGCTCCATTCAAACACTATCGTGAATTTTAGCGAACATTTTGTGTTGCAGCTGTTTGCACAGTTCCTTGTCCTGCCGAAGTCACTCCGAGGACCATGCCCCGCCAAACTCCAATCTGAGTTGCCCTGACTGTGCCACCGCATCAATTGAACAAGTTGGCTGTGTTTTAGGGGAGAGGGTTGAGGGAATATGACTTTGTAGGGGCATAGTTTGTTCTGTTCGTTTCTTGTTTGTTTTGGTGTTTTTTTTTCCATAAACTCATTAGTCATCCATCACCCTTATCACCCTTTTGCCTTTGGGAAGTTTTTTTTTTTCCTCCCCGGGTAGTGGTATAGACTGGGGTAGTTGGGTGGGTGTAGCACTCTTTTCTATCTGCTGGCTAGCTAGCATACATTATTTTGTCCCGTTCTCTTTCTGCCTCTTCTTTCTGACATCGTGTGAATGCGTGAATAAAAGATGTAAAAATATATTTCATTTTTAGTGGTCTGCTGTTTGTGTGCGAGGGTGGTCGACTTGAGCGAATCCTGGGTAAAAAAAACAACAACGAAACATACCTTAGACGCGACACACTCGCTTTCTCTACTTCCACCATTTGCTTCTCTCTCTCTCTGCTCTCCTCTACCTCATTCCTGCCATGTCTCTTTCTCCCCACCCTCTCCTCCCCTCTCTCTGTTGCTGCACTGACCGATTTGAGGAGGGGCTGAAGTCGGGTCAGACACATCACCACTGCCTCCACCAGGGTCAGGTCAATGTAGGATTCCAGGGCCTGCACACGGTACAGCTCTGTTAGTCTTCACTGGGCTCACTGCTCACAACATGGCACCAACACAACACATGGTACAGCTCTGTTAGTCTTCACTGGGCTCACTGCTCACAACATGGCACCAACACAACACATGGCACAGCTGTTATTCTTCACTGGGCTCACTGCTCACAACATGGCACCAACACAACACATGGTACAGCTCTGTTAGTCTTCACTGGGCTCACTGCTCACAACATGGCACCAACACAACACATGGCACAGCTGTTATTCTTCACTGGGCTCACTGCTCACAACATGGCACCAACACAACACATGGCACAGCTGTTATTCTTCACTGGGCCCACTGCTCACAACATGGCACCAGCACAACACATGATACAACTGTTAGTCTTCACTGGGCTCACTGCTCACAACATGGCACCAACACAACACATGGCACAGCTGTTATTCTTCACTGGGCTCACTGCTCACATGGCACCAACACAACACATGGCACAGCTGTTATTCTTCACTGGGCCCACTGCTCACAACATGGCACCAGCACAACACATGATACAACTGTTAGTCTTCACTGGGCTCACTGCTCACAACATGGCACCAACACAACACATGGCACAGCTGTTATTCTTCACTGGGCTCACTGCTCACAACATGGCACCAGCACAACAAATATAGCAACTTTAGAACCAAATTATATCAGTGAGACTTTCAGTTGAACAAATATCATGTAACCTTAACAAGAGAACTTGAAAAGCAGATGAAAGAGAACAGAAGAAAGTGAAGAAGAGAAAAAAAGGTCACAGAACTTACCACACACTCATGCACAGAAATAGAAACATACTTACCGACATAACACTGACTTTCATCATGATTTTCAGCAGCTGCTTCACTTCAGAGTCTGTCACTGTTTTCGAGATGCAGCCAAACACGATGATTGCTCTGGGCTGCAGAGCTGGGTTGTATTGGAATGCAAATCTGCACATTGCAACATGGGCTTTCACTATACAAAGTATCTGCATTCTTGGGGAGCACAGAGTTTCCAGCTGATGTTATGCTTTTATAACTAGTAAACTACCAAACACTAACTTATCAAATCTCATCTTCTACACTGAACAGTTTACTTCACTCTTTGATATCTCAAGCCATGTGACAAACACTACAAAACAATATCTCAGATTACCTGTGGCACATGTGCATACTCTCAATTATTTTCGTAAATACAGATGAATAATCATTTCAATGGCTATACTGTCTTTGGAATCCACACATTTAGCACCACAAATGCAAAACTGCTGGTCTGCTAAGGAGGTAAATGAAGAGAATCAATTTTTTTCCAGTTTATGATCATTTCATCAAACATGAAAAGTATCAGAAAGTGACTGAAATAGATGAACTCATACACTATGTACAGTCAGACAACAGAACTATGGGGTAGGAAACACTGCAGTCATACCTGCGGCTCAAGTCTGTCCACTGCTGCAGCCACTCACAACTTGGAATGTCCTTCATACATGCCTGCAAAAAACATGTCACTGAGTAACTGACAAGACTGAGAGAAGGGAAGACAGATCACTGTTGTCTCCACTTTAAATGTCCTCAATAATTTTTCTGAACACCTAAACATTTTTGGTATTTATGTTACTGTCACCTTCTTTTGAAAAAAACACTGAACACTCAAATCTTTCAAAGGAAATATCCTTGAACAGAAATCAAAAAAGCAGTTTTCTGTCAATGTTGTCTTGCATTAGTACAGGTTTCAGTTTAGTATTCTCCCTTTTATCTGCACTGAAGGCAGAAATGTCCCCAGGACAATACATGTCAACACTAAAGGCAATACACAACTAACTGGAAGCAGCAGTCAAAATGCAATGCCCAATGCAACATGTGCACCTGGTGGTTGTAAACTGTTGCTAAGTGTTCTACTTCAAACACTCTGGTTTCTGTTCTAACACTTTTCTTCAGGAGTCCTTCAGGAGAATGAGGAGAAAAGCTGATATACTAACAACACTTCAACTTGGTGTTCACTTAAGTCAGAGACTTGCATACACATGAAAGGAAAATAAGTGAAGAAAAGTATCATTCACTTTCACAATGCATGTGGTTTTGTTTAATAACACCCTTTTCTCTTTAAAGACAGACAAACAAGCTTCTAATGTCGTGACAGACACATCACCAAACCCCTACAACAGCAAGGCAGGACCCACCTCCATGATTTCCAGAAGAGCGTCAGCAATGGCTTCCAGGGAACTCAGTGGCATTTTCTCATTCTCTGGTGGAGACATGGTGAAGGACCGGTCCCCAGGACGGTAGCTGGTGCGGAATGCGCTGACGGCCGCTGACTTGACCTTGCTGATGCCAAACAGCTGGTAGAACTTGGGCAGGGAGAACTCGGCAAGACTCAGCTTCAGAACCTGCTTGGTGCTCTCTGTTGGGAAGGCAGGATGGACAGGGGTTGAGTCAGCCATGCAGAAAGGAGAGGCTACGCTACAATGTCACAGCTGGCACTGACAGAGCTATTTCTGCAAGACTTAACACTCTTTCAACATTTATGTCCGGTAGTGGCTTGCAGTGTAAAACCCAAACGTGCCCAGTACCGCTTGCTAAACACGTGCTTACTATGGGCGCAGCCATTGTTGTTTACAAAAACAAGACTCTCACGAGATTTACAGCCTCATTTTCGGCACTTCCTGCCATGCATTTTGCACTTTTCAGAGTCTGATTTGCTTGAATTTTGACAAAATTGTGAATTTTTTAAGTTGCAAGATGAGTTTGATGATTGCCGAGAGCTTTAGCATAATCCGAACGACGATTCTGAAGATGTTTTGAACCATTTTAATGATTTTTGTGTGAGAATCTTGTAAAAATCGATCGAACTGAGTAACCTAGATATCGACTGACCGAGTTTTGCCGACAATGAGGGTGAAGTTGATACTTGAATGTGAACAGATTGCCAGACCTCCGAAATCATGAATCAAATGCTGGACCTCTGAAATCGATACTGTCAGTGAGTTAGTCTTGATTTCACTGATATTTATTGGCATTCTGCACAATCTTCCTGATTGTGCTAGTTCAATGGAATATATTACTGATTCGGTTAAATTTTGCCAAAGTTTTGAAGTTCCAAAGTTGCAAGATGAGTTTGATGACTGTTCAGAGTTGCAGTGTAATCTGAACGACTATTCTGAAAATGATTTTTGTGTGAGAATTTTGTTCAAGCCAATCGTACTGAGTGACCTAGACATCCACTGACCGAGTTTCACCGATACTGAGAGTGTAGTCGGTACCTAAGTGTGAACTGATCGCCGGACTTCCGAAATTGTGAATCGATCGCCAGACCTCTGAAATCGTTAATCGATTGCCGGACCTCCAAAATCGTGAATCGATTGTCAGAATCGATACTGTCAATTGTTGATTGCACTGATACTTACTGATGCTCTGCACGATCTTCCTGATTCTGCTTGTTCAATGGATTATATTTTTCTTTTCATTATGGAGAAATTACATGAGGTAGGTTTGTTGTTTGATTTTGTTTGTTTGCTGCTGTTTTTCTCCCCACCATCATAGGTAAACACATCATCCCTCAAAATGAAAAGAACATAAAAATCAGCATGTTCATTGTTGCAATTTGAGTTGAGTAAGAAAAAGACTAAAAAGAAGATGTGTTAAAAGACACTGCAGACCAGACAGATCTTCAAAGAAAATCATACTGTAATTAAAAGGAAATTTTCAAAATTTACCATCAAATTTGACACTTTGTGAGTGTGTGTGTGTGTGTGGGTGTGTGTGTGTGTGTGTGTGTGTGTAAATACAAAGCAACATGAGCCTGGAAACAAAAATTCTTTTGCAACTTCATTGCAAATGTAGGAAAAATAAAAGTGTGCAACAAAAGAAGGTAATTATATTTTTAATGTTTATAATTATCCACTCTCCAAAATCGCAAGAGTTATTCCCCTTGGCATGGGATTTCATGGGTGATAAGTGCCAGGCGACCTAGGGGTAAGAGGGTTAAGCTAATGGTTCTGATCAACAACTCAGATAGCCTGAGAAAGACAAAGCAAGCAAAAGAGAGAAACAGGAAGAATTACTTTCCAACATGAAAGGCTATTATCTATAAATGTAAAACGAGAATCAAAGCTTTCATGTCTCATGAGTGATTCCCACTGAATTGTCCATACAAAAATACTGCAAAGACAAAAATTAAAAACAAAAAAATATAGAAGAATATGGTTTCTCTTCAATTTTCAGTTGCTGAAAAAATGTCAATGTTGTGCTTAACACCGACACAGACACACACACAACCAAACGGGGTTATGACACAGGCTGACAGTGTATGCACACAAAAGAAGCCTTTCACTCAACAAGAGTGGATGTGTCTGTGTGCATGGGGAGCCATACCAGCAAAGTGGAGCTGTGAGCAGGTGCAGAGAGAGTGGATGATGTTGATGACCAGTCCATGGGTGGATGCCCGCAGTGACAGGGGCCCAGTGGACACCAGCAGCGTCACAATGTGGAACAGGAAGGGTAGATGGCTTGCCACTGAACACACAGTCATCACACTTTGCCATCAGCACCTGTCAGTCCACATGTCACCCCTCAAAGTGTGTCATGCTGGTAGTCATCAAAGGCTCACTGATGGTAACAATGCTCCAACACTAAGCCACTTCAGTCCACATTCAGAAATACTGATACTTTGACAACAGAAAGATAAATAACTTATTTCATTTTCAATGTACATCGATATTTTATTTTCAATGTTTTCAATGATCTTTTTTAAGCACTATGCACATTCAGTCTAACAATCAGTTACAACTGAATGATGTTTGGCACTCTATATACCTAAATGGCTGCATATTCAGCAGTAATACTTTTCTTTATGAAAGGGACCCATGTTCATTCATCTGTGTTTAATAAAACCCAAGGACAAAGACTGACCGTCCAGGGAGTTGTTGAAGGACAACATGAGCAGGTAGCGGGCCAGGATAGCAATGTCGTCCCACATCAAGTGCTGCTCCAGTGTGGGTGTGGGGGAGGTGCATGTCTTGTCGATCAACTGTCATCACCATCACATCACACAGTCCTCAATCAATGCATCCTTACATACTGACATAGTTGTCAAATTTTTTTTTGAAGAAGACAAAATGGATTATGATAGAGTAGAAGAAAAAGCAAAACCATTCAAAACTTGGCCAACCCCTTAATACCCAAGGTGAATATTTCAATTATTAAAAAAAAGTTTAACTGTATGGTATAGCCTTTTCCTGACAGCAATAAACATTTAAGCCACTATGGGCTGCATTGTTTCACTTAAAAACAGGAAAGATAGGGTAACTCTTTATCTTTTGACTCATTCATCAAGATGTCAGTATCTTGACTGCACCATGCATTATCCAATGCTCAACCTGATCTGAATTATTCTGCTGAAAATGGACAACAAAAGAAAGTAAAGCAGGTAGGATAACTAACTATCTGTCTGCTTCAATGCCTGACAAAGAGTGAACTTGTTGCCCAACAGAAATATGTAAAGAGCACTTAATTCTGTCAAAGAAGAGAAGAAACATTTGTCAAGACACAAACAGAAATCCACCACTACCACAATGCCAGATTCTGAACTCAAGTGTTGAACATATTTTCTCCCTTAGTAGATATACATAAAGTTCACTTTCTGTAGGACTGTATCTGCTTTTCTTATCAGAACTAGACACTCACCCGACACAGTCTGCCTATGACCTTGCGTGAGACCAGCTGCACATTCGCAGAGGTCAAGGCCACAGCAGTGTCAGCCATGATCTCTGCTTGGATGGATCCCAGGCCCCCAGTCACACTGCGCTGTAATCAGTCACACCACGAGGAGGTCACACACAATCATTGTGCCGTAATCAGTCACACCACGAGGAGGTCACACACAATCATTGTGCCGTAATCAGTCACACCATGAGGAGGTCACACACAATCATTGTGCCGTAATCAGTCACACCATGAGGAGGTCACACACAATCATTGTGCTGTTATCAGTCACACCATGAGGAGGTCACACACAATCATTGTGCCGTAATCAGTCACACCACGAGGAGGTCACACACAATCATTGTGCTGTAATCAGTCACACCATGAGGAGGTCACACACAATCATTGTGCCGTAATCAGTCACACCATGAGGAGGTCACACACAATCATTGTGCTGTAATCAGTCACACCATGAGGAGGTCACACACAATCATTGTGCCGTAATCAGTCACACCACGAGGAGGTCACACACAATCATTGTGCTGTAATCAGTCATACCATAAGAACATCACACACAACCAACACTTTTCAATTACAAGTCTATATTCTTTTTTCAAATTTACAGATAAGCAAACATTCACACACACACACATACCACATGAAAGTGTTTGGGTGCATGTGTGAATCAGATGAAGACAACAAGGAAACCCCTCCTCATCTGCCCTTTCAGAAATGACTAACCTTGATGAAGCTGTCGAGGACCATGTCTAGCAGATCAGCAATCTGACCAATGTTCCCCCATATCTTGGCCTGAATGGATGGGTACATCTGCAACATGCCATCATGTCCGTTGTTGGCTGTGCAAAGCTTAACATTTATCATATAGAGGCTATGCTGTCTAATCTATTTTGCTTTTGAGAGCTGAGTTGAAACATCTGAGGCATCTTTTTCAACTGCTGAGAACACAATACCCAAATACAACTAGTGCATTAATCCAAAAAGAACAGGTCATGATATAAAGTTGATAAAAATGCATCTCAAAAAATAGGAAATTTGCACTGATGCACAACCACATCCTGACAAGCTATTCTTTATGTTAAAAGGAAATTTTCTATCTAAAATTATGTTTAAATAACATACTTACCGTGACCCAACTAGTGCAGACTCCGGCAGGGGTCTGACATTTCTGTCGTGTGCAAACTACTATCTGCCTATGCGGAGAAAACTAAAGCAACTATGACTGATAACTTCCCGAAAGTAGGTAAGCTCCCCTTTGTCCCCCTGGCTAGCGCCCTCTTTTGACGGCAATATGCCATCACCAGTGCAGCGTGCAGGGAGAACAGGAAGCGGGGAGGATGGGAGGGTCTTAAATTTGGGTCACGGTAAATATGTTATTTAAACGTAATTTTAGATAGAAAATTTCCTTAATTACACATACTTAACCGTGACCCAACTAGTGCAGAATAGCACGACAAGGTGGAGGGCTAGCCTGTTCTACTGTCTGTGTGCTGCGATGGCCTGCTGTGCAACTACCAAAGAAGCGATGCCTCTTGAGCCATCATCCAGCAGGCGTGCGACGTCTCTCAGGTAGAAGTCAATGAAGGTAGCAGGATTTTTCCAGTAGGCAGCATCCATGATGTCTTGCAGTCGTGTTGAGTGCGCTAAGGCAAGAGAAAAGGACCATGCTCTGACTTCATGTGCTCTGGCTGAGGAGGCATCAAGTCTCAATCCTACGTCTGCATACGCACTTTTAATCGCATTGACTATCCATCGAGACAGCGACGTTTTGCTAATGTCACGTGGATGGTCCAGGTTTCAGCTAATGAAGAGGTGTCGTTTGGACGATCGGAAGGGACGCGACCTTTTAAGGTATATGCGCAGGGCCCTGACCGGGCAGAGGAATCTGTCCTCGTCATCATGGGCCAGTATGGAAGAGAGTGGTTTGATGGAAGGAATGGGAGAGGGTGTACTGGGAGTCTGATTTTTGGCAAGAAATTCGGGGAGGAATCTAAGTGAGATAGATCCGTCCGGCTCAAAGGCTATATCTTGTGTGATGCCACTGAGGGCATGTATCTCACTACACCGCCTGCCTGAGGCAAGTGAGATGAGAAAGAGTGTCTTCATGGAAAGTAGCTTGAAAGGACTATAGCAAGGGATTCGAAGGGGGCCTTGCGGAGGTATTGCAGGACCAGAAAAAGGTCCCAAGAAGGGGTCCGGGGGGATGTACGTGCGTGACTGAGGGAAGCCCCTCGGACCAGTGCCCTGAGCAGGGGGTCATCTGAGAAAGAGGGCCCACCCAGCTGCCAAAGAGTGGAGCTGATTGCAGCGCGATGGACGCGTACTGGGAGGCAGAGAGGCCTCTGGAGGAGGAGAGGAAGGCAAGAAAGTTGGCAAGATCCATATTGGATGGGTGTGTGGGATTGACTGAGTGGGTTGAGCACCAGGAGAGCCAGCGGTTCCAGTGTGCAGAGTAAACGCCTTGAGTGCCTTTGCGATGTGACCTGCACACAAGGTCAGCTGTGTCATCGGAGGCGCCTAGAGCTGACAGAGATTCCTGCACAGTAGCCAGGCGTGTAGGTTGAGGACCTCTGGGTTTACGTGGGGGATGCCCGAGCGTGGCTGGACTAGGGAGTGTCTGCCGATGTGAAGGTGGAGTGGGGGAACGTGAGTGAGGTGGAGAAGGTCGGGGAACCACGGCTGTGCTGGCCAGTGTGGTGCGATGAGAATCAAGGTGGCACTCTCCAGCCTTGCCTTTCTGAGGACTTTTCCCATGATGGGAAGTGGGGGGAAGGCATACCCCGAAAGGTTGGACCAGCTGATCGATAGGGCGGCTATGGCCCAGGCTTGCGGGTCTGGGACTGGGGAGATGTATGCAGGAATGCGGAAGATGAATCTTGTGGCGAAGAGATCCACATCTGGTTTGTGCCAATGGTCACAGATTGGCTGAAGTGTTGAGTGTGACAGGGTCCACTCCGTTTGTTGTGTGGGATCTGCTGAGGTAATCCGCTAGAATGTTGAGCTTGCCTGGGACATGTCGTGCTGTCAGGTGGATGCTGTGCTCTTGACACCAGAGGAGGACTGTCTCCGCACGCAGGGGCAGCTGGTGTGAGTGAGCTCCCCCCTGTTTGTTCAGATAACATGCTACCGTCGTGTTGTTCGTGCATAGCAAGATCGACCTGTGTGAAACATGGGGGAGGAAGTGCTGGAGGGCAAGGAAGACCGCCTCCAACTCCAGTTTGTTGATGTGCCATGACTGCTGATGTGGGGACCAAGTCCCCGACGCTGTGTGGTTCTCCATGTGTGCACCCCAGCCCATGTTGGAGGCATCTGAGCACAGTTCTGCATCCGGTGTTGGGTTCGGGATGGGAACCCCTGTGTTGAGCCATTGCATGTCCATCCAGTGCTGGGTCGACTGTGAGAACCATGTGCCTACAGGTATACGGGTATCCCATGTCTGTGAAGACTGGGACCTGTCCTGGTAGTGACGCTGAAATGGACGTTTGTGTAGTCTCCCAAGCGGAACTAGTGCAGCGAGGGACTCCATGAAGCCCAGCAGAGAGGCAAGTTCCCTGGCAGACGCAGAGGTTGCCTGTGATAGTTGAGAGAGGAGGCTGTGTAGCCTGTGGAGGCGAGGCATGGCCAGACGTATGGTCATTGATACAGAATCGATCGCCACACCAAGGAATTTGAACTGTTGAGAGGGTTCCAGTTCCGATTTTTCTGCGTTCATTAGAAAGCCCAGTGATTGGCACTGGTTCCTGACAAGGTTCAGGTGATACTGGCAGAGGGCCCTGCTCTCCGCAAGGATCAACCAGTCATCTAGGTAGACCCTCAGGCGTATGCCCTTGCTCCTGAGGGCTAAGCATAGTTCCCTGACCACCCTGGTGAAGACCCACGGGGCTGGCGCAAGGCCAAATAGAATGGCTCTGAACTGGAAGGACTTGCCGTCCCATGAGAAGCGGAGTCACGTGCGGTCCCTGGGGTGAATGAGGATATGGAAGCATGCATCCGTGAGGTCTATGGAGACTGCCCAGTCTCCTTGCCTGATGGATTCCCTGACTGACGCAGGTGATTCCATGCGGAATGGTTTGTGCTGGAGGTACTTGTTTAGAGGAGAAAGGTCTAGGACCGGCCACTATCCGCCGGAGGCTTTGGGGACGACAAAGATGCGGCAGAAGAAGCCTGGTGACAGAGGAGGAGCTTCCTCTATGGCCTCTTTTTGGAGAAGAGAGAGGATTTCGTCCCGCAGGGCTGAGCGGGCTGCATCACCCTGTAGGGGAGTTGGGGGGGAGGGAGGGGAGAAAGAGTGAGAGGTGCCTTGGAGGAGAGCCAAGGCAGGTGGAACCCTGACCCTATCACCTGGAGGACCCACTCGCATGCTGGGAGAGACTGCCACGCTGGCACGTGCCTGGATAGGCTGCCTGCTGGCTGCTGTTGCACGAGTGGTGGGTGAAGGGCGGGGGTGAATTATTGGGGGTGGGCCAGTCTGGAGGTGGCTGCTGACCTGTGTGGACGGCAAAATGTGTGCGGCTGGCGCCTGTACACCCTGGGCTGGCCCCTGGGTTGTGCCCTGGGTTGCGCTCTGGTAATTGAGGGGGAAGACTGACGTGGGCGCAGTCTGAAGGTGGTTACATTGTTACGCCCGAAGGTGTAGGGTTGATGCCGCGGAGCGTGCCGCAAGTGTGCCGAAGCGCGGAGAGGGCCTGCGCCAAGGGCAAGGTCCCTACCCAAGTCTGCACGGCGTTTTATGGCCGCAGTGGGGAAGCCCTGACCAAATAGGGAACCGTCGGTGGGGGGAAGAGCTCTGAGGGAAGCGTGCTCTGGAGGAGAGTGCACGTATGGGGAGCGGTCGAGCACAGCATCCCTCCTGGCCAAAATAACATTCATGTAGGCCTGTGACTGTATATTCGCAGACCACATGAGGAGCTGGCTGATCTGCTGGACAAAGGGGAGAAGACGGTGAAGGCCGGCTGGTTGATCAGTGGGGGTTTCCATCAGTGCTGTGGCAAGGCCCGCAAGGAAGTTGTCTATGGCGGCAGTCGATTCAAGGGATAACCTGGGTAGCTTCCTCCAGATCCATAAGTAACCTGTCGGGCAATGCTACTATGCGATTGCCATGCGAGTTGTGCAGGAAGAGTAGTAGGTCTTCCTGAGAAAGAGGCAGGGGTTTTTGAGGAATAGGAACCGGAGCTAAAAGTGGGGGCTTTGAAGTGGGTCTGGGCAGGGTTTTCAAGAATTTCCCTCAACCCATTGCGGCTGGAAAATTTGGGACAGAGTCGGAGGGGACATCGCTGATGGGTTGGCCCCTGATGCGTGCCAGTGTATTTTGCAGGGCATCAAGTACCATGGGCGACTGTGTAAGGGCATAGTGAGGGCCATGGGAGGATCTGTGGATACTCATAATCTCCATAGCACTGCGGGTTTGAGGCGTGCCCGGTGCTTGAATTGTCTCCACCCTATCTGGAGTGTAGGAAGCTAGGAGGGCTAGTGCTTCCTGCAGGGAAACCAGCTGATTATCCTCCGAAGGTGGTTCCTCTGTGTCTGTGTCACCATCAGAAAAAGTCTCTTCAATGGCAAAGGATGATGGGTCAGGCTGTGTGCTGAGCACGTGACCGGTGTGGTTGCACTGGGTGCTATGAGTGTGTCTTGTTGTGGAGAGGAGCTGGTGGGAGGTGACAGAGGAGGGTGGAAGGAGATGTGTTGCAGTAGAAGGAGCAGTAGCAGGAGAAGGTGTGGCACCAGGAAGCAGAGTGGAGCATAACTGCTGCAGCAAGTTAACAATGAGCTGCTGGTTGTTTGGTTGAGCAGCTTGCTGAGACGGTCGAGGCATGCCGTGTGGGAGGCTCGTGATCCGATGTCATGGCCGCCACCACGGACGCATCGCACATAGGTCCCAGTCTAGCGTGCGGATCCAGAGCAAATGTATGGTGTTGTTTCCCCAAAGGGCTTGTGCTATACCTCACTCTGAAAACCAACACCTCCCGCCCGCATCCTCCCCACCGATGACTCTTTCTGAACTCTATCTTTCTTCTGTGCATTTTCTTCCTCAATTGCCTTTTCTTCTATTTCACATTCTGTATTTTGTGTGGCTGTTGTTTTTTGCTTTCCTTCTCTGTTAATTTGGTTTATATGAATAAACTATCCTGTTTCTTTGTCTGTTTTCAGCTTATGAATCCAACGTTTCTCCAGCTGATTACTACAAATGACTGTGATCAGCACAAGGGATAGACTATGGGCAAATGCTCTAATATGACAGGTCAGCATGAATCACCTCCCTCCTCTCCTCAAAAACAGACACTGGGAAACTGATCAGGATCCTACCCTCTCCTGTAAAACAAGCCTATCCTTTATCTTCCATTGTTCTCTGTCAACAGCACACATAAGCAGGACAAACACGGGCCAGTCAGTGACTCTATAAGATGTACAGACAGCAAACACTCACCTCCACTTCCTCAATGGTCATGGTGATCAGCTTGTCCAGAATGAGGGCCACCTTCTGTCGCCTGTTCTCATCCGACTGCTTGCAGAACCTGCACAAACCATGGACATTCACATGTCAATTTCACAGCTTCATCACTCAAACTAAACAAAATAAGCATGAATTTTTAATTATCTTAAATGAAAAACAAAAGTTCAAGCAATAGGAGGAGTTTGTATTATACTCCATGTTTGGTGTTTACATATACTTACCATGTCAAACTGATGCAAACTAGGCCTATGGTTTGCTTTGTTTGGCCAAATTTCGCGCGGCTAACAGTGAAAAGACGCCCCTCTTAGTCTGGCCCGCTCTTAGCCAATCAAACGCCTCTAACAGCTATAAGCGCTGAATCATTCCGTGGCCATGAACGAAAATGCCCCATGAGAACCACGGCGGAGACGCGGGGACGGACGGGCGGGCATTCGAGTTTGACATGGTAAGTATATGTAAACACCAAACATGGAGTATAATACAAACTCCTCCTTTTGGTGTCATATACTGTACCATGTCAAACTGATGCAGAATTTAAAGCAAATGGAGGAGGGCAACGCCTACTGGTTCGTATGGGGAGCCCTTGAAACTGAGACGGCAGTGTTAGCCGCGACAAAGGAAATCCCCTTGGAACCGTCAGCCCTGGTCATATGGAAATCCCGGAGGTAGAAGTTGATGAAGGGATTCTCAGACCGCCAGAAGGCTGCCTCCAAGACATGCTGCAGTGGTACCGAGTGCTGGAAAGCAGCCGAAGTAGCTATGGCCCGCACTTCGTGTGTTCTGGGATTAAGACAACTGATATCCTTGTGTGCATGAGAGTAGGCTCTACGTCATCATGGCCTGGCTTCGCTGACGAAGATCTAGGAAGGGCGTTGTCCACGTCTGATGCAGGCACGCTCATGGCTGAGAGTAGGCTCTACGAATGACTTGGGAAACCCAGCAGGAAATGGTGCCTGCAGCGATATCTTTCTTGTAATTCTCATTGAGGGAGATGAGAAGGCGCCTCTGAGAAGAACGCCTATGGCGAGACCTATCCCAATAGTATTTGAGGCACCGAACGGGGCAGAGATGCCTATCTTCATCATCTTGGGCAAGAATATCAGACAAAGGTCTGACCCTCAGAGAGGGGGAAGGGACCTTGGGGTCTTGGTTCTTAGCCAGAAACTCTGGAAGGAAACGAAGAGTGATGGAACCATCTCTGTGGAAGGCCAGATCTTGTGGCATACCACTAAGACCATGAATCTCACTTCTACGACGGCCCGTGGCCAGCAACAGAAGGAAAGTGGTCTTGAGAGTGAGCAGGTCAAAAGGAATAGTCCCCAATGGCTCAAAGGGCTGTTTTCGAATGAAATCCAGCACCAGGAACAAGTCCCAGAGGGGCACTCTTCTGGGATTCCTAGCTTCCTTCAGAGAGGCACCCCTAGCCACTTCTCTGAGCAGGAAATCAGCTTCAAAAGCGGGACCACCTAGCTGTTTGATAGTGGTACAAATGGCAGACCTGTACCCTCTCACAGAACTAGCAGACAGGTTGAGAACCGAGGAGCAGTGAGCCAGAAAGTTGGCCAGCTGCATGCTCGTAGGGTTAGTAGGGGGAATGTTCTGAGCTGTACACCAACTCAGCCATTTCTTCCAGCGAAAGTCATACAAGGTCTCTGTTCCCTCCCTCCTGGCTTTGGAGACTATGGAGAGGAGGTCGGAGGAGGCACCCCCCTTGGTCAGCGCGGCCGACACAGAGGCTGACCGAGGGGTGGAAGACTTCAATGGTGATGCTGACAGTTCCGCCCGCACAGCAGCCACGCGTGCAGGTGGAGCATTTGAGGATTGGAGTGAGGAATGCCCGAACGAGGCTGCCTCAGCAGATGAGGTTTGGTTTCCAGTTCCAGTGGTGGAACATGTGTCAGGGACTGAAGGACCGGAAACCAGGGCTGGGCTGGCCATTTCGGCGCAATGAGGATCAGCTGCGGGCGTTCCAACCTGGCTTTCCGTATCACCTTGGACAGGATTGGAAAGGGAGGAAACGCGTAGGCAATCAGACTACTCCAGTCTAGAGAGAGAGCATCCACTGCCCATGCTTCTGGGTCGGTGACCGGAGAGACGTAAGTGGGAAGTCTCTTGCTGAACCTTGTCACAAACAGGTCCACCATCGGCCGGAACCACTGTTCCCACACTCCTTGCAGGGTGCCCTTGTCCAGGGTCCACTGTGTGTGTATGACACTCTTGGACCTGCTGAGAGCATCTGCCAAAATGTTGTCTTTCCCTGCTATGTGTCTCGCTGAAAGTGCAATGCCCTTGCTGTAGCACCAATGGAGGAGAGCCTCGGTCCGCAGAGGTCTGCCGAGTGCACTCCCCCCCCTTTGTTCACGTAACATGCGACTGTTGTATTGTCCGTGAACAAGCGAATGGTCTTGCCGTTGGCCTCCGCCATGAAGTGCTGGAGAGCCCTGCGAACTGCCTCCAGTTCCAGAACATTGATGTGGCATAGGCGCTCCTCCGGGGACCAAGTCCCTGCTGCATGGAGTGAGTCCATGTGGGCTCCCCAGCCCAGGGAGGAGGCGTCTGTGAATAGTGCCACCTGAAGGGTAGGTGGGGCTATGGGCACCCCCTGTGTCAGAAGAGGGGTGGTTAACCACTCTGATGTCACCTCGAGGAACCACTCGCCCAGACATATCCGGGTATCCCATGGCTGAGTGCTCTGGGACCACCGTAGCCTGAGTGCCCTCTGAAGAGGGCGCTTGAGAACCCTGCCCAGAGGGATGAGAGGTGCCATGGACTCCATCATGCCCAGGAGGGAAGAAAGTGTCCGCGCTGTTGCTTGGGAGGAATGGCGCAAGTGGTTGAGGAGGCCTGCCAGACGGTCCCACCGATCTGGCGTCGGAGAGACTATCATAGACCGCGTGTTGAATCTCATCCCTAAGAAGTCGAAGGACTGGCTCGGGGACAGATCACATTTCTCCTGGTTCGTGATGAAGCCCAGTTGGGAGCACAGGTCTAGAAGTCTGGCTGTATGACTGGCACAGAGCCTGTGACTGGGCCAGAATAAGCCAGTCGTCCAGGTACACACAGAGCCGAATGGACTCCGACCGGACGATTGACACCAATTCCCGCACCACCTTGGTAAACAGGAAAGGAGCAAGGGACAGACCAAATGGGAGGACAGAGAACTGGAACACTCTGTCCCTCCACACGAACCTCAGGTACCGGCGGGATGCCGGGTGGATGAGGATATGGAAATAAGCATCTTTCAGATCGATGGACGTCGCCCAATCTCCCCGTTGCATGGTCTCCCGAATCTGTGCCTGTGTGTCCATCTTGAATTTCATCTTGGGGAGGAATCTGTTGAGGGGGGACAAGTCCAGGACTGGTCTCCACCCTCCGGAGACCTTTGGAATCACGAACAACCGGCCGTAAAAACCGGGGCCCGGGTCCGAGAGTTGAGATATCGCCCCTATGAGGAGTAGGTGCGATATCTCTTTCTCTAAGACGCTCTCCTGCTCCATCGAGCTGGGCACATAAGGAGGAGGAGTGGATCTTAGAGGGGGGCGGTCCCCCACCCAAGGGAGCATGTACCCCGACTCTAGCACCGAAACAATCCAGTCGTTGAGTCCCAGAGCATGCCACTGATGAGCGTGCCGGGACAAGTTTCCTACTTGGAGGGGCTTAACGACTGGCGGTGCTGAATCGGGGCCCAGTCATTGGGGGTGCTGCCTTCTGGCCTTGGGCATGGCCGGACGGCTTGGACAGCCATGAGGTGGTTTGTTCCTCTGCCGCTGATTCTGAGCACGCCACTTTGACTTAGGAGGCGAGGTATATGGAGGAGCCCTGGTGGCGGGTCTCTTCAATGGCATAGAACCCTGGCGCCCCTGGGAGGAGTGGGCTAAATATGAGGCCACCTCCCTGTTTGTCTCTGCCCTGTGGCTGACAAAATGCGGCGCATACTGGCCGAAGAGGGAGTGCTGCTGAGCTGGGATGGACCGCAGGGCAGCCCTCTCCTCTACTGGAATGTTAGAGAGGCGGAGAACAGCATCCCGCCGCGCTAGCACAGTATTGAAGTGAAGGCTGGTAGCTGCGTCTGCAGCTGCCGTGAGACCAGACGCTACTCGATTGCCAAAAGTGTTTAACCTCGGGTCTGAGAAGAGGCCAGGCAGGCCAGAGGAAGGAGACTCCGTGTCCTGCTGAACTGGACGTCGTTCCCACAGCTCATTGGCTCTGTGGAGGAACGCGTCAAAGAAGGTATAAGCCGTGGAAACCTTGAGGAGGCAGCGGCAGGCCAGTTTGTCCCACTCTGCAAATGTCTTAAAGGGAAGAGTAGCTGAGGTGGGGAAGGTGGTGTGCTGTGAGACCAACATCCTGTCCTGCGCGGAGGGCTCTGCTTCCCTGTAGGCAGGGTGGTCCTGTGTGTACCAGGACCACACTCCTCCCTTGGAGGGATCTTTAAGGAACTTGCCTGGGGCAAAAGCGCCCGGGGCAGAGAGGGACTCCCTGCCTGGAGGAGGGATGGAAGCAGCACCCCTGACGGTGCGGGCTGGCTTATTAAGCCACTCCTGAGCCATTTCTGGCACTCTGAGTCGCCTTGTGGTTCTGGAGTTAGAGTCACCTGACCGTAGGAGGGTTAAGGGTGACAAAGTTGCCTGAGGGACTGATTCAGCATGCGTGACCCTATTGGGGAGGGTCAGTTCGAGCTCGGCAAAGTCCGAGTTTGGTTCAGGCTGGTCCCTAGGGAGGCGTGGGCTCCATCTGTCGCACTGGGATGGGGGCGAAGAGTGCTCATCCGCTTGTTCGTCCTCATCCGAAGACAGGGGCTGTCCCTCTTGTTCACAGTCCATCCCCTGCTGGGTGCCATCCCAAGTGGATGTACCCACGGGGGCGTCCTGTGGGCTGTGGTCCACCGAGCAGGGACCCTGGTCTCCTCTGTTATGTCCTTGACACCTGAAGAGGGTGGGGAGTGTGTGGACCGTAGGTCCAACCATGCTTGGGATGGTGGGTGCCACACCTTCTCAGAGAGAGCGTCCCTGGACGCCAGAGGGACCCACAAGTGCTGTGAGGGGACAAACACCCACTCATCTCCTTTTAGGACCGAGGGCTGGGTAGGTGGGAACGGCAGGCTCCCACAGGCTGAGCGGGGCCCCTCAGCTGCCGTCGGTCCTGAAAAGGAAGCCGTAGTGACCGTGGAGGTCACCTGCGTGCTGACAGAGGACCGATTCGAGGCTGTAGTGTTAATACTGGTCGAGGAGCTCGACCTGCCCGACGAGGAGTCAATCCCTCTTGTCGGGGCTGTGTGTGTCACTCTGTGGTCTGTGCTGGGTTGGGTCCGGTGGGGAGCGGACCAGGGGTTAGTCCCTGGTCCTCCCGGGAACCCAGCATGCACCATAGGTGCACCCCAGTACGGGTAGAATGGGGGATACCACCCGTGGGCACCAGCCATCCCGTGACCCCAGCCCCAAGGGTCACTGGCGCCTTGACCTCGCTGAAGGGAAAAACCTGGCCAAGTCGGAGGGAGGTCAGGTCCGACTTGGGTGTCAGACAGGCCGAAAGGCCGGCGGTCTGACTGCCCAGAACCGCCTGACACGCGCGGGACTCCCCCAGCAGGGGAGACCGGCCGGATAGCGGGAAGACCTGCAGAGCAGGTTGCCACACGCCCCGAATCCCCTCCCGTGGGGAGACTGGGGTGGCTTGGCCTGGGGTGGGCAAAGTGGAGGTCCCCCCCCGGAACCAAATGTTTTTCTCCCCCAGAAGGAGGTGGGGGAGGGGGGTCGACCGAGAAGGGAGGAGGGGGAACAGCACTGGGGCCCCTGAGGGCTGTCTCCGTGTGGGGACCCGGGTAACGGCGGGGGGCGGCCTCCCGTTGGGAGTCCGCACCCAGCCGCGAGTTCCCACCACCAAGAGAGGACGTGCTACTCCCCCCTCCACCTGCCTCGCGCTGGGACACCTCGGGAGGCGACGCTCGTATCCCTTTCCCCCCGGTCCCCTTCATGACCGTTTTATCGGGACGAGCGTCCCCTCCGCGATCTGCGTCTGCAGACGCATCGCCGCGGTCCCTATCGGGAGAAATCATGAGCTCCGGGCCTGGGAGAGTCTCTTGCCGAGTATCTCTCCCAGCATCATGATCCCTGCCTTCGTAGGATGGCATACGAGGCATGGTACCGCGCGTAAGCACCCAGCGAACAATTCAATCCCCAACAGAGAAAGGAAAGACAGGATCGACTCAGAGGTAGAAAAATACGAAGGAATCGAGGGGGCCGAGTCGAAACGAGTACACAGAATGTAAGAACAATATACAGGCAAGCCACATACAACAAAATAAGGCCAAATGAAAACGCTTAATAGCCAAAAAAAGCGTTAGACGAGACAGAGCGAAAACCTGACAAGATGGCGTGGAGAGCTTTGGCCAAAGGAATGATTCAGCGCTTATAGCTGTTAGAGGCGTTTGATTGGCTAAGAGCGGGCCAGACTAAGAGGGGCGTCTTTTCACTGTTAGCCGCGCGAAATTTGGCCAAACAGAGCAAACCATAGGCCTAGTTTGCATCAGTTTGACATGGTACAGTATATGACACCAAACTTTTTTTTTTCAAATGCCAGTTGCACACACAAACAGAAACAAAGAGGACGAAGCATAACAGTGACAAAAGCATTGGTATTCAAATGGCATACGAATCCTACTTCTGTCTGTATTTGGCAGCCTCTAACACAACTCCACAAACATTATGAAATTCTGTACTTGCATACACAATGTATAAAAAAAACAAAAAAAACAAGAGAGGCAAGGCCTTCAAGACTCACTTGTGATACACTTAAAAAAAAAAAAAAAAAAAATCTAATCGTTAAAATGTGTTCTGTATTTGTTATTTTAAAGCTTCGTGTTTAAAAAAAAAGAAGGAAAAAAAAAAAAGAAGTCCTAACCAGATTTGAACCCCTCGTGCTCGGGTGAGAAGAAACTGCCTTATCCATTACACTATCATGGCTCCTTACTGACATTCTAAAATTTAACATACTTTTTTAAAGGGCGATAAATCAATTGTGGTATTCGCAGTGAGAACACTGTTTAAATCATATTATTCTGGTGTATCTTGGACATTCAAAAAAATCTTTAAGGGCAATAAAATGCCTTTTTAATGCCTATCACCGCAATCACACTGCAACATTTAGCCGTTTTCACTAGATCTAGATAGATGTACAAGTTTAGTTACACCCGCCGGCATGTAGTACGACACGGTCGATTCAATTTCTCTTTTATGTTCATTCTAGTTTTATAGTTTTAAAGTTGATATGAAAATTGAGTATTTTGTTAAAACTAATAACATGTAGAGCCAAGTACAAGTACTTCCAAACGTCGTAAGAAGTGAAAAGGACTTCATTTTGAGAAAAGTCAAGACTGGAAATTTTTTCGTTTCATCGTGATCAGTTCAAGGGTATTAACTCGCATGGTTTACAATTTTTAACTGTGAATTCCGACTGATTCTGTGGATATTTTTATGGCAGTTTGGGGCATAATCCAGTAAGTGATGAGGCGTTCACAAATCTTTCTCTGAGTAAGTATTTAACGGTCTCCTTCTCCAACTTTCCATCACATGTTATCGTGTATTGTCCACTGAATATAGGATTGAATGGGCAGGTCAACAACTTGAAACAAAATGGCGTCGTTCGCGTTCGCGAAGAATATGAGCACGCGCTTTGAATGTGTATAAATATGTGTACGAAACTGATTTTTGCCCATGACCTTCAGGGCTCAGCCAATAGATCTGTAAAGTCCACTCGTCGTATTGATTTTAATATTTTCCGAAAAAGACCACTTGGACGAATGAACATAGTGAAAGCCCTGTACACTGAGAGTAAAACACACAAACTTTTTATGTATTGAGTATAATTTCAAAATGTAATGTTTAAGATGAGAAAGATCAGTTTAAAGCAAATTAAGTCCCCTAGCATTAATTACAGATTAATTTCCCTTTTTTACAATCTGCACCAAAACGTTTGCAAAATAAATAAAACTTCCATGCTTAGCAAAATAAGTTCCTGTTTGAACAAAAAATGATAATAATGACTGCTCTTGTTGTTGTGTCATCAAAGTGCCAAGTTTAGAGAATACAAAAAATATAAATATAACAGTAAATGCACTTTGCATATAATTAGGCTTCATTTTTTATTTCTTTGTGCCCATCCCAGAGGTGCAATATTGTTTTAAACAAGATGACTGGAAAGAACTGAATTTTTCCTATTTTTATGCCTAATTTGGTGTCAACTGACAAAGTATTTGCAGATAAAATGTCAATGTTAAAGTTTACCACGGACACACACACACAAAGACAACTGAACACCGGGTTAAAACATAGACTCACTTTGTTTACACAAGTGAGTCAAAAAGGATCTGATAGATCAAAGGATCACAAGAATCAACTTGTCCTGTTTATAACCAACTGAAACCATTATAGGGCAGAAAACAGCTGTATTACAACAATCAAAGTAAACAATACCACGCACACAGAGAAGGCTTCATTTATCAAAGAAGAATGAAATTTTCTTTGGGAAGAATATTGCGATACACATGGAAACTGAATCCAGTGCACATGAGACAAGATGGGTGAGGAGACCTGGTGAGGTTGGGCAGCCATGGGGTGATGTACTCCAGACACAAGTGCTTCATTTCAATGTTGGAGTTGCCGAAGCCTTGGATACACTCCTCCAGGAACTCCAGGGTCAGGTGAGGCTCCTTCTCTGCCAGCTTCTCACTGATGGATTTGATGAAGATTGTGTTGTTGGCTGGGATACACAGACCTGCACAAGGACACACACAGGTAACCACATACCTTGATGACACACAGGGAATCACATGCATTGATGACACATACTCACATACAGTAATGACCGTACTGACAAAGGTTCTCAAATTCAGTGATGACACACAGGTACTCACATACAGTGATGACACATAGGTACTCAGTGATGACACAGGTACTCATATACATTCATACACATACAATGGTGACACATAGGTATTCATACACATACATTGATGACACACAGGTGCTCACACATTGATGACACACATGTATTCATACCCATACATTGATGACACACAGGTACTCACACCCTGATGACACACACATATTCATACACATACACTGATGACATACAGGTACTCACACATTGATGACACACATGTATTCATACACATACATTGATGACACACAGGTACTCACACATTGATGACACACATGTATTCATACACATACACTGATGACATACAGGTACTCACACATTGATGACACACATGTATTCATACACATACACTGATGACACACAGGTACTCACACATTGATGACACACATGTATTCATACCCATACATTGATGACACACAGGTACTCACACATTGATGACACACATGTATTCATACACATACACTGATGACACACAGGTACTCACACATTGATGACACACATATATTCATACACATACATTGATGACACACAGGTACTCACACATTGATGACACACATGTATTCATACCCATACATTGATGACACACAGGTACTCACACCCTGATGACACACACGTATTCATACACATACACTGATGACATACAGGTACTCACACACATAGATGAAACGCAGGTATTCATACGCATACACTGATGACAAACTGGTACTCACACTCATACATTGATGACACAAAGGTATTCATACACAAAGATGACACACAGGTTCTCACACACATTGATGGCACACGGGTACTCACACTTATGACACACTGGTACTCACATTGATCTCTCTCTCCCTCTCTCTCTCTCCCTCTATATATATAATGAAGAATCTTTATCAGGCTGATGGAGAAAACAGTATCTTACTTTAGCGTTCAGACTAATGCTGCAACAGGAATATTACAGCTCTCAAGTTCTCTATCTGTCAATGAGCAAGTGACACCTAACATACCAAACAGGAGACAGGAGTGGAACATGACAAACAGGAAACAGGTGTGGAACATAACAAACAGGAAACAGGTGGGAACATAACAGGAAACAGGTGTGGAACATAACAGGAAACAGGTGGGAACATAACAGGAAACAGGTGTGGAACATAACAAACAGGAAACAGGTGTGGAACATAACAAACAGGAAACAGGTGGGAACATAACAAACAGGAAACAAGTGTGGAACATAACAAACAGGAAACAGGTGGGAACATAACAGGAAACAGGTGTGGAACATAACAAACAGTAAACAGGTGTGGAACATAACAAACAGGAAACAGGTGTGGAACATAACAAAGAGGAGACAGGTGGGAGGAGACAGGTGGGAACATAACAAAGAGGAGACAGATGTGGAACATAACAAAGAGGAGACAGGTGGGAACATAACAAAGAGGAGACAGGTGGGAACATAACAAAGAGGAGACAGGTGGGAGGAGACAGGTGGGAACATAACAAAGAGGAGACAGGTGTGGAAAAGGCAGGCAGGACAGGAAAGCTGCCATACCGTTTGTTTCCAGAAGCTGGCCTTCAATCTTGAGGTCAAAGGTCTGGGTGAGGGCACAGAGCAGGTTGTAGGCCGCTGATCGCAGGCTGGGGTCAGAGCTGCCCAGGTTGAGCAGAGCCTGCACCACACACCAACACCCCTTAAACACACGTCTCCAACAACCACATCAGCAACTCATCCACAGCAATCCTAATCCTACAATTGATACTACAACTATCAAAGAATAACATCCTGTCACAGCAAATCAAATCAAATAAAAAATACTTCATTAATTCAAATGTAAATTCACTTGCAATCATAGGCTCATAAATAATATGATCAGGCACACCATAAAAAATATATATTCAAACTAGTCAAATAAAACAAAAATTCACAATAACTGTCAGCATCTAAAACCACACACACACGCAAGCACGCAAACACACACAAACACACAAAAACAATACTTTGTTGCACATCAGTATGTACAAATAAAAGCATCCAGCAAATAAAACCACACATATATCAGTAAGATTCACACACACGCATACACACATACAGATGCACATATGCACACACACACAACATATATTATGCCAATAATTTTATATAAAATCTAAGTAAGTGAAAAATCACTCACGAACATACCCAGTAGCACAAACCCCAAATAATCCAACCCTCCCTGCCCCTCATTCATCACCACCTACCAAACACTAATGATAAACCACTCACTCCCTCATGCACGCAAAATATCTGCATTTCCCACAGTCTTGCCATCCAAACCACACAATTATTACTACACCTATCACAGCATAACATCGCTTAACATTGACAAATTTATTTTGAATGCCAGCTCCAGATCCTGCTTATGCTATAAATTGAAGAAAAATATTTACAACATTACAGGAATTTGAGAAACCATTCAAAATAACAGAAAAGAAAATGACAGAGAGAGGAATAAAAATGAGGTAAAAGATCAGTGAATACATGAGAAAAGAAAGATGGAAAAGAATGGAAAACTGAAAAATACCATAAGCGCTACATACCACATTGAGCAGAGTGCCAGGTACATCCTTGGGCCTGATCTTGGTGTGCACCGTCACTGTGTCCTGATACAGACAAAACACACCATCTGTCATCAGGTCACAGAACACACACACAGACACCTGTCTGTTATCAGGAAACACACACACCTGTCAGACATCAGGTAACACACACACACGTGTCAGTCATGAGGTAACACACAATCTGTCTGTCATCAGGTAACACACACACCTGTCT
>NC_134887.1:23062859-23167859 GCF_041734735.1 Babylonia areolata
TCATACACACTGACCTCAAACCCCACACTGCAGTCATACACACTGACCTCAAACCCCACACTGCAGTCATACACACTGACCTCACACTGCAGTCATACACACTGACCTTACACCTCACACTGCAGTCATACACACTGACCTCACACTGCAGTCATACACACTGACCTCACACCTCACACTGCAGTCATACACACTGACCTCACACTGCAGTCTGGTCACACAGGATGTTGTTCCACAGGCTGACCTCACAAACAACACTTGAGTCATACACACTGACCTTACACCTCACACTGCAGTCATACACACTGACCTCACACCTCACATTGCAGTCATACACATTGACCTTACACTTCACACTGCAGTCATACACACTGACCTTACACCTCACACTGCAGTCATACACACTAACCCTGTGATCTTCCTTCACCACCTGTGGTCTTCCTTCCCCACTTCCCCGCCCTGTGGTCTTCCTTCACCACTTCCCCACTTCCCCGCCCTGTGGTCTTCCTTAACCACTTCCTGTGGTCTTCCTTCACCACTTCCCCGCCCTGTGGTCTTCCTTCCCCACTTCCTGTGGTCTTCCTTCCCCACTTCCTGTGGTCTTCCTTCACCACTTCCCCGCCTTGTGGTCTTCCTTCCCCACTTCCCCGCCTTGTGGTCTTCCTTCCCCTTTTCCCCGCCCTGTGGTCTTCCTTCCCCTCTTCCCCGCCCTGTGGTCTTCCTTCCCCACTTCCCCGCCCTGTGGTCTTCCTTCACCACTTCCCCACTTCCCCGCCCTGTGGTCTTCCTTCCCCACTTCCCCGCCTTGTGGTCTTCCTTCCCTACTTCCCCACTTCCCCGCCCTGTGGTCTTCCTTCCCCACTTCCCCGCCCTGTGGTCTTCCTTCCCCACTTCCCCGCCTTGTGGTCTTCCTTCACCACTTCCCCACTTCCCCGCCCTGTGGTCTTCCTTAACCACTTCCTGTGGTCTTCCTTCACCACTTCCCCACTTCCCCGCCCTGTGGTCTTCCTTAACCACTTCCTGTGGTCTCCCTTCACCACTTCCCCACTTCCCCGCCCTGTGGTCTTCCTTAACCACTTCCTGTGGTCTTCCTTAACCACTTCCTGTGGTCTTCCTTCACCACTTCCCCGCCTTGTGGTCTTCCTTCACCACTTCCCCGCCTTGTGGTCTTCCTTCACCACTTCCCCGCCTTGTGGTCTTCCTTCACCACTTCCTGTGGTCTTCCTTCACCACTTCCCCGCCTTGTGGTCTTCCTTCACCACTTCCTGTGGTCTTCCTTCACCACTTCCCAGTCCTGTGGATCACAGTCTGTCCGCTGAGCGAAGAGAAAGGAAGAGCTTCGTCACGTGACACATTGAGGATTTACTGGTGTTTTGCTTTTTTTTTCTTTTACGGTCTTTCTCTCAAGTACATTTCCCCCTTCTTTTTTGTCTTTTGATTTCTTCTTTTACATTTGTTGTAAAATCATTGGCATTCACAATTTACCGTAGCTTGATACATTTATCACTGTAAATTAGCAGCAATATACATATCATCCGTTTAATAATAATAATAATAATAATGGTATTTATATAGCGCTGGATCTTGTGCAGAGACAAATCAAAGCGCTTTCGCACCAGTCATTCACACGCATGCATAAAAACCTAAAACAATGCTTCATACTTTTGTTATGTATGACAAGTCATAATTATTTGAATGATTCAAGTGAATATAAATTGGGACATAAGTAACCTGCAAACAAGCATTTAGCATATCTTCTAACCAGCTTTCTAACTTTCTTTTCTTTTTCTTCTTTTTTTTCTGTTTATTTCTTTCGTTCTGTGTACACACCGAAGCTTATCATTTTCATTTGAGTCCACTTCTTTTATCTTTTTATTTCTTTCCTTGTCATTCATTTGTTTCCGTTTTGCCTTCTTTCCTTCAAGGGAGCAGAGTGAAGAAGTGAAGGAGTAAAAGGAGGGGGCAGTTGAAGGCAGAGCAACCTGTGCTGAGAAAACATCTGTTGAAGTGTAGGCTGGCTGAAGGCCTGCTTTCAGTCTAATTTTCATATTTTCTTTTTCTTTTTCACCCTGTACTCTTTTTTACGCGTGGATTTGGGCATGTGTACATTTTTTTGTGGTTTCATATGTGTGAGACTGTATATATGTTGCATATCTGTTGTGTGTGTGTGTATGTGTGTGTCTGTATGCGCGCGCGCGCGTGCGCGCGGGCGCATGTGTTTGTGTGTGTGTCTGTGTGTCTATGTGTGCGCATGTGTGTGTGTGTGTGTGTGTGTGTGTGTGTGTGTGTGTGTGTGTGTGCGGGCGCGCGCATGTGTTTGTGTGTGTGTCTGTGTGTCTGTGCGCGCGCGCGCGCATGTGTGTGTGTGTGAATATATGTGTGTGCGTATGCGAGCTACATTTATGTCTTTATTTATTCATAGATACTAATATCGTTATTATTGTTATTATCAAAATTATTACTCTTTTTCCAATATTTGATTTCATTTTATTTCTTTATCCATTTACTCATTTATTTTTTTCATTTATTGTATTTCATTTCATTTCTATTTCCTTTTTTATTTATTATCAATTCTATTTGTTTATTCATCGATTCAATGACTTTTTCATTTATTTGTTTATGTATCTTATTTAACTTCATTCTATTTTATCTTATTTTATCTCCGGAAAACCTAAGCTGGTTGGGTTACGCCGTTGGTCAGACAGTCCCCGCGCGTGCACATGCGCATACGCACGCACGCGCGCGCACGCGCGCGCGCGCACACACACACTCACACACACACTGAGCTGGAGAGAACAAAAGCATATGTCTGAAAACCTCGTGCTTTATGATTGTTTGATGTATTCAGTCCACGTGATGTACATACAGCTTTTTCTTTTTCTCCTTACCAGCCCAAACTGCCTCCCTTCTCCTTCTCTCCGCCCTGTGTTTATGTGTACCATTTGTTGCTGATAGGAAATGATTTATGAATTTAAATACCTTGTCTGTTTGGTTTTTTCCCCTTATACATACATACACACATATATCCACACATTATATATATATATATATTTTTTTTTTAATTCATTTATTTATTCCTTTATTCATGACGCCCTTGAAGCGCTGTTGTCTTCAGTGGACTTTTTTTCTTCTTTTGTTGTTGTTGTTGCTATGGTATGGTGTGTGAGATCAATATATTTCCCCAGGCAAAGTCGGAAAATCCTTCAGTTTCTGGTAACAAAATAGCAGCATCTGTTTTCAGGTCCTGACTGTTTTGCAAGGAAAGGCAAGAAGTGTACTTCTTTTGCATCCTGGGGCATTGTAACAGCATATTTTTTTCTTCTTTTTTTATTTTTATTTTTTTTTTACAACATTTTATTCAAAGTTTGACACAGGATTTGGATTTAACGCCATAGCAAACTGAGGGTGCGCAGTCTTGTTTATTTGCAGAAGATATTTCTTTCTAAGTGTGGAATAAGATAAGAATTCAGATTCAATTTCCAATAGACTTGGATCGGACAGAATGGTGACATCCTGTGAACAATATTGCGAGAATTCCGGTATTCATGTACATTAATAACAGATACTCCAGGTCTAAATCTCACAAGTGCATTTTTGTACAAATATTTGTAAATATTTGTCCTCTCTCAACTGCTGGATGAACATGCACCCCCCCACTACCCGCATGCTCCCTGACAGACCCTCCGCCCCATGGTACACACAAGACATTCGACTTGCAAAACGCAAACGTCGCCAACTGGAAAGACGATGGCGATCAACAAAACTGCAAGTCCACAATCAAATATTCCGAAAACAAATAAATAAAGTCAAACATATGATCTCATCAGCAAAAACAAACTTCTTTTCTTCTCAAGTTCTCGATGCCACATCCACCAAATCTCTTTACTCTGTCATGTCAAATCTTCTCGGAACTGCAAAAAGGACTCCTCTTCCTTCTACCTACACTTTATCTGAACTCCCCAATGTCTTCTCCTCTTTCTTTTTCGACAAAGTCCAAAATATTCGTACCATCTTAGACCAAATGTCTTTCCAACCTGTTCATCCTGATCCTCAATTCAGCGGCACTCCTCTCCATTCCTTTAATCCATTGACTGAAACAGAAGTTCATGAAATCCTAAAAGAAATGACAGTAAAATCCTGTGAGCTCGATCCTATACCAGCCTCGGTCTTTTCCCAATGTGTCTCACATCTTCTCCCCACAATCACTAATATTGTCAACTCATCCCTTCTCACTGGAACGTTTCCATCCACTTTCAAAACTGCAATCGTCCGGCCTCTTCTGAAGAAACCCAACCTTGACGCAAACATTTTGAAAAACTATCGACCAGTTTCTAATCTTCCATTCATGTCCAAACTCCTTGAAAAAGCTGTCCTCAAGCAGCTTAACAACCACCTTTGTTTCAACAATCTCATCCACCCATTTCAGTCTGCCTATCGCGCTGACCATAGCACCGAAACCACTCTCCTCCACATTCTGAACAATCTACTGATAGCGTCCGACTCAGGAAAAAATTCCCTTCTCACTCTTCTCGACTTGTCAGCCGCCTTTGATACGATAGACCATTCAATCCTTCTTTCCCGTCTTCATTTTACATTTGGTATCAACGGCACTGTTCTAAACTGGTTCAAATCTTATCTCACTGATCGATTCCAGTCTGTCATTGTTGATTATTTCCAATCTGAACCCGTTAAAATCGAACATGGAGTCCCACAGGGATCTGTTTTAGGCCCAGTGCTCTTCACACTGTACACTGCTCCTCTCGCTGAAATTATCAACCGCCATAATATCAGTCATCATTCTTATGCTGATGACACTCAACTCCAGAAGAGTGATACCCCTGAAAAATTGTTGTCGCTCTTGCAAGAAACATCCAACTGCTTCCTGGACATTCAAAACTGGATGACTCGAAATAAGTTACAATTGAACGCGGACAAAACTGAAGCAATGATCATAGGAACTAAACAAAAACTGTCTTCTATCACAATTGACACAATCAAACTTGGCGGTACATCCATCCCTCTTTCCACGTCAGTCAGAAACCTCGGTGTTGTCCTTGACAATACACTGTCCATGCAAAAATTTATCAGTCAGACATGTCAGTCCTGCTACTGTCAACTGCGACGCATCAGTGCCGTCCGGAAATATCTGTCCACTGACGCAACATCTAGACTTGTCGTTTCTCTCATTCTCTCTCGCCTTGACTACTGTAACTCTCTATTGTCTGGTATGCCTGCTTCATCCATTCAGTCCCTTCAGCGCATACAAAACTCTGCTGCCCGACTCGTCCTCAGAAAGAAAAGATCTGAGCACATCACTCCTCTTTTGCAACATCTCCACTGGCTCCCTGTTTCACGCCGAATAAAGTACAAGATAAGCACTCTATGTTATAGATGCATTCACAAAACTGCCCCTTCCTATCTCTGCGGCTCCCTTCACCTCTACACTCCAACTCGCTCACTACGATCGGCCTCGGATCCACTCTGTTTACGCATACCCAGATTCAAACACTCGACTGTTGGCCGCCGTTCTTTCTCTGTTTCTAGACCTTGCGATTGGAATGAACTTCCTTTTTCGCTTCGTCAAGTCTCCACACTCAGCTCTTTCAAGTCTGGCCTTAAAACCCACCTCTTCCCGAAATAGCCTCCCTTGCCTGCCCTTCCTTGTCTTTAGTTTCTACAGTATTAGAGTTATGCATGCGTGTGAATGACTGGTGCAAAAGCGCTTTGATTTGTCTCTGCACAAGATCCAGCGCTATATAAATACCATTATTATTATTAAATGACACAACGTTTCTCCTGTTCTAAGCAAATTTTAAAGCTATTGTTCAACGGAAAATGATCAATTCTTTCCAGATGAGAATATCACTCTTGACAAAATATACCATACATACGTCCTTTAAAGGATTTCAGAAACAATGATTCAACAACCAAACCTGACTAAAACCAGTCGCACAAAGAAGGGACTTGATATGCGACATCCATGTCATCTTGCCTTCATCATGTAATCTTGACAACACTGTACATCTGCTGTGAATGCATATTATCAGGCTGTCTGAGTAATCTAAACCAATGTTTGAAGCATCTCACTGCAGAACATAATGCAGACATAATACACATTCATGAACATGATGATTCCATGATAATACTGTATAGCTTTGTATTGTACTAGAAATACGTATATACTCATTTTTTGTATAAATTCGCTATGTTCCATAGTTATGTTAAAAGCATATTTGTGCCTGTTTGAAAAAAAATTATGGCCATTTGTAATGTTGACTTTGCTTTATTGATTCAACAGTTGTATACGAAGAATTTTGGCTATCAATAAAATGTGTGAGAAACGTCCATTAGTTTTTGTTTTGTTATCGTGTACAAAATCCCTATTCGGTCGTAAAGTAGACAGCTATCACAATGTAAACATTCTTTTGAATTCTTTTAGTATTTGGTTCCTTATGAAGCTTTTATCATTTCAGTATATGCTTTATTATTGCTGGCTCCATTCTATAATTGTTTTGTTTTTTTCAGTTCAATAATCTTTTCTCTTAAAAAGCTTCCAACTGAGTTTACATAATCAAGGTAGGTATATTCTGGTACTGAAAACTTGTCTCGATTTTGTCTTGGAATTCAAAGAAAAAAACTTCCATTATCTTTCACAAGATCTTTTACATATTAAACATGTTTTCTTACTTAGTCTTATCTTCTACTTCTGCAGCTCCCACGTTCACTCGTATGTGCATGAGTGGGCTTTTACTTAGTCTTATAAATACAAGACTTTGCCATGAATATTGAATTTGCTATTTGAAAACACAGATTCCATCAAAATATCTTGCTCGTCATGTATATCAATTTTGTTATAAAACAAAATACATCTTTTCAAAAAGGGCTTATAACACGTCCTCCAACCGTTAGTGGCATCGGGCCATATTCCTGTAACAACGAAGTGGAACGAAGTTTTATTTCACGAGGGTAGTGGAGTAAGCACAGCTGTTTTTTTGTTTTGTTTTTTGTTTTGTTGTTGTTGTTGTATTTTCACATCCATCGTTTTCGTTTATTTATTTATAGTCTGTTCATCTAAGATGATGATATCCAGTTCAACTTCAATTCTTTTAAAAATAAGGTCTTCTATTTCGCACGATATGACGATATGAAACAGCATCTTTTATGATTACGCAGTCCGATGCTGTAGTGGCTGTCAGATGAAACTTTTTGGTGGTCTGAGGCACGCTGTGTCTATTGTGGTCTCATGAAGACACGGAGAGGTTCACATTGACTGTGCCGGGTAAAAGTGATAATTGGTTGTACCACTTGTTAGGAACGAAGATTAAAAAAATAGGAGGAAAAAAAACAGACAGACTGACCGAGAAAGAGACAGACAGACAGACTGAAAGAAAGAAAGACGGAAAGGAAATAGAAAGAAAGATGGACAGATACAAGCAAACAAAGAGAGACAGACAGACATATCCCCAACTCAAACCACTGCTTCTGCCTTCACATGTATCATGCACAAAGCACTGAACTGTTTCTCTGCTGACATTATTCGATCCTTGCTTGTAACGAAACGCCTGCTGGGGCAATAAATAACTCCGATCGTTCTTTTTTTTTTGGGGGGGGGGGGGTTGTTTGTTTTTTGTTGTTGTTGTTTGTTTGTTTGTTTGTTCTCGCCCCTCCCCCCCCCAACCCCAACCCCCCCCCCCCCCCCCCCCCCCCCCCCCCCCCCCCCCCGTTTTCCTTCCTGTGGCCTGTGTAACCCCTCTCCCTTTCTCTCCCACCCTCCCAATCCCCACCCCACACAGGACCTGGAGGAGTCTGGCTGTCTCCAGCTTCAGGCGTCCTTTGAACGACTTGCCATGCTGATCGATTTTGTTCCCCCGTCTCTCATCCCCTTTCCTCTCCACCACTCCTCATCTATCTCTGAGTGTGTGTGTGTGTGTGTGTGTGTGTGTGTGTGTGTGTGTGTGTGTGTGTGCTGTAACAGCGGAAGCAACCACACACACATCAGTCCTCACGTGATACGGTTACAGCTGTGATGGTTTTTGTTTGGCAGCAGACAGACATTGATATATTTCATGGGCTAAGAATGAGATTTATTTGCTTGTGTTTTATTTTCTTTCATTTCATCTAATATTCTCTGCAGTCTGTTCAACCAGTCTCCAAGTGGCGTAATCATGACAATTTCATGTCAGAGACCTTAATGTAATTGAAGTTATGCTCGTAAAACAATGTAAAATGAAATGAATTTTAAGTTAAATAAATACGTAGATACATACAACATGCGGCACACACACTGGAAATAGCCCCAAAAGAAAGGGGAGGGATATAAGGACGGCGAGGGGGCGTGAAGATGGTGTGGGATTCACATCTGCCGATACAGCACAGAGAAAGAGAGGGGGTGGGAAGGGGAAAAGGGGGGTGAGTGAAGGGGAAACAAAATCGATCAAAGGACGCCTGAAGCTGGAGACAGCCAGACTCCTCCAGGTCCTGTGTGGGGTGGGGAGAGATTGGAGGGGGTGGGCGGTGGGGGTTCGGGAGGAAGGGGGAGAGAGACGGGCACATAGGCCACTGGGTAGAGGAGAGGAGGCCCGGGGGGATTGGGGGGACGAGGGGGGGGGGGCGATCAGCGTTATTTATTGCCCACAGCAGGAGTTTTGTTGCAAGCAGAGATCGAGTCATGCCGGCAGAGGAACAGTTGAGTGCTTTGTGCATGCATATGCATGTAAAGGCACAAACGGTGGCTTGAGACAGGGATCTCCCTTTCTCTCTCTGTTTTTTTTTCTCAGTCTCTCTCTGTCTGTCTGTCCTTTGGTCTTTCTAATAAACAGAGAGTTGTTGGGGTTAACAAAAGATGTTTTGTATGTTTGTGTATATGTCCCACCCGAAGGATCACCCTTTTATTCTTTTTTTTTTTGACATTGATAACGGGATAAGTTTAATTGAAGAATGTCTAACCGACTGTTTGCTCACAGTCAATGATGTGTACATTATTTTGTCTGGAAACTTTAATAGTAGAACTGCTGATGTAACTCCTGAATGTTTGTATAAAAATGATATTGATGCACTTTATAGAAGTTCTCCTGTCAATATAAACCGAAATTCGCAAGATATCACACTGAATAATTACGGAAAGTTCTATTCGAATTTATGTACTACACTTGACTTATGATTTTTTAAATGGTGTATGTAAGGGCGACTTTCAAGGTTGCTATACATTCAACTCAGATTCTGGCAGTAGTGTTAATGAGTATTTTATAATGTCAAGTGATATGTTTGATGTTCTTTGTTCAGTCTGTGAGCTTACTGTCCGAGAAAGATTTGATTGTGATCACATGCCATTAGAACTGTCTGTGTGATTTCCAGATGGAAATGACATAGTTGAAATGCATGAAAATGAACAAATTGTATGCAAACTTGTATGGAATAGCGATTCAGCACAAACGTTAATTGATTCTGTGGAAACTGAAGGAGCTCGTGAAATGTTGGAATCAGCCATTGGTTTAATTGATGTTGATATTGACAAGTCCTTGTCGTTGTTTAATAAGTGTATTACACAGAGTGCTCAATATATGTATTAGCGACTTAGGGGTTTCAGCACTTCAAAAATTTGTTTGACAAAGGTACTCAGAATGATGATGGATTGGACGGGGGTGATACTGATTGTTATTTCAATAGACCAATTTCAAAAGAGGAAATCTTGTTAGCATTTAGAAAGATAAAAACCAGGAACACTGCTGGGCCAGATGGAATAATAGGGGAGTTGCTAAAAAAATGCGGGTGAATGTGTTGTTGATTTCTTTGTATTATTGTTTGTATTATTTTTCAATGTTTTGTTTCAAAGAGGCATGTTTCCTGAAAGCTGGACGGAGGGAATTGTGCTTCCCCTATTCAAAAAAAGGTGATGTGAATAACCCTAATAATTACAGAGGTGATGTAATTACAGTGAAGTGATGTAAGTTGTAAAGTTTATAGTGCTGTTATTAATCGTCGTTTTCAAGAATGGGTAGAAGAAAATAATATTACTGGGGAAGAACAAGCTGAGTTTAAAATGAATTATTCTACTATTGATCATGTCTACTTTGTTAGATTTTGTACAAAAACAATTTTGCTTTAATCGAAAGTCATATGTTGCATAGACTTTGAGAAGGCCTTTGATTCTATAAACAGAAAATTTCTGTGGTATATTCTCTTAAAAATGGTAAGTTATATCGATGTATTAAAAGCATGTATAATAATGTTAAGGTAAGGATAAGATGTGGCTCTAAACTAACAGACTATATCAGTTGCACATATGGTGTAAAACAGGGCGATGTGTGCAGCCCTATACTATTTTCACTCTTTATAAATGAACTTGCAAGAGAAGTTATAGAAAATGGTAAGCATAAGACACGATTCACTTTTGATTATTTTGAGCTTTTTATTTTACTTTTGGCAGATGACGTTGTTTTGCTTTCAGAAACAGTAATTGGTTTGCAAACTCAGTTGAACAATTTACATAGAGAAACTTGTTCTCTTGAATTAAAAATAAACTTGAATAAAAGTAATATTATTGTGTTTCGAAAAGATGGTCATTTAGCCGTAAGAGAAAGATGGACATATGATAATCTTGTGATGCCAGTAGTTAATGCTTATAAATATTTAGGTATATTGTTTTCAACAAAACTTAGATTCACTGCAACCTGTATCGATTTGTCCAGTAAAGGTAAGATTGCAGTTTTCTGTATTTTGCGACAATTACGTAATTTGAATAATGACAGTTTATCTTTGTTTCTCAAGTTATTTGATTTACAGGTTCAACCCATTGTCCAGTGTGGTGCAGAACTTTGGGGCCTTGATACTACAACATGCCATATTGAAAAAGTACACTTATGTGCTTTAAAAAGTATCTGGGTATTGAAATGCGAACGCCCAATCATCTTGTTTATGGCGAAACCAATAGATATGCAATTTACATGAATTCTACGATACGTTGTATTCGTTATTGGTTGAAGTTAACGAGAATGGATAATCACAGACTGCCACGTAAAGCCTATAGAATGTTACATGATTTAGATGAAAAAGGTAAAAGAAATTGGGCGTCAAATATTCGATGTAAATTATACCAATATGGTTTTGGATATGTATGGATGAATCAGGGTGTTTGCAGGTGGCAGAAATGGAACTCACACATGGAAGACAGGGACCGGTTAAAATGTACAGAAAATTCTGTACTACTCACGAAGTGAAAATGTACTTGCAAATTAGCTTAGACAAACATTTAAAATTCATAATGGCAAGACAGATTAGGTATTTCAGAAATTGTTCAACATTATTATCGTTATAGAAAGCATACTGTGGTTGAGTTGAATTGCCCTCTGTGTAGAATTGGTGTTGAAGATGAGTTACACTTTATTTTATGTTGTTCTGCATTAAGTAAATTAAAAGAACAGTATATTCCACGAAAGTATTTTAAGTTTCCAAATAAGTTTCGGCTAAGTCTGTTGATGGCATCTAATAAAGAAAGCATTGTAAAGAATTTGTCCATTTACTTACATAAAGCATTTAAGTTAAGATTAATTAACCAAATACAAATACACAATACAAATTATGATATCATAATTCCTTTGATCATTGTTTCGCCTGTGAACTTGCATGTTTGATAATGTTGTATACTGCACCCCTTCATGAGGGGCAATGGCCTGTATGAATAAACCATCCGAATCCGAATGTCTGTGCCTCAATGTGTGTCGTTGTTTGTATATATATATATATATATATATATATATATATATATATATATATACATATATGTGTGTGTGTGTGTGTGTGTGTGTGTGTGTGTGTGTGTGTGTGTTTAGAGAAACACAGAGAGAAATGTACGCACACGGACTCAATTTTTTCTCCACAGGTTTAACAATTTCATACTTTCAAGATAAGTAGATGCCCCTTGCACATTCATGCATTTAGACAATGTATTACACATTACTTAAAACTTACCAGAATGGATGAAAATCGTATCCCTAAGAAATCCTACAAAATGCTCTGTACCCATCGTTGTAAGGGTAGACAGAACAGGGCAACGAATGTATGTTATACGTTGTACAGGTATGGTTTCGGTTTCTTTTGGGATAATGCGGGTGTGGAAGATGTAAAACCCTTTGTATTTACCTTGAAACAGAGATTATTTTACTGCCATATGTAAGATTTAGATTCCATACTTTTGTCAAAAGAAAGATTTAAGTTATATTACGTTCCTAAATATCTAAAGTCATTCAGAAATCTTGTTTCAAGAAAACATTTAACATATTCAAATACTGAAGAAAACTGGATAGGAAGGTTAGATGAAATGCAAAATCCAACAAAGTCTTGGAGCAGCCGAGACTTAAGTATTCATGGGAAAATAGTCATCATAAAAACTTTCTTATCAACCTTTCGTAATACAGTCCATTGGATTAACGGATCATATCCTAACAAAAATCAACCGATGTCTATACAAGTTTATCTGGCAAAGAAAGTTTTCAAATAATAACATTTGAAAAGATTAAGCGTAAAGAAACAGAAATTAAACATTCTGTAGATGGCTTTTGGCTGATAGAAATTATGATTTGAAATCACAGAAAAAATATGGCTTTTTTTCAAACATATTTTTTGTTTATTTTTTCTAAATACATACGCGTATAGAGATGATGATGATGATAATAATAATAATAATAATAATAATAATAAAATCAACGACAACAAAAACAAGCACAAGAAAGAAAAAAAAAAGAAACAAAACAAAACAACAACAACAACAACAACAACAAAACTCACACAAAACACACACACACACACATACACACACACACACACACACACACACACACACACACACACACACACACACACACACACACACACACACAAACCAAAAAAACAACCTGGTAGGTACATTGGTTATAACATCAGGCTGATGTATGATCTAATACAATGTTTAGATAAAAATAATCTCCCTGTGTTACTACTGTGTATTGACTTTGAAAAGGCATTGACACATTGGACTAGTCATTTATGAATAGCGTTCTCAGGGCTTTTGGGTTTGGAAACATTATATGTAACTGGGTAGATACATTCTATAAAAATTTCAAGGCAACAGTAATTGTGAATGGACATGCATCGAGTTGGTTTCATACTGAAAGGGGATGTAGACAAGGGATCCCATATCATCATATCTATTTTATTTTGGCCGTTGAAGTTCTGGCACTTATGATTAAGGAAAATGAAGGTATTAAAGGCATTTTTACAAATGAGATTGAACATAAAATAGCTCAGTTTGCTGATGATACTCAACTTCTTCAAAAACGGCGACCAAGTAACATTTGAAGAATCTGTTAGAGTTATGGGTAAATTTGGTGCAATTTCAGGATTTATATCAACAATGAAAAATCTTTAGCGGTTTGGTTAGGTAGTAAAAAACGATCAACTATGAAGTATATGTCCTATCTCAAAATGGAATGGAACCCCATAAAGTTCAAAATATTGGGCATATGGTTCTCGACTGATATCCGATGTTGTACAGAATTAGATTATTCAGAAAAAATTGTAGAGGCAAAAAATATGTACAAAATTTGGGCAAAGAGAATACTGACTCCTATAGGAAGAATAGCAGTTCTCAAGTCATTAATTCTCTCAAAACTCGTTTACTTATGGCTGCTTCTACGTAATCCTCCTGATGAAACAATATTAATTTTTTTTTTTACAGATGTTATGTTTAAGATTTGTTTTGGATAATAAACAGGATAAAATCAACAGAAAATCGGCATGTAAGAGAATAATATACGGTGGTATTGGATTGCCAGAACTCAACAGTTTTCTAAAAGCGTTAAAGTTGAGCTGGATTAGAAAAATAAAAACCAGGAAGCACAAGTGGATTTCGCTAGTAAATGTATCATACCCGAGACTGAAAGACATGGAAAAACATGGTCTCTAAAAGTTGATAACATGTTTTGGCAGGATGTATTTGATGCCTTTAGCTGTTACAGGAATAAAGTCCAACCGCAAAATGCAGCTGATATTCTGGCAGAACCACTGTTCTTTAATGATAAGTTTAAGTTGAATTCCACTGTACCAAGACAGAATGAATGGGTTTTAAACAGTGTATGCTTTGTTCGAAATATTTGTAAAGCGGATGAGGCGTATTTATCGTATACTGAATTTAAGACTAAATACAATGTTAACACGCATTTTATAAGTTATGCGTCTGTAGTTAAGAAGAGAAAGCAATTTATTGATACATTAGACATTAATATTGACAATGGTAATGCAGCTGCTCTACCAACGTATCTCAAGTTATTACTGTCTGTGAATAAAGGAACTAGTTTGTATTATGATGAGCTTATTAATGACGAAATCAAACCAAAATGCTATCAACAGTGAGCGAATAAACTGGAAAAAGACATACATTGGCAAAAAAAACATTCAGATGTATAAATACTATTCAAGATGTCAAGTTGAAATGGTTCCAGTCTTAGCCACAAACATTGTTTTAGCAAGAATGAAAATAAAGGCCAGTGACAGATGTTCGTTCTGTAATGAGAACAGAGATAGTCTAGAACATGTCTTTTGGAGATGTATAAATGTTAACCGTTTGTGGAAGCACATTGAACATGTGCTAAGAAGCTACTGTGTCATTGTTTCAAAAATAACATTGAACGAATCAATTGTTTTATTCGGAAATAATCCAAAATATAAATCGGATAAGGTATTTTACTTCATTATACTCCTGGCAATTTTTTTTTTTTTTTATCTGTGAATGTAAAATTAATGAAAATCTACCACATTTTCACACATTTCAGAAATATCTAAAAGGAAGGTACGAAATAGAAAAATACATTTCATTTGTAAATATGACCTCCATAAATTTCATTAATGATTGGAATAACTACAAAAATTTATAATGGAAATAAGTCAAAACATTGATGCTTGAATGGGATATATAAATGACAATTTATTGATGTTGATAACGGCATTGAAAAAAATATGGCTTATTCCCCATTCCGTTACCAAAGAAAGAAGTTCGCTTAAAAGAACTACAATGGAAAATTATGCATGATATATATCCAGTAAATATACTACTTAATATAATGAAAGTAACAGAAAACAACAAATGTTCAATGTGTCTATATGAAGTTTACTACATTGAGCATTTCTTTTATGAATGCACACCAGTTAAAAATCTTTTGGAACAAAATATAACATTTTATTCATGGTCTGATTGGGAAACGTGGAGAACTTAGCATGCATAATGTACTGTTTAATTGTTAATTTTTTTTTAATGTCAGTTAAGGAGCCACGACAGTGTGTTGGGTAAGACAGTTTCTTCTCACCCGAACACACGGGGTTCGAATCTGCCGTCAGGACTTTTTTTTTAGTTTTTTTTTTTTACCCGAAGCTTTACAATAACAAATACAGAACACATTTTAACGATTAGATTTTTTTCATTTTATAGTGTATCACAAGTGAGTCTTGAAGGCCTTGTCTCTCTTGTTTTATTTTTTTGTGCCTATCCCAGAGGTGCAATATTGTTTTAAACAAGATGACTGGAAAGAACTGAATTTTTCATATTTTTATGCCAAATTTGGTGTCAACTGACAAAGTATTTCCAGAGAAAATGGCAATGTTAAAGTTTACCACGGACACACACACACACACACACACACACACACACACACACACACACACACACACAGAGAGAGAGAGAGAGAGAGAGAGAGAGAGAGAGAGAACCGAACACCGGGTTAAAACATAGACTCACTTTGTTTACTCAAAGAGTAGGGAAAATGTTAATAAATTGTCCATTTCGTCCTGGAATAGACGAATCTGAATTATATTTTATCTTGTTTTATGCCCAGTATATGCCATACGTGAGTTGTAAATTCCAGAAAAAATACTATATCTGGAGGATTCATGTCACGGATAGTATCTTATTCAAGTAACCCCTGAACAGCATCATAATTATGGTTGTTGACCTGCAAGAAATTATTATATTGTTATAAGGGAAATCATTTGGGAGAGCTTCTTATTTGTTTCATTGCAACCGTTTATTTCTGTTTCTGTGATATTATGACTGTTGTGATATCTGTTATGATATTATATAGTTTTTTAGTATTGTTATTATCATTATTGATTTTTCATTATAGGGATGAGTGCACTAGCTCTGTGGTGATCTTGCAGTTGTGTTTTATAGCGATTTTATATGGAAGGGGTGTGTACGTGCATATTTCTCTTTCTCTCTTTGTGTGTGTGTGTGTGTGTGTGAGAGAGAGAGAGAGAGAGAGAGAGAGAGTGTAGGGGAGGGTGGAAAGTGAGTGAGCATGCGTGAGCCACCTTTGTTTCTTGTGATTTTTAGATGCGGAGTGGCTGATGATTCAATGTCATTTTAATACCCCTTGTGCATACCAAATTATTGTATTAGAAGCCAATGAAAAGTCTTGAATTCTTGAAACGCGATTCAGATTAACTTTGCTTCTTTCATTCAAGACTTCGTTTGTCACTCGTTATCTTTCTGTCAAAAGCGTTTGCTCTCAGAAAGGTATTAACGTAAAAATTTGATCATACATTTTTACATTGTATTTGTGCGCGCGCACACGTGCGTGCGTGCGTGTATGTGTGTATTTTTGTGTGTTGTGTTTCATGTTCTTCATGTTTGTGTTTTTATTTACAAAACTGACATGAATGCTGCTCAACCGACCCTAATCGTCGTGTCAGCGACCATCTTCGCCATGCCTTCGACACTCTCCGCCGTTTGGCACGTTTTTCACGTGCCCAACCCTCTCGTACCGTCTGACCTCTGCTCTCGTTGTGCCACTGTCACCATGGCGAATGTCAATAACATTGTAGCGTTGCCGTCAACTAAGTCATGGGTGAAGCAACACCCACTTTGCGATGACACGACTCAACGCATCATCAGTTTGGGCATCGTCAGACCAAAAACGAAGAGAGGAACCAGAGCGGGCAGACTTCACCGTTTGTGGGGCCCTGTCCCCCGTGCTCATCGCCCTGTCTCCAATGTCAGCACTGCTGTTGCTGTGACTGTCACTGACAACCTCAACATTCATGTTCAAGATGACTCCTTTACTTCCCGTGACACTGTCCTCTCTGACACTTTTCCAAACTGTGGTGTACCCCCCGTGATTGGCTCTGCTCTGCTTCCTACTCCTCCCACACCTGTCTCAACCCCCGCACCTTTCTCTGCCTTCCCACTGTCCTCCACTACTCAGTCACCATCGTCTCCTTCCGTTGCCTGTCTGTCTGACTCACCTGCTTCACCATTAGATTTCTCTCAGCCTGCCTCTGATTTCTTTCATGTCTGTCTGTTCAATGCTCAGTCTGTCTGCCCTGATCAAAAGACTTGACTATATTTCTGATTCCTCCCGAAACCTGGAGGGGGTCAGGCTGGTGTTCTCTTGACCCCCTCCCGGGAGGGTCACTACCTTGTCGTGGTCGGGAGGCTTAGTGGCCAGTGATCGAGCGAGCTATGTCGGCGGGGGCATCAGTGCTTCTTGGGGTTTGCTGCTCTGGTCCCAGGTCTTAATTGACAGCCTACATAGCCATCATAGCTGTTAGGGCTGAACAAGTGGTGGTTTTCGTACTGATGCCCCTGATAGGGCTTCCCATGCCGAACAGGTCGTGAGTGAGGCCCAAACTTAACGTGACCTACTGTCCCTTTCGCTATTCTCTATTCTTCTTTTTACCGCCTCTTTTCTGTCCTCAGCTCCCCATCAAGCCTTCTTTTCCACATTCTTTTTTCTCTGCGGCCTTCTTCAGGCCCGCCGTGTTTGCCGTGCAGCGCGACCTGTGATGGAGGGGAATGAGATCCTGGGGATTGAGAGAGCACGCTGCTCTCAACACATCCCTTTGGCTCGGACCTCTCCTAAGACAGGCGGCACACATTGGCCCGTGTGTGTCAATCGGCTACCCCTTCGTGGGGCTGGGTCAAGACTGGCAGTTTAGAGGCTAGCGAAGATAACCCCCGTAGTGCTCGGTTCTCTGTCCCCGGGAGCTGGGCATGATCGGGGTGGAACACGTTGGAGCTAAGCTGTTGGTCGTATATCCCTCCCGAAACTTGGAAGGGGTCAAGCTGGTGTTCCCTTGACCCTGGCCCCAAAGTTGGACCCCATGGTGGGTGGGTAAGGGAGGGATGAATATACAATTATTTAAACATGAATTCCAAACAACTACACCCCCCTAAACTCGGAAAAAGAAGAAGACAAGGAACAGACGACTCGGACTCAGATTCGGAGGTCGTTGAGACCTCTGGATTTTGGCCGTCGTGGCTTATGATGGAGGGCGCTGATGACGACAAGCCCTTGTCGGCTCTCAGCCCCTTCGCTATCGAGAAGGGCTTCCAGTGTCTGGCGGGATCGCTGAAATCCATCAAGAGGCTGAGGAGCGGAGCGTTTTTGGTGGAGACAGAGTCTAAAAGGCAGACACAGCTTCTGCTCAAGGCGACCACTTTTGTGGATAGGGCGGTGAGGGTCTCCCCTCACAAAGGTCTGAACTGCTCAAAGGGGGTCATCAGATGCCCGGAGTTGAGAGGAGTGTCTGAAGCTGAGATCAAGAGCGAGCTGTCCTCTCAGGGAGTGACCGACGTCTACAGGGTGACAGTGAAGAAGGGGTTGGACAGAGTCCCGACCAACACATTTTTCCTCACCTTCTGCTGCCCGAATGTCCCCAGGGACATTCGAGTCGGATACCTGATGGTGAATGTAAGCCTGTACATGCCGTCCCCTCTAAGATGTTTCAAATGCCAGAAATTTGGACACGTGCGGGACCGATGCAAGGAGGAAGAGGCGTGTGCCACCTGTTCAAAGGCGGCGATTGCGTCAGTCCAGCCCGTTGTGCGAACTGTGGAGGCGGCCACCCGTCCTCATCGAAAGACTGCCCCGCCTGGAGAAAAGAAAAGGAAATCGTTCTTTGAGGCAAGAAGGCAGGTGGAGGCCGCGTCGCCTAAGGCGTCTTATGCCTCTGTCGTCAGACCCAGGATGGTGGACGTCGCGGTCCAGACGACGTCCACAGGGACGCAGACGGACGACGTGCCTACCTTGTTAGAACCGTTGGCCTTGGGTGGAGGCGCCGTGTCCACCCCTTCCCATCCTGTGCGGCAGTCATCAGGGGCTGCTGGGCGGGAGCGGAAAGCCTCGGGCGGAGGCACGTTGTCCGCCTCCCGCCCCCCCCCCACCCCCACCCCCGCCCCCCCGCCCCCACCCTCCGGCCCCCCTCGCCCCGCCTCTCGTCTGCCTGGCCCTCGGGCTGGCAGAAGTGGCCAGAAACCCCCCGTACCTCCAAAACTCAAGGAGGGGAGGGGTGCGGCCTCGGCGGGATCGGGAAGAGCCGAGGTGGTGGATATTCCGACTTGGTCGGAATCAGAAAAATTAAATTCTAAAAATAGGTACTCGATCTTGGCCGACCTTGAGCCACCGCAAGCAGAGGAGCAGGGGGTAGCGATGGAATAGGCTGCTGCTTTATTTTTTTTAACCTTTTTAATGGCAGTGATCCACTGGAACATCCGGGGGTTCTACGCCAATTTCCAGGAACTTCAGCTGCTTTGTCGTGCTTTGAAACCTTCAGTGCTGGCGCTGCAGGAGACTCTGCAAAGAGATGGCAAGGTTTTATCTCTCTCTGGTTTTAACTCCGTTTTTAAACCCGCTCAACCGAAGCAAGATGGATTGACGGGAGGTGTCGCTCTTTTTATACGCAAGTCCCTTTTATACAATACAGTTCCTTTAAGCACCCCTTTACAGGCGGTGGTAGTCAGAGTCACACTTGAGAAAACCATCACTGTCTGCTCTCTGTACCTTCCTCCTGCCGTCCGTGTTCTGAGGCAGGACCTCATGAACCTGGTCGACCAGCTCCCACGACCGTTTTTACTGTTGGGCGACTTCAATGGACACTCCCCGCTCTGGGGAAGTGAGATGACATCAGCCCGAGGTCTTCTCTTGGAAAACCTTCTTTCCGATATGGACTTGTGCTGTCTTAACGACAAGTCTCCCACTTACCTTCATCTGTCCTCTGGAAAGCTCTCGTGTTTAGATCTGTTGGTCTGCGATCCATCGTTGGTCCTGGACTACGAGTGGAAAGTGCACGACGATCTGCACGGGAGTGACCACTTTCCTGTCGTCCTCCACCCCACAGATGGAGAAGGTGACTCTCTGCCTGACCGCCTGAACTATGACAAAGCAGACTGGGGAATTTTTACCATGAAGATAAGAGCGGAGCTGCAGGAAGAAACAGTATTGAAAAGCAAGGACCCTGCTGATACTCTGACTCAGATCGTTTTAGATTATGCCAAAGCAGCAGTCCCATCGTCTACCTCCAAGCCTCAGGTGCCAAGAACGCCCTGGTTCAACGCGGAATGTCGGAAGGCCCGTAAGTCTCGGAAGAGAGCGCAGCGACGCGTCTTTCGGAGACCGGAGACCGATAGTGTTCGAACCCATCAACAGCTGAGGGCGAAAGCCAGGTATGTTTTTAAAAAGAGCCAGAGAATGTCATGGAGAGATTTTTGCTCTTCCTTAACCTCCAACACACCCAAGAAGAAAGTGTGGAGGGTTTTAAAAAGAATTAAGGGCAAAAACGTATGCCCAACCTTTCATCATCTTAAACTTTCAGACGTCTGGTCACAGAGAAGAAAGCAGTTGCCAATTTGCTTGCCTCCACAATCGAACAGAACTCGAGATCTGCTAACAAATCTGCTCGGTTTCTCAAAACCAAAAACCTGACAGAAAAAACACCCTGTAACTTCTCTTCCGACAACACAGAGAATTACAACCTTCCTTTCACAATGAATGAACTTAAATCTGCCCTTCAGACCTGTACGGATTCCTGTCCAGGAATGGATGAGGTCCATTATAAACTCTTAAAACATCTTCCCGAAACCTGTCTGGACACCCTGCTCAAAGTTTACAACCACATCTGGATCACAGGCTTTTTTCCACCCTCCTGGCGGAAAGCCCTCATAATCCCGGTGCCGAAACCGGGAAAAGACCCCTCAAACCCCTCCAACTACCGCCCAATAGCACTGACCAGCTGCATCTGCAAACTGATGGAGAAGATGGTCAACGGTAGACTGATGTGGAAACTAGAGACCGACGGCCTTCTGGCGAAAGAACAGTGTGGTTTCCGCAAGCATCGCTCTACCGTTGACCATCTGGTTCGTCTGGAAACCACTGTAAGAAATGCCTTTGTAAACAAACAGCATGTGGTGGCCATATTTTTTGACTTGGAGAAAGCTTACGATACCACCTGGAAGTTTGGAATCCTCTCGGACCTGCACAAGCTCGGCTTCCGAGGACACCTGCCCCACTTCATCCACAATTTTTTACAAAACAGACAATTCCAGGTGAGAGTCGGCACCACCCTGTCCGACATTCACGAGCAGGAGCTGGGTGTTCCGCAAGGGAGCATTCTGTCGCCGGCTCTCTTCAGCATCAAAATTAATGACATCGTTCAATCCGTTCAGAAGGGATCGGACAGCTCGCTGTTCGTGGACGATTTCGCCTTGTGTGGAACTGGCAGCACGTATGCCAGCATCCAGCGACGGCTTCAGCTCTGCGTCAACAAAATCCAGTGTTGGGCAGAGGAGAATGGCTTCACATTTTCATCCTCCAAAACTGAATGTATTCATTTTCATAACTTTCGCTAGTTCTATCCGGACCCTGAAATCCGTCTGGGAAAATCCACCATCCCGGCAGTCAAGGAAGCCAAATTTTTAGGGGTCGTCTTTGATCAGAAGCTGAACTTCCTCAGCCATATTAAACAGCTGAAAATATCTTGCCAAAAAGCCCTGAACATCATTCGAGTTGTGGCACACACAGACTGGGGTGCTGATAAGAGAACTCTCTTGCACCTCTACAGAGCCCTGGTCCGGTCCAAACTGGATTACGGAAGTGTAGTATACGGCTCGGCCAGACCGTCTTACCTGAAACTGTTGGACCCTATACACCACCAAGGGCTCCGTCTCAGCTTAGGCACGTTCCGCACCACCCCTGTGCACAGCCTGTACGCAGAGGCGGGGGAACCGCCTCTCTCCAACCGCAGACTGAAGCTGACCCTAAATTATTATTTGAAATTGTTTTCTGAACCTACAAACCCTGCTTATGACGCTGTATTCAACAACCCTTTCAACAAGAAATTTAAAGACAACCCAAACTGCATCCCTCCTCTCGGACTCCACATTCAGCCGCACTTAGAAAATGCCGATCTGGATGTTGGTGGCATCTCAGATTTCTCCAAGTTCCCCGACAGCCCTCCGTGGACCTTTAGAACACCTGAGGTCCGATTCGATGTGGCCTCGTACTGTAAAGACTCTACCAGTTCTCTGGCCTACAGAACTTACTTTTCGGAACTCTGCCACAAATTCCCCACTTTTCAAAGTATTTTCACTGACGGTTCCAAGTCAGAGGACGGAGTCGCTGCATCTGCGTTCTGTCCCGACTTCCCTGACCGGCCCTCAACGGAACACATCCTGTCTGACAGCTCGGTGTACACTGCGGAACTGACCGCACTGGTTCTGGCGGTAAGAATGGTTCTCTCTTCGAAACAAAAGAGATTCATGATCTTTTCCGACTCCTTGTCAGCCCTGGAGGCGATCACCTGCAGGAATATCACTCATCCCAAACTGCTGGAATTTTATGAAGTTTTTACTCTCGCAACGAAGAAAGGATACGAGGTTGTGTTGGCCTGGGTTCTCGGACATGTTGGCATTCGTGGTAACGAAAGGGCGGACCTGCTGGCCAGGAACGCTGTAAAGAAAGAATTATCCAGATCCTTTGTACCATACACAGACATGAAGCAGAAGGTGAACACTTACGTTAAGGATCTTTGGCAAGAGGAGTGGAACACCCAGACGGACAACAAGCTGTTCCAGATCCGTCCAGACCTAAAAGAGACCCTCCCTTCGGGGGTAAAGAACAGAAAGGAGGAGTCTGTGCTGTGCAGACTGCGAGCGGGGCACACTTTTTTTTTTACTCATTCTTACTTATTGAAGGGGGAAGATGCCCCTCGATGTATTCCCTGTGATGAGCCTCTCACCGTGAAACACGTGCTCCTTGACTGTTGGGATCTGCATGACGTTAGACACAGACATTACACGGCGGTTTCTTTGAAGACTTTGTTTCGTGATGTCCCTCCGTGGGCGCTGATGGACTTCTTAAAAGAAGTGAACATTTTTAACCAGATTTGAAGGTTTTAAACTATGGAAGTTTTTTTTTAACTTTGGAGTGGAAAGTTTGAAGTGGTGACTCGTTTTAATTGTTTGTTTGTTTTTTATCCTTGTAGTAGTTATTAACGCGGCGATAGCCTTGAGATGGCCTTAGTGGTCGGCGAGGCTCTAAGCACCATAATTTCATTTCATTTCATATTTCTGATTATATTTTTGAAAATAACTTTGATATCGTATTTTTTACCAAAACCTGGCTAAAATCACAAGGTCATGAACTCAAACTGAAACAACTGATCCCCCCTGGATACAAAACCAAGTCACTCCCTCGACTGTCTCGTGGAGGTGGCATTACCATCGTCTACAGTGACATGGAGTCTTCCCTTTCCTTCTCCCATGACCACGCCCTTCCACATGATACTTTTGAAATGCTCGGAGTCACTCTCAATGTCCCCAGTCACTCAATCATCTTCTGTTGTCTCTATCGTCCTTCTCCTAGTCGTAAAAACAACCTAACGTCTTCTCTATTTCACGATGAGTTCATAACACTACTTGATCACTACAACCTTCGTTCTGGCAAACTTATCATCCTCGGAGATTTCAACTTTCATTTCGACAACCAAACCTCCACTGATGTCAAACGCCTATGTCAATCTCTGTCCAGCCATTCTCTGTCTCAGCTCGTTACAGAACCAACACACAGATCTGGCCGTACTTTGGACTGGCTCATCACACGTGACTCTGATACCATGATTGCGTCAGTGACTGTAACTGACGAACTTTCTTCTGACCATTCTGCTGTTGTATTCTCGCTTAATATTTCAAAACCTACCAGAACCAAAAAATCCGTTACTCGTCGCAACCTAAAATCCATCAACATCAACACTTTTTCTTCTCAAGCTGCTGAACGTCTTTCCAAAATTTCTTCCTGCACCGACGTCTCCACACATTACAACACTGTTCTCTCTGAACTGCTGGATGAACATGCACCCCCACTACCCACATGCTGTCTGTCAGGCCTTCCGCCCCGTGGTACACACAAGACATTCGACTTGCAAAACGCAAACGTCGCCAGTTGGAACGGCGATGGCGATAAACAAAACTGAAAGTCAGAAAACAAATAAAGTCAAACATATGATCTCAGCAGCGAAGACAAACTTTTTTTCTCAAGTTCTTGATGCCACATCCACCAAATCTCTTTATTCTATCATGTCAAATCTTCTTGGTACTGCAAAAAAGACTCCTCTTCCTTCTGTCTACGCTTTATCTGAACTCCCCGATGTCTTCTCCTCTTTCTTTTTCGACAAAGTTCAAAATATTCGTACGAGCTTGGACCAGATGCCTTCCCAACCTCCTTATCCTGATCCTCAGTTCAACGGCACTCCTCTCCATTCCTTCAATCCATTGACTGAAACAGAAGTGAATGAAATCCTGAAAGAAATCACAATAAAATCCTGTGAACTTGATTCTATACCAGCCTCTGTCTTTTCCCAATGTGTCTCACAGCTTCTCCCTACAATCACCAATATTGTCAACTCATCCCTTCTTACTGGAACGTTTCCATCCACTTTCAAAACTGCAATCGTCCGGCCTCTTCTGAAGAAACCCAACCTTGATACAAACATTTGGAAAAATTATCGACCATTTTCTGACCTTCCTTTCCTGTCCAAACTCCTTGAAAAATCTGTCCTGAAGCAGCTCAACAACCACCTTTGTTTCAACAATCTCCTCTCCTTCACCCTTTTCAGTCTGCATATCGTGCTGACCAAAGCACCAAAACCACTCTCCTTCACACCCTGAACAATCTACTGCTAGTGTTCGACTCAGGAAAAATTCTCACTCTTGTCGACTTGTTAGCCGTCTTTGACACGATAGACTATTCAATCCTTCTTTCCTATCGTCATTTTATATTTGGCATCAACGGCACTGTTCTCAACTGGTTCAAATCTTATCTCACTGATCGATTCCAGTCTTATCATCGTCGATAATTTCAAGTCTGAACCTGTTAAAATCAAACACGGAGTCCCACAGGGATCTGTTTTAGGCCCAGTTCTCTTCACACTGTACACTGCTCCTCTCGCTGAAATTATCAACCAGCACAACATTAGTCATCATTCCTATGCTGATGACACTCAACTTCAGAAGAGTGATACCCCTGAAAAATTGTCCTCGCTCTTGCAAGAAACATCTGAATGCTTCCTGGACATTCAAAACTGGATGACTCGAAATAAGTTACAATTGAACGCAGACAAAACCGAAGCAATGATCATAGGAACTAAACAAAAACTCTCTTCCATCACAGCTGACAAATCAAACTTGGCAGTACATCCATCCCTCTTTCCAGCTCAGTCAAGAACCTCGGCGTTGTCCTTGACAACACACTGTCCATGCAAAAATTTATCAGTCAGATATATCAATCCTGCTACTGTCAATTGTGACGCATCGGTTCCATTCGGAAATATCTGTCCACTGACGCAACATCTAGACTTGTCGTTTCGCTCATTCTCTCTCGCCTTGACTACTGTAACTCCCTATTGTCTGGTTTGCCTGCTTCATCCATTCAGTCCCTTCAGCGCTTACAAAATTCTGCTGCCCGACTCGTCCTCAGAAAGAAAAGATCTGAGCACATCACTCCTATTTTGCAACATCTCCATTGGCTCCCTGTCTCACACAGAATAAAGTATAAGAGGGGCGGATGGGGGGGGGAGTCTTTGATGTCCAAACTTGCAAATTGACCCATAAAATCAACAGTATTGTTAACTCCTCTTTTCCACATCATTAGTCTTTGCTCTGTGTTTAGAACACATCAGGTGTTTGTGACCCCCCAAGTCACATTTATTGGCGGAGATATCGCAGAGAGGATACTTGTCTCGTTGTATGCTGTTCTCTGTTATTTTACCATTATCCATGCCCTTCGCCTTTGAAGGGTCAATCGTGTGCTTCTGGTTTTCTCTCTTTGGACGTCACGTCACCAAGTAGAAGGTGCTTTGTGAAGAAATGCTATGATTTCTTTCTTTCTTTCTTTCTTTCTGTCATTATTACTTCAATCAGTTCGTCGTTTTCTTTTCCTTTCTCTTTCTTTCTTTCTATCTCTCATTCTGACTGTCCTATCTTATCCCCTCTACTCCATACAGTTACACAGGCTGAACTTACACCCTACACTGCAGTCATACACACTGACCTCACACCCCACACTGCAATCATACACATTGACCTTACACCCAACACTGCAGTCATACACACTGACCTCACACCCCACACTGCAGTCACACAAATTGACCTCACACCCCACACTGCAGTCATACACACTGACCTTGCACCCCACACTGCAGTCATACACACTGACCTCACACCTCATACTGCATTCATACACACTGACCTTACACTGCAGTCATACACACTGACCTCACACCCCACACTGCAGTCATACACACTGATATTACAATCCACACTGCAATCATATACACTGACATCACACCCCACACTGCAGTCATACTCACTGACCTTACACCCCATACTGCAGTCACACAACTTGACCTCACACCCCACACTGCAGTCATACACACTGACATCACACCCCACACTGCAGTCATACACTCTGACATCACACCCCACACTGCAGTCATACACTCTGACCTTGCACCCCACACTGCAGTCATACACTCTGACCTCACACCCCACACTGCAGTCATACACACTGACATCACACCCCACACTGCAGTCATACACTCTGACCTTGCACCCCACACTGCAGTCATACACACCGACCTTACACCCCACACTGCAGTCATACACACTGACATCACACCCCACACTGCAGTCATACACTCTGACATCACACCCCACACTGCAGTCATACACTCTGACCTTGCACCCCACACTGCAGTCATACACTCTGACCTCACACCCCACACTGCAGTCATACACACTGACATCACACCCCACACTGCAGTCATACACTCTGACCTTGCACCCCACACTGCAGTCATACACACCGACCTTACACCCTACACTGCAGTCACACAAATTGACCTCACACCCCACACTGTAGTCATACACACTGACCTCACACCTCACATTGCAGTCACACAAATTGACCTCACATCCCACACTGCAGTCACACAAATTGACCTTACACCCCACACTACAGTCACACAAATTGACCTCACACCCCACACTGCAGTCATACACACTGACCTCACACCCCACACTGCAGTCACACAAATTGACCTCACATCCCACACTGCAGTCATACACACTGACCTCACACCCCACACTGCAGTCACACAAATTGACCTCACACCCCACACTGCAGTCATACACACTGACCTCACACCCCACACTGCAGTCATACACACTGACCTCACACTCCACACTGCAGTCATACACACTGACATTACAATCCACACTGCAGTCATACACACTGACCTCACACCCCACACTGCAGTCATACACACTGACATTACAATCCATACTGCAGTCATACACACTGACCTCACACTCCACACTGCAGTCATACACACTGACCTCACACCCCACACTGCAGTCATATACACTGACCTCACACCCCACACTGCAGTCATACACACTGACCTTACACCCCACACTGCAGTCATACACATTGACCTTACACCCCACACTGCAGTCATACACACTGACATTACACCCCACACTGCAGTCATACACATTGACCTCACACCCCACACTGCAGTCATACACACTGACCTCACACCCCACACTGCAGTCATACACACTGACATTACATCCCACACTGCAGTCATACACACTGACCTTACACCTCACACTGCTGTCACACAAGCTGGGCCCACAACCCATGCTGAAGTCAATAATGGTCATATCCACTGATGCCATCAGTGTTTCTATGGCGTCATAAAAAAAAAAATCACCAAACAGACAAGGCAGCTCTATCCATCGTTTCCTGTCATGACTGAAATGGGTTTAATAGCAGCACACACTGCACATGTTGGGGGGTAGGCGGGAAATGAGCGGGGAAGATGGGCTGGGACAGAAAGAGCAATCCTTAAATCAGCTGGATTGCATGCATCAGACAACCAATTAGCTGGCAAGCCATACAGACATGTATGCTTGTTCTGTTTCTGTATCTCTGTATCTCCCTTCCTGTTTCCCTCTCTCCTCCATCTCTATCTCTGTGTGTGTGTGTGTGTGTGTGTGTGTGTGTGTGTGTGTGTGTTTGTGTGTCCGTGTGTCTGTGTCTGTGTCTGTGTGTGTCTCTGTGTCTCTGTGTCTATCTGTGTCTGTGTCTGTGTGTGCTGGTTTACGTGCTCGTTTATGAATTAACAGAACACTACCAAGACCACAGTCTTTGATAAGACACCAAAGAAAGACATCATAGTAGTACAAGGTGACTGGAACGCCAAGATCGGAGAAGACTCCTACAACACCTGGAAGGGCACATGTGGACGATATGGTAACAACGCTACAAATGAAAGAGGTTTGAGACTCCTGGAATTTGCCTGCTTCAACAACCTGAAGATAACAAACACATTTGGACCACACAAAGCATCCAGAAGATGGACATGGCACAGCCCTGGAGGAGATCACCACAACCAAATAGACTACATCATGGTAAAGAAGCGTTTCCAGTCTAGCGTGAACATTGCCAAGACAAGAAGTTTCCCAGGAGCTGACATTGCAAGTGACCACGACTTGGTAATGATGACCTTCAAACTCCAACTGAAGAAAACAAGGAAACAAAGCTTCTCAAGACTGAAGTTCGACCTGGAAAAATTGAAAGATCCTGAAGTACAAGAGGCATTCCAAGCCATGATTGGTGGGAAATTCGCGCCACTCATCACTCTCGATGCAGATGACGCCGACCTGGATACACTCGTAAGCGACTTCAACGCAGCTGTGACTGAAACAGCCCAAACAACTCTTGGAAAACAACGCATCAAAAAGAAGCCCTGGGTCACGGACGACATCCTACAGCTGTGTGACAAACGTAGAGACCTGAAAAAGAAAAAGAATGAAGAAGAAGGGGCAAAACAGTACAAAGCAGTTAACACCGAAATCAAGAGAAGCATGAAGAAGGCAAGGGAGAATTGGATTGAAGGAAAATGCCAGGACATAGAGGAAAACCTGACAAGAAACAACAGCAAGAAAGCCTACCAAGTTGTGAAAGAACTTACCAACACAAGGCAAGGTAGAACTATGTCCAACATCCAGACCAAGGATGGAAAATGTCTAACAGAAGAACAAGACATCCTAAAGCGATGGACAGAATACTGCTCAGAGCTATACAACATACAGACCACAGGTGATCCAGCAATACTGAATGTTCCACCAGCCACTGATAACAGTAATCACCCCATACTCCGTGAAGAAATAGAGGCAGCAATAGCATCGCTGAAAAAAGGGAAATCGGCAGGAGTGGACAACATCCCATCAGAACTGGTCCAAGCAGGGGGTGAAGTTATGATAGATGTGCTACTGAAAATCTGCAACAAGATCTGGCAAACAGGGGAATGGCCCACACCGTGGACACAATCACTGATCATCACCCTCCCCAAAAAGGGCAATCTCCAGCAGTGTCAAAACTACCGCACCATCAGCCTGATTAGTCATCCCAGCAAAGTCATGTTGAAGATCCTGCTTAACAGACTGAAACCACAAGCAGAAAACATCATTGCTGAAGAACAGGCAGGTTTCAGACCAGGAAGGAGCACAACTGAACAAATCTTCAACTTGAGGTTGCTATGTGAGAGGTACCATCAACACCAACAAGACCTCTACCACGTCTTCATTGATTTTAAGAAGGCATTTGACAGGGTCTGGCATGCAGCTTTGTGGGCTACCATGAATCTGTACAACATCAACGCCAACCTGATCAGACTGATACAGCACCTCTATGACAAAGCCACCAGCGCCGTCTACCTCAACAATAGCATCGGGGACTGGTTCAGAACCACAGTTGGAGTGAGACAAGGCTGTCTACTCTCCCCAACACTCTTCAACATCTTCTTAGAAAGAATAATGGCTGACGCACTGGAAGAGCATGTAGGAACAGTCAGCATAGGCGGCAGAACAATCACAAACCTACGTTTTGCCGACGACATTGATGGACTGGCTGGAAAAGAAGAAGAACTGGCAAGCCTGGTCAAACATCTAGACAAAGCCTCCACATCGTATGGAATGCAAATCAGTGCGGAGAAAACCAAACTGATGACTAACAACACCAACGGCATCAGCATTGACATCAAAGTCAACGACGAAAAGCTTAAAACAGTCCACAGCTTCAAATATCTGGGAGCAATCGTGTCAGATGAAGGATCTAAACCAGAAGTACTCTCGAGAATTGCCCAAACAACAATGGCACTCAACAAGCTGAACACCATCTGGAACAACAAAAACATCGCTCTCAGCTCAAAAATCAGACTGATGCGTTCCCTGGTTATTTCAATATTGCTCTACGCCTGCGAGACTTGGACCCTGACTGCGGACATCGAGAGAAGAATCCAAGCTGTCGAGATGAGATGCTTTCGTAGACTACTTGGCATCTCCTACAGAGACCACATCACTAACACGGAAGTGAAGAACAGAATCAAGCAAAGTATTGGACCCTACGAAGACCTTCTGTCCATAGTGAAAAAACGCAAACTTAGGTGGTATGGACACATCTCCCGATCATCTGGTCTTGCCAAAACGTTCCTGCAAGGCACCGTACAAGGAGGCAGAAGGAGAGGACGGCAGAGGAAGAGATGGGAAGACAACATCCGGGGTTGGACAGGCTTGACGCTCGGTGACGCCCTGAGGAAATCAGAAAACCGTGAAGAGTGGAGAGGGGTGGTGGCCAGGTCAGCAGCGGTGCCCCAACGGTCTGAACCCAGACTACGGGAGAGGTGAAGGTGACCAAGACCACTGTCCATGGCGATTTTGAATGCCCTTGTTTTGCAATTTCCTTCTTTTTTTCAAACTTTTTTTTTTATTCTCCCATTTTTATAACACATGGACAATTGACATGACGACATAAGTGAATAAATACATATACTGGGAAAAGAGAAAAGACAAATTTGACAAAAAATAGTAACAATAGGAAAAAAACAAAGAAACGACATTTAAAAAAAAAGACCAAAAAAAAAAGACCCCCCAAAAATCAAATAAAAATGTACGTAAGAAAGGGGAAATATACTGAAAACGTGAGATGATGCTGAAAGCAGACCTTCAGCCAGCCTACACTTCAACAGATGTTTTCTCAGCACAGGTTGCTCTGCCTTCAACTGCCCCCTCCTTTAACTCCTTCACTTCTTCACTCTGCTCTCTTGAAGGAAAGAAGGCAAAAAACAAAAACGAAAACAAATAAAGAATGAAAGTGAAAAGCATAAAGATGAATTCGATTGAAAATCAAGCTTCAAAGTGATTCGAGAAAAAAAGACCGAAGAAAGAAAGAAATATAAGAAAAAGAAGAAAGATCGATGAAAGCAAACATGTTTGAAGATGAGTTGAATGCTAGTTTACAAGTTATGAATGTCCCCATTCATGTTCACTCGAATCATTCAAATATTTGTGGCTTCTTTAACTTGATAAGTGTATGAAGCATTGTTATACCTGAAACAGATGGTGCATTTTAATGAACAGATGAAATGTATGCATGTTCAGTGATATCCCAGTGATAAACATAACAATGTGACAGAAAGTTGTCAATACCTTTTTCAATTGTACAAGAGAAAATCAAAATATGGAATCAAAGGAACAGAAAGGGTTACTGGAAAAAAGGAAAGGGAAAGAAAAAAAGGAAACAAAAGGGGGGGGGGGGAAGCTGCGTTGCAGAGAATGACGAAAACCTGTGCAGAATGTCGAATCTGTTCTGTCGTCTTTGTTCTTTTCAGAATGGGAAGCCACAGAGAGGAATGAAATGTGTCACGTGACGAAGCTCTTCCTTTCTCCTCGCTTCGCGGACAGACTGCAGGCAGCAGCACAGTGATCCACAGGACGGGGAAGTGGGGAAGGAAGACCACAGGAAGTGGTGAAGGAAGACCACAGGGCAGGGAAGTGGTGAAGGAAGACCACAGGGCAGGGAAGTGGTGAAGGAAGACCACAGGGCAGGGAAGTGGTGAAGGAAGACCACAGGAAGTGATGAAGGAAGACCACAGGGTGAGGAAGTGGTGAAGGAAGACCACAGGGTGGGGAAGTGGTGAAGGAAGACCACAGGAAGTTATGAAGGAAGATCACAGGGTGAGGAAGTGGTGAAGGAAGACCACAGGGCGGGGAAGTGGTGAAGGAAGACCACAGGGCGGGGAAGTGGTGAAGGAAGACCACAGGAAGTTATGAAGGAAGATCACAGGAAGTGGTGAAGGAAGACCACAGGAAGTGATGAAGGAAGACCACAAGGCGGGGAAGTGGTGAAGGAAGACCACAGGAAGTGGTGAAGGAAGACCACAGGACGGGGAAGTGGTGAAGGAAGACCACAGGAAGTGGTGAAGGAAGACCACAACAAGTGATGAAGGAAGACCACAAGGCGGGGAAGTGGTGAAGGAAGACCACAGGAAGTGGTGAAGGAAGACCACAGGAAGTGGTGAAGGAAGACCACAGGCACACAGTATCACAGAGGACCAGCCATATTGCTGTGCTGTCTTTGGAAGGTAATCAGACACGGTTGTGGCCCTTGTTTGGGTGGCAAATGTTTATCCCTTTATGTGATCGTTTTTATTTATATTCTTATTTTCAATCATTATTCTACTTTCAGTCTCTGCACCACGTGGCATGAGTACAACAAAGTCAGAGGTTTACTTAAGATAAAATGAAGTGAACAGAAACAAAAAGCAGCACTTGCACTCGAAATGGAGACAAACGAAAAGGTGGGGAAGATGACGTGTGGGTGGTCAGTTCTGCTGTTACAGAAGAGGGAACGGGAGGGGGAAGGGAGACAGAATGGGCGATGGAAGAAACGCTGGTGACGGGGAAACAAAATCGATCAGCATGGCAAGTCGTTCAGAGGACGCCTGTAGCTGGAGACAGCCAGACTCCTCCTGGTCCTGTGTGGGGTGGGGAGTGTGGGGAGAGAGGAAGGTGAAGACAGGAAGAGTGCACTGGCTATGGAAGAAAAAAAACGATCAGCGTTATTTATTGCCCCCAGCAGGCGTTTCGTTGCCAGCAAAGATCGAATAAACCCAGCAGAGAAACAGAGGAGGGGTTTGTGCATGCATAGGCATGTAAAGGCATAAACGGCGGCTTGAGGTGGCTCAGTCTCTCTCCCTCTCTCTCTCTCTCTCTCTCTGGAATGGGAGAGCAAGGGGTGGCGGCAATATTTGTTCGGAAAAACTTAAAAGAATAATCCTCAGCGAAATACGGCAAAACATGAAAATTCTCTCTCTATCTCTCTCTCTCTCTATCTCTCTCTCCTTCTCTCTCTGTCTCTCTCTCTCTCCCTCTCTGCTTTAACTCATAGCTCGCCGAGGTGATATGCTGACGTAACATCATAAAAATCGTTTCCGGACGGTCAGACCAGATCAACCACCAGTGGCACGTGCACAACCTTTGTGACGTAGTCGACGGTAGTGTGATGTAAGCATAAGAGAAGCCACTTTGAGACCACCTTTGGCGGAGACGGGGGTGAGGAGGGAGGTGAGGGGTGATTTCTCTCTCTCTCTCTCTCTCTCTTGTGAACCTTTCAATAATCTGCGGCAAAAATACATTCCATCTGGATACACACATCAGCCCTCTGATGTTTCCCTGGAAATGATGACGCAAGATAGTAGAAGACCGAAGCTCCACGATGTTATTTATCTCACAGAGGCTGTTCTGCTGCGCCATGATCACAGCGTAATTGTGCAGATCTATGATAATAATAATATCATCCATATAGCGCTGAATCTTGTGCAGAGACAAACCAAAGCGCTTTCACAACAGTCATTGACACGCATACATTACTAAAACAGGAGAAACTGAAGACAAGGCAGAGGCAGGGGAGGGAGGCTATATTGGGAAGAGGTGCGTTTCAATTAGGTGGCTTTATTATCTTTTAACTTTAGTATTCAAGTGATGATAATATCGAATTCTTGTATTTAGATTTCAGATTTTCTATGTGAATTATATATAAGTACGCACGTGAACACACGTAGAGGGTCTTCTGACCCATTACAATATCCTACACCGTTCACACCCGATTTGTTATGCTACTTTCTCTCTCTCTCTCTCTCTCTCTCTCTCCCTCACACACACACACACACACACACACACACACACATTTCTGGGCGGGGGGAGTAGGGCAGCGGGAGTATTTTCTTCTTGGGTTTCTTGGCGCATTTTCCGTTTCCCTCGTTTCTGGGCCCCCTCTCTTTTTAAGGTCCGCGTTTACTCCCTCTTGTTTTTGAGACCTGTTTCTTTCCCCGTCTTTTTGTGAAGAGCGGAGGGGGGGGGGGGGGGTGGATATATATATATTTATACCACTGTATTCATTCGGAAGTGCTTAATTCAGTGGAGCAACAGGCTACTCCATCATGGCCTGGTTATTTTCGTCAAAAACGTGGAGCCGTTTCATGAAATACCTTATGTGGCTAAAATTGTAAGCTTTATGTTTAGAAATAATAACGGTTTGTGTTCTGGGCTTTGTAACTAAATGTTTATACTTTTCTGCACCTTTAACTCTGGTATGGCTTCTTCAGTTAGCCCCCCCCCCCCCCCCCCTCTCTCTCTCTCTCTCTCTCAGAAACAGGAGATGGTTTGAACCTGGGACTTCAATAGAATCACCATGCCCTGTCTGTGGATGGCGAAAAACATTTTCTTTTTCAGTGTGAAGTTTATAATACTGTGCGAGAAAAATGTGTTTTTTTTAAAACAGATATGGCTAACAGTGATGGTGTTGTTACTGTTTTATCGTCTGATAATGAAATCATAATTAGATCAGTTGCTATATTCATTGCAGGAGCACAAACAATAAGACAAAGGTACATAAATCAGAATGTTATTAACAGCTTAGAAGGCATTTAATCATAGGCAGTTGTAAGCTGAACTGGATTAAACAGGATTAAAAAAAACCATTACATACTTGAGTGTATTGCTGAGTCAGTCAGCATTAGTTTGAAACATTCTTGAATGGATGGTTGAGTCAGTCTCCATTCATTTTGTCATTTTGTTATTAGTGTTCTTATTTTTTCTTGAGTTCCATTTCCTTCAGTTTTTGTCAGGATGTGGCTTAAGTGTTTCCATCATTGCCTATTTTTCTTGGTTTATATTGACTGAATGTTTGAGAGAACAAGTATAATTTTTGTAATGTGTTTTTTGTTGAAGCTAGAATAATCATATTAATCTATGTTGTTACCACCTTGTCAAAAGACCTTTTCTTGGTAATGACAATAAATGATTCCAGTGCCCTGTGTCCAGTGCCCCCTCCCCTCCTCTCTCTCTCTCTCTCTCTCTCTCTCTCTCTCTCTCTCTCAGTAGGTGATTTATCATATCAAAAATTCTAAATGATAACTGAACAAGAGGTAAAGCCTTCATGGTGATTGCTGGTAACAAATAACCGGAACTTCAAAGGCGGGAGTACGGGAAGAGCGAGGGTGGGGCTAACAGTATTTATCTGTCCAAATCATACTTTTGCTCTCCACCTGAAATGAGTATTTGTCGAACCGTGCGGTGGAAACAGAGAAATACACTGAACCAATATTGATCGGCATTTCACGTTTTATTATCACAATATAAATCTGTCAAACTTTCAAAGTTCCTTGTCTTCAGAAACACCTTTAAAGTTTTAGAGCTAAACCGGAGACCATTCATTTGCAACAAATGTCGTTCTACTGAACTTTAAGCGCGACAAATGGTTTGTGTTCCACTCGCTAAAGATGCCTCGTCGTTGGCTGGTTTTTCTACTTTTGTTACAAGCATTCGGCACCTTTAGGTGGCAAAGTTGGAACAAGATTCAAAATTTTGGCTTTGACACTTATTGGTCAGGCGGTCGTCTTAAAAGAAGCAATATCTCAGGAACTTTAATGCACCAATAGAAACGAAATTTGCATTGGACAATAGTTCGGGGAACAGTTGTACCTGAATATTCAAGCATTTAATTGTTTTGCATCAACAAGCACTCCTGGGGAAAATCGCTTCTGGATGGCGACGTGATCTTCCATGAAAGAACGTACGGTACTATGGGTATTTAAGCTACAAAACATGTTAAAGCAGAACATTATCATGCCTTGACCTTCTTGTAATATTTTTTGTTACTTTGACAGCTTGATATCTAAGGACGGGATAAAAGACATGTTTATAACCAACCATGTCTGTATTCCCCCAGGTTTCAGTTCCTCGAGGTATATATTCCTCTAAGACTATGGACACCCAAGGTTATGTTCATCCAGGTCAAAATCCTCCGAGGTTTATGTTCAGTCAGGTCTATATTCCTTGTCACACTCTAGAAGAGAACGGACTAGACACCACAACCCAAATCAATTTTAACATCCAGGCAACACAAATATATATATATATATATATACATATATGTATGTGTGTGTGTGAGCGTGTGTGTGTGTGTGTGTGTGTGTGTGTGTGTGTGTGTGTGTTTAATCACACATCAGTCATAGCCACAACCCCAGAAGCAATAAAGGAAATGGATGAGTGAATGGGTTTAAAAAAGAAACAAAAAGTACTGACAAGTACAGAATGTGAAGGCAGTCCTTCAGAAGACAGTCCTTCAGCGGAAACTGTATACGTGTGTGCGTTGAAGATTTCTGATAATAAAGAAAAAAATCAAAACAAAACTGAAGAACTTAAGCTACAAAACATGTTAAAGCAGAACATTATCATTAGCACGACACAAGAAGAATCGAAAGAAGACTGCAACGACGATATAAGGCTGAAGCCAGGACGATATGACACCAAGCGGGCACAAAACAGAACGACGGTAGTGATAGCAAGTTGGGGGCAGGAAGAGAGCAGCAGTCTGCAAGAGCACCGAAGCAATACGGTCACAAACAGGCTGACGAGTAATGGCATTGGAATCAGGACACTGCGACGATGGCATTCGGGTAATACTAACGTGTAGCTGGAACAGTACAAACGACACATGTCCAGCAGGGTACTACTGCCCTCATAGCTGGAACACACTGATGTCACGTATGACATACAACCATGGACACTCGGGGAAAAAAACAGTCGCCACATGAGGGTGCAAACTTGGCAAACATCTCCAAACCCCAAACGAACACAGCCTTCCACCTAGAAAAAAAAAAGTACTGACAGTGCAAAAGAAAGTGCTCATAATGCAAAAAAATATGTTGTCATAACGAAAGTTGCACAATTTTGGATAGTGGGTAGTGGTATGTTCTGGACAGTGAATAATCAAACGAGGTCAGGAAGACTTAATTTTGCACAAACATGATAAAATGCAGCGTTCTTAAAACAATTGCAAAATGGTCACATATGGTCAAGCAGTGGTCAGTTATGGTCAGCAATGTCAGCACTAGTCAGTAGTGGTCAGTTAATGGATCATGAGGTCCAAATATTGCAGAACCGTCAGAAATAATACAGTCTGAACAGTTTGGTAGTGTTCAGTAATGGTAAGAAGTGATAAGTTACAAGTCAAAAACATCTAAAGACATTATTATAACATACAAACGTGACAGAACAATGCAATCCGAACAGTTTGAGGTTGTGATTTTTGTAGTCAGCAAAGGCTAGTAGTGGTCAGCCGTATCCAGCAGTGGTCGTGACAAAATAACGCAGTCTGAACACGTTGGGGTTGAGGTCAACAGTGATCAGCGGTACTAAGCAGTGGCCATACAGTATTGGTCAGTAATGGTCAATGGTGAAAACATGGCACGGGTTAACACATACATTTCAAAGTATGCACGGAATGTATTCAAATATAAAATGAAAGCATAAACTTTTCCCCCGGGGAACACTTTGGTGTACTGACAAGTCCCCAGGGGAACACTTTGGTGTACTGATAAGTCCCCAGGGGAACACTTTGGTGTACTGACAAGTCTCCGGGGGAAACACTTTGTGTACTGACAAGTCCCCCAGGGAACACTTTGATGTACTGACAAGTCCCCGAGGGAACATTTTGGTGTGCTGACAAGTCCCCCGGGGAACACTTTGATGTACTGACAAGTCCCCGAGGGAACATTTTGGTGTGCTGACAAGTCCCCCAGGGAACACTTTGGTGTACTGACAAGTCCCCGAGGGAACACTTTGGTGTACTGACAAGTCTCTGGGGAACACTTTGGTGTACTCACAAGTGCCCGAGGGAACACTTTGGTGTACTGACAATTCTCCCGGGGAACACTTTGATGTACTGACAAGTCTCCCGGGGGAACACGTTAGTGTACTGACAAGTCTCCCACTTTGGTGTACTTACAAGTCTCCCGGGGGAACACTTTGATGTACCGACAAGTCTCCCGGGGGAACACTTTGGTGTACTTACAAGTCTCCCGGGGGACCAATTTGGTGTACTGACAAGTCTCCCGGGGGAACACTTTGGTGTACTGACAAGTCTCCCGGGGGAACACTTTGGTGTACTGACAAGTCTCCCGGGGGAACACTTTGGTGTACTGACAAGTCTCCCGGGGGAACACTTTGGTGTACTGACAAGTCTCCCGGGGGAACACTTTGGTGTACTGACAAGTCTCCCGGGGGAACACTTTGGTGTACTGACAAGTCTCCCGGGGGAACACTTTGGTGTACTGAGAAGTCTCCCGGGGGAGGAAAAAGGACACTGAAGCCACGGAAGCGTGGCGACGATTTGGGGTGTTTCACCTGCATCGGAATTTTCCTTTTCCACTCCTTTATATTTCTATCTTTTCTATTCTGTTGTCTTCTGTTTTCTGCCTTTTAGAACCATTCACCTCTGTCTATCCATGATATGCTTGCCAGAAAGCTGCACTCTGCCGAACGAGACTGCGAAAAAAAGAAGAAAACGAAAAAAAAGAAAAAAGAAAAAAAAACAACAACAACAACAACATCTAACTGTCCAGTATGCAATGCAGTTAGCCAAAAAGCAGTTACATACATTTTTTGTTCACTTATGTTTTATTATTTCCTGTATCAATCTTTTTCTTTAATCAGCAGCTGACATGTAAAAGGATTGATTGCTGTTGTAGCAGACCGGCGCAATAACCGATTGTTGGAGAGTTGGACATTCCATCAGAGGGTCCTGGGTTTCGACCGGCGCCTGATGGATTGAGGACATATTTTCCGATCTCTTGGGTCAGCATGCGCGGACCTGCCAGTGCTCACCCCCCCCCCCCCCCCCCCCCCACTCCCCCTCGTTGTGTATACACGTAAGAAGATCAGATACGCACACTAAAGATCCCGTAATCCATGTCAGCGTTCAGTGGGCGATATACACACGAACATACCCAGCATGCACACCTCTGAAAAAGGATTATGGCAACCATACAGGCAGTGTTAAAAAAGTCGCACATTTTAAAGCCCACGCCTGCATGTGAGTGAACGTCGGAATTGCTGCTCACAAACACAGGAAGGAAAACAATGTTGTTACCAATATTACTTGTTCGTCGCATGGTTAATGTCAAAGGAATGCTGTTTCTTTGTCTTACTTTTTGTGATAACTATGTTTTCGACCAACGTGAGTGTAGCCTCCGCAGTCGTCTTTCAACCATAACAGTGTGTCCTCCAACACCTGTCTCCGTTCAGCAACTGTCACACTACACTACTCGACCCGCCAAGCACACTGTCACACTACACAACCCACCAAGCACACTGTCACACTACACTACTCGACCCGCCAAGCACACTGTCACACTACACAACCCACCAAGCACACTGTCACACTACACAACCCACCAAGCACACTGTCACACTACACGACCCGCCAAGCACACTGTCACACTACACAACCCACCAAGCACACTGTCACACTACACGAAGCACACTGTCATACTACACGACTCGCCAAGCACACTGTCACACTACACTACTCGACCCGCCAAGCACACTGTCACACTACACAACCCACCAAGCACACTGTCACACTACACGAAGCACACTGTCATACTACACGACTCGCCAAGCACACTGTCACACTACACGACCCGCCAAGCACACTGTCACACTACACGAAGCACACTGTCATACTACACGACTCGCCAAGCACACTGTCACACTACACGACTCGCCAAGCACACTGTCACACTACACGACCCGCCAAGCACACTGTCACACTACACGAAGCACACTGTCATATTACACGACCTGCCAAGCATACACACCGTAGGTCTTCTCTCACATTGGTTAAAGTCGAAACGTGTTGTGTAGTTTCTGCCATTTTTGACTCACTTGTGTAAACAAAGTGGGTATGTTTAACCCGGTGTTCGATTGTGTGTGTGTGTGTGTGTGTGTGTGTGTGTGTGTGTGTGTCTGTGGTAAACTTTAACATTGCCATTTTCTCTGCAAATACTTTGTCAGTTGACACCAAATTTGGTATAAAAATAGGAAAAATTCAGTTCTTTCCAGTCATCTTGTTTAAAACAATATTGCACCTCTGGGATGGGCACAACAACAAAAAATTAAAGAGAAGCCAAGTGATATGCAAACTGAATTTACTGTTATTCTCTAAACTTGGCACTTTGATCTGATATTCTGACACAACAACAGGAGCAGTCATTTTTATCATTTTTTGTTCAAGCAGGAACTTCTTTTGCTAAGCATGAAAGTTATATTTCTGTTGCATGTCTTTGCTGCAGATAGTAAAAAAAAGGGAAATTAATCTGTAATTAATGCTATGGTGGTTAATTTGCTTTAAACTGATCTTTCTCATCTTAAACATTACATTTTGATGTAGCCGAACCGAGTGGTTCTAATAGGGTACGGTACAAAAGACTTAACTGAATATTGATTTACTGTATTAAAAGGATAGACAAGAATTCCCGTGCACAGGCCAGGAACATATAGAGGCCAGTCACAAATGGGTTTTTATATTGTTTTATTTACAATAGTTATATAGATGAGAAGAAGATATAAGAAGAGAAGATATAAAAAGAGAAGAAGACATGAGAAGACCGTGCCTGGAATGACACAAACAAATGTCATTAGCACAACATGTCGGCACAAGTGAATAATAAAGCACATGTATACATATTACATGGAAAGACTACCACTTGGTAATGCATATGTGTGAAGACCAAACACTGACATCAAATGACATTTCTAATACATTGAAATAGTGCAGCTAAAGTGATTGAAGCTATGCTGATTTAGTGAAAGTACACTGACAGTATAGATTAGGTAAAGCTTATACTGTGTCAAAGTGACTCAAATGAATCAGTTTATCATGTAGCACTATACTGGAGTAAGCCCTATAGGAGAGGGCATGATAACTAAATTACAATTAACAGACTGATACATATCAGGTGGTTTTAACCAATAGCTGATATTAATCCAACACTATCTTGTAATCATGACAGAATACTACACACATCTTAGAGTACTGAGAATAAGTGAAACACTGTGACCTTCATCAGTGACAGCAAATGAGAAAGAACGCATCATATGTACTCACTAGAATATTCTCGAACAAACTATCAGTGTCCAGAGACGTCAATAACTGTGACGTTCAGAAGAATCTTCTTCTTCTTCTTCTTCTGCGTTCGTGGGCTGCAACTCCCACGTTCACTCGAATGCACACGAGTGGGCTTTTACGTGTATGACCGTTTTTACCCTGCCGTGTAGGCAGCCATACTCCGTTTTCAGGGGTATTCAGAAGAATCAAATGGAGCACTGCTCCAAGCATATGACGACATGACGATTATTTAGATCAATCATAGTCGAGCTGTGACTAACATGTCAAAGCAATAACTGAACAAAGAATTAACTGAACATACTCATATGAACACAAGTACTGTGTCGAACAGTACAATTTACAAATGAACACATTCTACACACTAGTACTTACAGCAGTGAGATGTCAGCCATTGTGGGAACACACACAACACACACTCACACTGCTCGTGACGCAGCAAGAGAGAGAGAGCAGCTCTGGTCAGATGACTGACCAGGTATGAAGTGACCACTCATCACTCACTGTGCCAATTTATGCAAGTTAAGCGGACCACAAAGACAATCACATGTGCTGCGAGCAAATCGGCCCTAATCAGGCCAAATCCGAAAACAACTGTGTTTCTTACAAGGTGTTCAGTGATCATGATAGATTTCTAAATGATTCCTGAACCGATTTACGTCTGATAAGTTGCAAAAGAAAGAGCTCAACACCTACTTTCTAATGAGTATAAAATGAAGTGTTGATTATTTAAGATGAATTTATAATCTTAATTCAAGTCACCTGAATAGGGTCAGTTTTAACAAGCTTGTTGCTGAAAATTACAAACTGCGTTAAATCAGTTTAACGTAGGCAAACATAAATGGAATAGACTTAAAGATGGAATTGCGATGATTCTGCCAGTATATAATACTTGTAGTTTACTGATCCGACAAAAGAGATATTAATTAAACACAGTGGAGCAGAAAAACAGATTCCAGCTCAGCCAATAGCGTACTGCGACGCGACACTGGTCAAGCCGTGAGTGGGTTGTCTGGCGAGGAGGACAAAATGATGTAAGTGGCTTTGTGTTCAAACTGGGAGTGACGTTAGTTGCGAAAAACGTCCTCTGATGTAGCTCGTGTGTGGAACAGTTTTTGAAGCAAGCAGAGCGCTTGGTCACATTGAAATTATACTCAATACATAAAAAGCTTGTGTGTTTTATTCTCAGTGTACAGGGCTTTCACCATATTCATTCGCCCAAGTGGTCTTTTTCAGAAAATGCTAAAATCAATGCTACGAGTGGACTTTATAGATCTATTGGCTGAGCCCTGAAGGTCACGGGCAAAAATCAATTGCCTACACATATTTATACATATTCAAAGCGAACGCGAACAACGCCATTTTGTTTCAAGTTGTTGACCTGCCCGTTCAATCCTATATTCAATCAACAATACACGATAACATGTGATGGAAAGTTAGAGAAGGAGACTGTTAAATATTTTTTCAGAGAAAGATTTGTGAACGCCTCATCACTTACTGGATTATGCCCCAAACTGCCATAAAAATATCCACAGAATCAGTCGGAATTCACAGTTAAAAATAATAAACCATGAGAGTTAAATGCCCTTAATGAAACGTAAAAATTTCCAGTCTTGACTTTTCTCAAAATGAAGTCCTTTTCACTTCATACGACGTTTAGAAGTACTTGTACTTGGCTCTACATGTTATTAGTTTAACAAAATACTAAATTTTCATATCAACTTTAAAACTATAAAACTAGAATGAACATAAATGAGAAATTGAATCGACCGTGTCGTACATTCCCGGCGGGTTTAACTAAACTTGTACATCTATCTAAATCCAGAGAAAACGGCTAAATGTTGCAGTGTGATTGCGGCGATAGCCACGTCTCCTTTACCGCGGACTTCAAAAGAATTTTTTAATTGCCCTTGAAGATTTTTTGAATGCCCAAGATACACCAGAATAATATGATTTAAACAGCGTTCTCACTGCGAATACCGCAATCGATTTATCACCCTTAAAAAAGCATGTTTAAATGTTATTTTTTTTAAACGTCAGTTAAGGAGCCACGATAGTGTATTGGGTAAGACAGTTTCTTCTCACCCGAACACGCGGGGTTCGATCTGCCGTCAGGACTTTGTTTTTTCTTTCTTTCTTTTTTTTTTCTTTTTTTTAAACCCGAAGCTTTATAATAACAAATACAGAACACATTTTAACGATTAGATTTTTTTTTTAAAAGTGTATCACAAGTGAGTCTTGAAGGCCTTGCCTCTCTTGTTCAGCTGATGATGAAAGAAATCGCTGATGTCAGTTGAAACATAGTTTGAAGATATATTCATAACATTATGGAGACGGGCGTAATAGCCGAATGGTTTAAGCGTTGGACTTTCAACCTGAGGGTCCCGGATTCGAACCTCTGTGACGGCGCCCGGTGGATAAAAGGTGGAGATTTTTCCGATCTCCCAGGTCAACATATGTGCAGACCTGCTAGTGCTTGAATCCCCTTCATGTGTATATGCACGCAGAGGATCAAATACGCGCGATAAAGATCCTGAAATCCATGTCAGCGTTCAGTGGGTTATGGAAATCCCCGAAAACGAAGTATGGCTGCCCACATGGCGGGGTAAATAAAATATTTTTTTTTAAACCCGGTCATACACGTAAAATGTTATATGTCTGTCTGAGTGTGAGTGTGTTCGTGCCTGAAATCTGATTGAATGACACAGGAAACGAATGATGAACGCCCAGTGGCAGCCGTCAGTCGGCTCTATCCAGGAAGGCAGCCTGTTGTGCAAAAGACCCCGTGTTTGTAAAGCGCTTACAGCTTGGTCTCCAACCGAGGATAGGCGCTATATAAGTATCCATATCAATCAGTCAAATCAATGTTGGGACTGCAGCAATGAATGCAAGGCATGGTTTTCCCCTCTCTGCTCTTCCCACCTTCCCTTTCTCCGCATGTTTTCATTGTATGTTTCTCAAGAATTTATCGTTTTAAAACACATAAGTCTACTGACAGAATATGTACAAAAAAAAGTCGCAGAGCTGAAAAGTGTCAAACCACTAAAAGGACACAGCTGTGGCTGTATTCACAAACAGGAATCTTCCACGATAATAATTATTAGGGAAGGGACGCAGGCCTACTTTCGTTGTGGACCTTTCGTTGCTTGTAGTGCGAGAAGTAGATCATATGACGTCATGGACAGCCGGACCACCACCGTAACTAGCTTTTCTGAATTTGCACTGCATTTATTCGGACAACTTTTCGGTAGGGTTTATAAATGAATCAGTTCGAATACGTAATGGCGGAGATGTAACTGGAAACATGTTCAAAGTAAAAATAGAAGATTAAAGCAAATAATGGGTGTGATTGTAAAAACAAATATATCTTGTAAACTTGCAAAAATAGTTACCGGGAATGTTCAAAATCCTTTCGTCAGAACAGCGATTTCTACGACGAAATGTTAGCCTTTCAGTGATCTGGAAAAAACAGGAAATGGAGACGCGCATGCGCACCCGGTTCTCGGAAAGAGATAACCGGGGAACCTCCACAAAAATCAGACGGGTCTACAAACCGTCTCGTTTAATAATGAACCTGTTTCGTCGATGATTTTTAAACCGTTTCCTTTCGCTGAAATGAAAACTCCCAGAGCAATTCAAACGATCAGCAAAAGCTGATAAGGAAGAAAACACAAAGCACCTATCCATAACCACTTCACCAGCCTTGCATGAAGGATGGTTTAGTTGTCTGTCGTTGAACGGACTGGCGGCTGGTTCTTTGTCAGCCTCATGCACTGCCTGTCGCTCTGCACCATTACATCCGTGCTCTGCCCCCATCCGAGCACCACGATGCAGCAATTAGGGGTGTCGTAAACTGCAAGAGTGTGCATTCATTTCACGAACACTTTGGCGGTAAACTGGTAAACACGAAGAACAAAAGTGTTTAGGGGCTTTTCAATATTTAAATTTTGGAGAAAAAGTGCATCAATAAAACGTAACACACGTGTATAATGTCTCCGAAGCTGCTTTGTTTTTTCGATGTCTTCTGTGCTCTGTTTCTTTCAACTGACAAATTAACTGGCCTTTCGACGGCCTGTAGCTGCTATTCCCAGATACCCCTGTCAGAAGCCATTTGCATTGTGCGTTGAATCCTTGTGCAGGGATGATGGACATCTGTAACTCACCACTAGGGTCAGCCTGTGGACCGTTGTCTGTGACTTCTCGCCATAGAGTAAAACGCTTGGAATTGTTCCATCATCCATTTACAAACATGGCACTGGATAACCTTCCGGAATTCTTCTATAATCTATCCACAGAAATGGCACAGGGTAAACATTTTGGAATTCTTCCATAATCCAACCATAAACATGTCATTGGGTTAATCTTCAGTGGTCGGTAATCTCCCATCAATCATTAACAACTAGGGCATCAGGTAAACCTGAAATTCTTCCATCGTCCACAATTCGGCACAGAGTAAACACTCCCCTCTTCCATTAACAAACATCGCCTTGGTTAACCCCCTCCACCTATTCCTTTCACAAATACGGCACAGATTACCACCCACCCACCAACCCACTCACCCCACACACACACACTTCTCTCGAAAATTACAAATTTGGCACAAATTAAACCCTCCCCCTCTTCCATTCAGGGATATGGTATTGTGTAAACAAACTGGGATTCTTTTCTCATCCATTCATGGATGTGAAATAAAGTAAACTCTACGGGAAATCTCACAGGTATGGCCAAGCCAGCCTCGTCTCTTCTGTTTTCGCAGCAATGAAGGATTTTGATCTCTCTCTCTCTCTCTCTCTCTCTCTCTCTCTCTCTCTCTCTCCACTTTCATAGCATGAAAATGAATTTTTGAAAAGGGCAGGTGATCAGGTGGAGTTCAAAGAGGGAGCGTCTGTTTACGTTCCGTATCACAACAGAGCGGGAGTCAGCCGGTACAAGCATGTGCTGGCAAGGGCGGTAAATCACTCCCACATGCCAGGCAAACGGGTATGTAGGCTCAACCCAGCCAGTTCGGTGCCCATTCACAGAACGTCACTGTGGAAAAGTATCAGAGCCAAAGTGACAGTTTGTATCACGAAAAGCAGCTAATTTAATCTATTCATTTACTTGTCTACTGATTCATTGAGTTACAGAAGCTTATCAATGAACAAATATCGCTGGCACATCCTAGGACTCTGTGAAACACGATGGAAAAACATCGGTGAAATACCCACACTTGAAGGCCACAGACTATTTTACAGTGGTAGAGAGGACAAACACGAACATGGAGTAGGGTTCCTGATCCACAAAGACATTGTTAACACTGTCATGGGCTGCCGACCAATATCCAGCAGGCTCACTACCATCCGCCTGAGGGCATCCCCATTCAACATCACCATCATACAAGCATATGCTCCAACATCTGATCACAGCGATAATGAAGTTGAGGAGTTCTACGAACAACTACAAGAAACCCTTGATCAGACACCAAAGAAAGACATCATAGTAGTACAAGGTGACTGGAACGCCAAGATCGGAGAAGACTCCTACAACACCTGGAAGGGCACATGTGGACGATATGGTAACAACGCTACAAATGAAAGAGGCTTGAGACTCCTGGAATTTGCCTGCTTCAACAACCTGAAGATAACAAACACATTTGGACCACACAAAGCATCCAGAAGATGGACATGGCACAGCCCTGGAGGAGATCACCACAACCAAATAGACTACATCATGGTAAAGAAGCGTTTCCAGTCTAGCGTGAACATTGCCAAGACAAGAAGTTTCCCAGGAGCTGACATTGCAAGTGACCACGACTTAGTAATGATGACCTTCAAACTCCAACTGAAGAAAACAAGGAAACAAAGCTTCTCAAGACTGAAGTTCGACCTGGAAAAATTGAAAGATCCTGAAGTACAAGAGGCATTCCAAGCCATGATTGGTGGGAAATTCGCGCCACTCATCACTCTCGATGCAGATGACGCCGACCTGGATACACTCGTAAGTGACTTCAACGCAGCTGTAACTGAAACAGCCCAAACAACTCTTGGAAAACAACGCATCAAAAAGAAGCCCTGGGTCACGGACGACATCCTACAGCTGTGTGACAAACGTAGAGACCTGAAAAAGAAAAAGAATGAAGAAGAAGGGGCAAAACAGTACAAAGCAGTTAACACCGAAATCAAGAGAAGCATGAAGAAGGCAAGGGAGAATTGGATTGAAGGAAAATGCCAGGACATAGAGGAAAACCTGACAAGAAACAACAGCAAGAAAGCCTACCAAGTTGTGAAAGAACTTACCAACACAAGGCAAGGTAGAACTATGTCCAACATCCAGACCAAGGATGGAAAATGTCTAACAGAAGAACAAGACATCCTAAAGCGATGGACAGAATACTGCTCAGAGCTATACAACATACAGACCACAGGTGATCCAGCAATACTGAATGTTCCACCAGCCACTGATAACAGTAATCACCCCATACTCCGTGAAGAAATAGAGGCAGCAATAGCATCGCTGAAAAAAGGGAAATCGGCAGGAGTGGACAACATCCCATCAGAACTGGTCCAAGCAGGGGGTGAAGTTATGATAGATGTGCTAATGAAAATCTGCAACAAGATATGGCAAACAGGGGAATGGCCCACACCGTGGACACAATCACTGATCATCACCCTCCCCAAAAAGGGCAATCTCCAGCAGTGTCAAAACTACCGCACCATCAGCCTGATTAGTCATCCCAGCAAAGTCATGTTGAAGATCCTGCTTAACAGACTGAAACCACAAGCAGAAAACATCATTGCTGAAGAACAGGCAGGTTTCAGACCAGGAAGGAGCACAACTGAACAAATCTTCAACTTGAGGTTGCTATGTGAGAGGTACCATCAACACCAACAAGACCTCTACCACGTCTTCATTGATTTTAAGAAGGCATTTGACAGGGTCTGGCATGCAGCTTTGTGGGCTACCATGAATCTGTACAACATCAACGCCAACCTGATCAGACTGATACAGCACCTCTATGACAAAGCCACCAGCGCCGTCTACCTCAACAATAGCATCGGGGACTGGTTCAGAACCACAGTCGGAGTGAGACAAGGCTGTCTACTCTCCCCAACACTCTTCAACATCTTCTTAGAAAGAATAATGACTGACGCACTGGAAGAGCATGTAGGAACAGTCAGCATAGGCGGCAGAACAATCACAAACCTACGTTTTGCCGACGACATTGATGGACTGGCTGGAAAAGAAGAACTGGCAAGCCTGGTCAAACATCTAGACAAAGCCTCCACATCGTATGGAATGCAAATCAGTGCGGAGAAAACCAAACTGATGACTAACAACACCAACGGCATCAGCATTGACATCAAAGTCAACGACGAAAAGCTTAAAACAGTCCACAGCTTCAAATATCTGGGAGCAATCATGTCAGATGAAGGATCTAAACCAGAAGTACTCTCGAGAATTGCCCAAACAACAATGGCACTCAACAAGCTGAACACCATCTGGAACAACAAAAACATCGCTCTCAGCTCAAAAATCAGACTGATGCGTTCCCTGGTTATATCAATATTGCTCTACGCCTGCGAGACTTGGACCCTGACTGCAGACATCGAGAGAAGAATCCAAGCTGTCGAGATGAGATGCTTTCGTAGACTACTTGGCATCTCCTACAGAGACCACATCACTAACACGGAAGTGAAGAACAGAATCAAGCAAAGTATTGGACCCTACGAAGACCTTCTGTCCATAGTGAAAAAACGCAAACTTAGGTGGTATGGACACATCTCCCGATCATCTGGTCTTGCCAAAACGTTCCTGCAAGGCACCGTACAAGGAGGCAGAAGGAGAGGACGGCAGAAGAAGAGATGGGAAGACAACATCCGGGGGTGGACAGGCTTGACGCTCGGTGACGCCCTGAGGAAATCAGAAAACCGTGAAGAGTGGAGAGGGGTGGTGGCCAGGTCAGCAGCGGTGCCCCAACGGTCTGAACCCAGACTATGGGAGAGGTGAAGGTGAGGTGAAGGTGATCAAGATTAGAACAGCATTGTCAAATGTTCCTTCTCCGGTTTCAAAGGGAATGAATAAAAGACAAATGTGTATAATGTGAAATCATATTAGAGGGTGAGGAGATGCCGGAAGATATATCTTGCAGACTACGCACAAACACATGAATCGCCTCAGAATTCAGGCATACCCTGTCCCCCTCCCCTCCCTCACTGCCTTATGTTCAACGTAAAGATGGTCCTGATCTCCATTCTCATGCATAACCCGAGTCCGATTTTCTGTTCAAAAGTACATTCTGGAAGGCTGAAAAGCAGCACGTGATAAAACGTTAATGATGTCAAGAGCAGGAAGAAACAGAAAGAGTAAGAGGGGTGAAGCCGGTAAGCGGAGGGATCAACCTGTCAAGACGGGAGCGGGCTGACGACTGGCAGGGGTCTGTGTTCACTGAAGGCATGGCTGGCCGCCACACGGCACACCTCGCCAGGCGGCATGGATACCCGTCAACACCACAATTACAATTATCTCGCTACACGCCTACAAGTGCCGTTCTCTGCATGTCTGCCATCGTTAGGAGAGTCAGCTGTACCAGACAAACACAGAACACTGGATGGGACACGGTATGAATCAGCACCAGTTGATCCCTTTTCCCAGGACGCATGGTGTGTTGCTGCATGTATTGTCGCCCCTGCATGGATCGTCGCCGGTGGGGGCTGCAGTGAGGGCTGCACGTATTGTCGCCCCTCTACACTCATGCTGTTGTGAGGAGCAAGTAAGAAGTTGTGACGTAACTTTTACGACACAGCGTAGGGTCGTTGAAGGGCTGTGTCTTCTCAGATATGATCACGCACACACACACACACACACAGTGACAGTTGTCAAACCTGACCAGGCTACAACCCATCCACTCTTTGCTTTTACGATCAACTCAAGATCCCGAACTCACTGGGTGAGAAGTTGTGACGTGACTTTTACAACCCAGCGTGGCGTCGTTGAAGGGCTGTGCCCTGGCAGATAAGATCACACACACGCGCGCGCGCACACACGCACACACACACACATCTGCACGCACAAACACCCAAACATGCACGCACATTCACATACTACATACATACACATGCCAAATACATCGGCACATGTTACACTGATCCCCTCAGTCTCCACTACACACCCCAACAACACGCATTTACTCTCAAACACACACAAAATACACGCGCACGCATACAACCACGGTCACACAGACAAGCACACAGCAATCTCGAACTCACACACACAACAACAACAACAACAACAACAACAGTGCAGAGGGGCGACAGTGAAACTGCACGTATTGTCGCCAGTGACAACCCATGCAGGGGCGACAATAAAAGCCGCAACAACAGAACCAGTGCAGAGGGGCGACAATTATAATTTATGTGCAGTGAGTGCTGCACGTATTGTCGCCAGCGACAACCCATGCAGGGGCGACAATAAAAGCCGCAACAACAGAACCAGTGCAGAGGGGCGACAATTATAATTTATGTGCAGTGAGTGCTGCACGTATTGTCGCCAGCGACAACCCATGCAGGGGCGACAATAAAAGCCGCAACAACAGAACCAGTGCAGAGGGGCGACAATTATAATTTATGTGCAGTGAGTGCTGCACGTATTGTCGCCAGCGACAATCCATGCAGGGGCGACAATCCATGCAGGGGCGACAATAAAAGCCGCAACAACAGAACCAGTGCAGAGGGGCGACAATTATAATTTATGTGCAGTGAGTGCTGCACGTATTGTCGCCGGCGACAATTCATGCAGGGGCGACAATACATGCCGCAACATGTGTTGCGGTGGAACAAACTGTCAAAAGAGAAACCACTCAGCTTAAAATAAGCAGTTCCACATGTGCATCGCTCACGGGCATGCCGGCAATAGATTTAAATAGGAGTGGAATGCTTAGTACTGGTCAGCAGTGCATTATCTATGATGTGCAGAAAGACAGAACTCGACGGTAAGGGGCGGGTGTTTAATTTCAGTTACAATTAATTGTCCGTAAAATATGCTCTTTCCCTCCCCCCCCCCCCCCCCCCCCCCTTTTCTGGATCCTGTGTTTGTCTGTTTACACACAACAAGAGTCTGCGTAATAACCATGTGTTTCTTGTGTGTGTGTGTGTGTGTGTGTGTGTGCGCGCGCGCGCGTGCGTGCGTGCGTGCGCGTGTGTATGTGTATGAGTCAGTGTGTGTGTGGCCTTGGCAAACTTGGAAAAATCATTTTCTCTGGAAATAGTTTGTCGGCATCAAATATGGCCTAAAATTGGATAAAAAGCTCTTTTCACACATTGATTACAGTGACAATATCCTTTAGGAAGGGCAGATAATTTTTAAGAAGCCAAAATGTATCCATAGCCAGGTTACTATTACTTTTTTTCATATATCGGTGAATGTAGCACAAAAAACACGCGTGTATACCTGCATCAATGTTCGCGTTAGTGTAGGCTATTATTGAAGGGAGGTGAAGGGAGCCGCTGAATTTTTTTTACAGAAAACGATTTTTGCATGGGCCTCATCACTTACTGTAACATGTATCAACAAATCTTGTCTGTTAAACTTAATAACTCACACTGTGTGTGCACATTTTAAAGTGTATCCGAGTTTTTAAACGCTGAAAATTCACTCAACTCGAAGCCATTATTTGGAAAGAAATAAGCGTGCGTTTTCATTAATTCCGTCAATGAGGTGCCCTTTATTCAGTTTATTCATTTGATTATTTATTTATCTATTTACTCATTTATTTATCCATTCATTCATTTGTTTGTTTATTATATAATAATCATAATAATGATAATAATAATAATCATCATCATCATAATGATAACAATGATAATAATAATGATAATGATGATTATGAAAACGATGATAATCAGAAGAAGAAGAAAGTGATAAATACGAAGCGTTCACGATCCCTGGGTGTGTATTTCCATTTACAACTTTTACCGTTTTCTAAGTCCACGAAAGCACTCACTGGCGGCTTCAACGGTTCTCTCTCTGTCTCTCTCTACCGGTTTCGGAAATTATTTTTTCAAGCACATATCCAGTCTACAATTGATTACGCATCAACACTATGGGACTCCGCCAGTGCAAATACCACGAAGCCATTACTAAATCTTCATAAACGGGGGGTCAAGCTGGTACTCCTAAAAAGACTTCCCTATTGGACTATATTCTCCCTCTAGTCCGTAGATTAGAGTACAACAAAGGAACAACAATGCACAAGATCATGACAGGAAATGCACCACCAACACTGATAAACAAATTCTCTGTAAATTCATCACGGAATCCCCCAAAAGTCCATATCCCAATCCCAAGAATTGATTTGTTCAAATCCAGTTTGGTTTACTCAGGCACCGCTCTATGGAACTTACTCCCAGCAACAGTTAAACAACACCGCTGCCCTGCTACCTTCAAAAGACATTACCTTTCCCACCTTATGACAGTGTAATGTACACTGTTCATACCGATTGACTCTTGGTGTGTACGGTTGCCCAGGTCCCCCCACTCCCCCACCTCATCATATTATATTGTACTCCTGTTTTTTTATGTGTGTGAATTGAAGTATTATTTCATAATATTTCATTCGTTTGTAATGCATGTTACTTCTGTTTCCTTCTTCGGTTCTTTCTTTTTTTTTCCATTAAATGTAGTTATATATTCATGCAGTAGTTGCCAGTTGCTCCATTGTCAATTCGATGTATTGATGTATGTGTACCGATAAGCGCATAGTCCTTATATATATATATATATATATATATATATATATATATATATATATATATTATACATACATATATGTATATATGTATATATATATATATATGAGTGTGTGTGTGTGTGTGTGCGTGTTTGCGTGTGTGTGTGTGTGTTGATCAGATGATAAAATGCATGTCACTTTGTCTTCTTTACTGACCTGCTGTTCTCTATCACATGTTCCATATAATATGAGGTTAGCTATTCGTTAACTGATATTGTTTTATTCTCTCTCTCTCTCTCTCTCTCTCTCTCTCTCTCTCTGAGTCTCCCTCTGTCTGTCTGTCTGTCTGTCTGTCTGTCTGTCTGTCTCTCTCTCTCTCTCTCTCGCTCTCTCTCTCTCTCGTTCACCTGTGACATTTTTATTCTCATACTATTTTATATGTTGAATTATGCTTCCTTTGGCAATGAGCACCCCCGCCCCTGTTATTGCTATGTGTATTTTTTTATATATATTTTTTTTATTAGACTTACTGTTTTATATTTACATTAGTATAGTATTTTTCAACATACGCAATGTATGCTTAAGTGTGTGTAAGTGTGCGTGTGCGAGAGAGAGAGAGGGAGAGAGAGAGAGTGTATGTGTGTGTGTATGTGTGTGTTCTGTTTTTTGTGGGGGTTTTTCCTCGATTATTGATACCATACTTGTGCCTCTGTGTGTGTGTGTGTGTGTGTGTGTGTGTGTGTGTGTGTGTGTGTGTGTATTTTACCATGCTTATGCCATTATGTAGTATAGTATTCGCATTCTATGACTTTACATAGCATTGTGTAGTGCATGCAATGACATATATAATGTAGTTTTGTGTAGTGTAGACCCTGTTTCAGGGCGGGAACTGGATGAAAAAAAAGCGCGCCAGTGCTTATCTATTATCCTCGATAAAAAAGAATTTGCCTTGTCTTGTCTTGTCTTGTCTTGTCTTGTCTCTCTCTCTCTCTCTCTCTCTCTCTCGTGGCGGAAGGGGATGGGAGGCGCGGTTCAGTCCGAATGGGATCTCTCTCTCTCTCTCTCTCTCTCTCTCTCTTCACCCACCACCTCTCCCTATCTCATTCACTCTTTCTCCCTGCGTTGTGCGTGCGCCAAGAAAGCCAGCAAGTGAAAGTGCCCGCTCCTCCCTGTACAGTACAGTAAATAAACGAAAGCCGAGCGGGTAACGTTTGGTCAGTACGGCAAACAGCTGACTGTACATCGTAGGTCATCACCACAGATCCACCTGTCAGGGAAGAGGGGTAGTCTGTCTTGACGTTCTTCGACTCGGTGGCTGTTCGCCCTTCCTCTTGTTCTTCCCGGGCGTAATACAGAAGGAAAAAAAGTGAATTATCTTCAATTTGGGTTTCAGAAAGCCGGTGTAACAGCATCAAACTACACCCGTTGAATTTTATCCCGGGATCATTCTGGGCTAGCCTCGAACGCCTCCTGGGGTTATTTGTGACGTCAGGATCCGGGCTAGCTTTGACTGACTACCCCCATCACTCAACATCACATAATGGCGGAAACAAGGGGAGTGGTAGTTCTGGTATATATTGTGGAGACCCCCTTCCCTCCACAGCAGAACATGGCAGAAACAAAGATAGTGATGACTCATGCCTAGCTTGTACTGAACGTCTACCCCCTTCGATATCTTATGTGCTCTGTTTGTCTGCTTTCTGTTTTCAACAAATTAACAGGCCTTTCGGTCTGTAGCTGCCATTTCCAGATAATTCTGTCAGAAGCCATTTGCATTGTGTGTTGAATCCTTGAGCAGGGATGATGGACATCTGTAACTCACCACTAGGGTCAGCCTGTGGACCGTTGTCTGTGACTTCTCGCCATAGAGTAAAACGCTTGGAATTGTTCCATCAGTGATTCATAAAAATGGTATAGAGTAAACTTTCTGGAGTTGTTCCAGTTCACAAATATGGCAATAGGCAAACCTTTTGGAATTATTCTATCATAATATCATATCCATAAACAAGGCAACAATTGGCGGAAAGTTTGCACCTCTGCTAGTGCTTGATGAGGAAGTTGAATTGATGACCACAAACTTCAACACTCACCGAAGCAGCCAGTGAACTGCTAGATGGAAGAACAGTGCAGTGAAATAGAAGGCTGTCTGAACAAGAACAAGAAAGGCGTTCGAAGTTGTGAAAGATATGAAAAAGCAATGGTGGTCCAGAGTCAGTATAATACAAGACAAAGAAGGAAAATGCCTCACAGAAGAAAAAGACATTGTGAACAAACGGACTGAATACTGCAGAAAGCTTCATAACCAGCAGGAAAGTGCATACATCAGTGTATTCTCAAGCTACATGATAATGTTTCAGTTTCAGTTTCAGTAGCTCAAGAAGGCGTCACTGCGTTCGGACAAAACCATATACGCTACACCACATCTGCCAAGCAGATGCCTGACCAGCAGCGTAACCCAACGCGCTTAATCAGGCCTTGAAAAAAAAAAATAAAAAAATGATAATGACTTTGTGATACTGCTTGAAGAGATTGAGAAATCCATAAGATCACTGAAGAATGGAAAAGCAGCAGGCATCGACAACATACCAGCTGAACAAGGAGGAGAGCCAGTGACAGATGTCCGAACCAGAATCTGCAACAGAGTCTGGCTGACTGAAGAATGCCCAACAACATTACAAAAAAATCCATCCAAGAACAGCAACTTACATGTATGTCAAAATTACAAAACTATCAGTCTGAACAGCCATGCAAGAAAAGTGTTGCGCATAGTACTCATGAACAATCTCAGACCACGGGCAGAAGTCACCAGAGAACAAGCTGGGTTCCGCAGTGGGAGAAGCACCACAAAACAATTTTTCAACCTTTATGTTCTCTGTGGGAAATACAGCCAACACCAACAGAACATCTGGCATTTGACCGTGTGTGGTATGGTGCATCGTGGGCAACCATGAAGAAGTAGGCTACAATACGGGCCAAAAGCTGATCAACACCATCCAACAACTGTACGCAAAAGCCAACATTCTTGAAAACTAATTTTGATTTTTTTTTCTTTTTGAAAAAAACAAAACAACAAAAAACCACAGCAAAATGTACAGGTTTGTCCTATGGTGTAAACGACAACATGAGAAAAAGAATTATTTGTGCATAGTTTTGTCTGGCGTCTGCAGTACGAGTTTTTGGTTCTTGGCCTGACTGCTGTTCCGACAGCTCAGTTGAAAGTAGTCTCATGAGAAAAACAAAAACATTAAATACTGTACTCCCTGCTATTTTGGTATCCTTTGTTATTCTCTCTCTCTCTCTCTCTCTCTCTCTCTTCTCTATTGTGATTATACAGGGTATGGAGAATGTGAAAATGGGAGGATTTTTCTGTGTATATCAGTTTTTGTTTGTTTTTTTCTTCTTTTTTTTCGCGCGATGAAAGCGGCTAAACTACGCCTCAGAGGAGCTTAAAAGAAATTGGGAAAAAAGGGGGATGGTGAATGGCTATTGGAGGCAGGGGGGGGGGGGTAAGAAAAAGGCTTGAGCGAACAAAAGAGCAAAACTGGAAAGAGGGCATATTATTCTGAGTTAAATGTAAAAAGATCATCTGACACTGACAAGTATTCCAAGATTTATTTTCTTTCACTTGTTCTTTTTGTCCAAACGCTGTGACGCTTTGTTGAGAAACTGAAACTCAACAGCCGTCACACACACACACACACACACACACACACACACAGAGACGCTTTGACGCTTTGATATTTTATTGTCATTACCTGCATAGGTCTATTGACAAGGGGGTGATAGGGTTAATTCTTATGTCACCACAAGTACCATACCACACTCTGCTTAATCCATCAAAACAAAACAAAACATGTAAACAAAGAAAAACAAAACAGCTTTTATCGAAATGCAACATCCTTACAGTATGGAAGCAACAAACATTAAAAAAGAAACAAAAACAAAACCCAAAGACAAAAACACCATTACTCGACCATCCATTCTATCAACGATACTGTTCAATGTCTACCTTATTATCTGGCTTACAGTCTGAACATAAGATAGTAGACATTATACATTATTATCCCCCTCATTTACTCTGGTATTGTTCTGAATAGTAAGACTACATCTTATTCTTTGTGCTTCTACAAGAAATTTAGCTATTGACAGTATTGTGAGGTCATCATTAGACGACAAAGCAGAAACAATGTCGTGCCTTTTAGCTACATCAGACTGAAAGAACTCGTACTTATCTCTTACCCTATCGAATGATTTACATTGAAACAAGTAATGTTTTTCATCATCTACACTAAAAGCACACAAAGGGCATGGTGATTCTGTGGATGTCCCAGGCTGAAACCATCTTTTATTTGCATTAAATCCAAATGTCCTTAGTCGAAATCTTGCAATGTTTATTCTTTGCCACTTATCTGTGATGACTGTCAGGAATTTTTCCGTTTGAAATATACTTTTGAATGAAAAAACCCAACTATATTTTTCTTTAGTTTCCATATCAGAATGCCAATTTTGTTTAAAAGAACAAATAAGTCTATCTTTAAATTCCGAAATAAACTGCTGTTCATTTCCCACTTCCTGGGACATCCACACAATTCCAAAACCATGTTCAGACAAAATCTTTTTAACATAATGAGCCCAGTTTTCTCTACCTAAATCCATTTGTAATAACATCATATCATAAGCCTGTTTACACAAACGTGATTGCGGAAGCTTCAATAATTTCAACCAATATTTTATGCATTTGACAAAAGTTTTTATGTACAAAGGATATCTACCCGTTTCCCCATATAATACAGTATTGGATGAGTGAATCGGTACATTCAGAAAACGTTTTATTGCATATGTGTGCACTTTCTCCATTTGTGAGTTTGCTTTTAGCCCCCAGACTTCAGCTGCATACGTAAGTACAGGTTCAATTTGTGTATCAAACATTTTCCAAAACAGGTGATAATCAATCGAGTTAAGCTTTTTTAACGATTTCAGTATTTCGATTACACCTTTCTTTGCTTTCCTACAAGATTCTTCCCACGCATAGTTTAAACTTAATTTTGTTGAAAATACTATTCCCAAATACTTATATGTATTAGTTACTTTAACATCGGCATTTCCATATAACCACTTTTCATGTACTGAGAGATGCCCACCCATTCTAAAAATCATAATGTTAGTTTTATCTAAATTAACTGTTAAGCCTAAGCGATCTGCTTCTTCTTTCAAAACATTTAATTGGTTTTGTAACCCCCTAACAGTACCCGACAAAAGAATAACATCATCTGCGAATAATAGTAAGAATAGTTCAATAGCTCCCGGGATTAACTGAATTCCATGTTTTCCTTTTCTTGACAATTCCACCGCTAATTCATTTATGAAAAAAGAAAACATCTGTGGGCTCAAATTACAACCTTGTTTAACGCCATTTGGACAACTAAAACATTCTGAATACATACCATTCACACGCACACATGCAAGTACTGATTTGTACATACCTCTGAGGGCCATATACAATTTACCATTTACACCACTTTCACGCAGAACATGCCACAAAGCATTGCGATTCACAGAATCGAAGGCCTTCTTAAAGTCTACAAATGCAACATAAAGTTTAGTATTATTAAACAAATATTTTTGCACAACAGAATACAATGTAAAAATATGGTCTATTGTACTGTAATTACTTCTAAAGCCTGCTTGCTGTTCAATTATTTTTTCTTCCCTATCAGCCCACTTTGTTAATCTATTGTTCAGTATGTGAGTGTACATTTTACTTAAAATACTGGTAAGCGCTACTCCACGATAATTGTCAGGATTGTTGACGTCACCCTTTTTGTAAATTGGAATTATTATAGATTTTGACCATTCCAAAGGAAAAGTTCCATTATCAAAAAGCTGGTTAAATAACTGGACAAGAAAGTCAATAATGGCTGAATTTGCATGCTTTAACATCTCTCCGACAATTCTATCTGGTCCTGCACTCTTTCCTGATTTCAAATGTCTAATACTAGCTGTAATCTCTTCTTTAGATATGGGATTATTGAATAATGGTTCAAATGCACCATCTCCTTCTATCAAACTGTCCTCTTCTTGTGGTACATCAAAGTCAACATCATTGAAAACCCTGAAGAAATGGTTATACCATTGTTGCAAAGATACATCATTATACATAAAAGTCTTTCTATTCACCGACCTTATTAATGCCCAAAACGTTTTAGAATCCTTAACTGAATCTCTCAATTTTCTCAGCCTGTTCTCTTCAAATTCTCTCTCCTTTGATTTTCTTAATTCAACATATTCTTTTCTGGATTTAGCATACGCTTCTCTTTTTTCTTTCTTATTTGTTTCTGTTTTACATCTTTGAAATCCTTTTAATAACCTTTTAACTTCCTGCTTCTTTCGTTTACATTCAATATCAAACCAATCATTACACTTTTTGTACCCTTGGCCCACTCTTCGAACCATACATGCAGCAGCCCCGTATAAAGCAGTAACAAATTGATTTAAACTCTCATCCATACTAGTATCTAACAATAAGAAGGCTTTCTGTAAACAATCTTGAAATTCAGCACTGTCAAGTTCATGTTTATAAAAACTAACATTCTCTTCTGACCATACAATTTTTTCTTCGCCATGTTGTCTTGAATTCTCACCTAAATCATTATGATTCTTTGTACATGTTACTTCTACTGGTAAATGCCACGAGTCCACACGCTCACCAACATGCAAATCAAAGTTCAATAATAAATCACAAGGAATAAGAAAATAATCAATCACACTGCATCCACTGGGGGACACAAAAGTACATTCACCGTCTGTGTCGCCCGTACAAAAACCATTCAAAATAACCATATCAAGCATGAAACACAAATCCAACAAAGTTTTACCAAAATTATTAATCACCTGGTCCTTAGAATTGCGCACATAACTTCCTTCATCCACTTTGTCACACTCCCATTCATTCACATAGTTAGATATGACTTCAAGTTCAGCTTGTTCCTGACCAGTTCTAGCATTCAGATCTCCAGTGACCATGAAATATATTTCATCTTTTTCAAAATACTGTAGTAATGCTTCTTCTAATAGCAATATACCATCTTTAATCAGTTTATCATTGTATATCGGGCCTCCTTCGGGAACAACGTAGCAAGCAACAAAGACTACATCTTTATTCAAACCAAAAACATTTTTATTTATTTTTATAACAACAGTATTATCACACTCCACCTTCACTTCTTTCACTCGCACTGCCAAACTCTTTCTCACTAACAGTAACACACCGCCTGAACGTCTGCCATGATAAGATAACTTTTTAGCAGGAGCATGAAACTTCACATGGTCAGTAAAAACACCTGAAAAATCAAATGACGAATCAAGAAACGTTTCTGTAAGGCAAACAAAATCAAAGTCATTTACATAATTAACGAATGAAACATCTTTCAATTTACTGTATAAATTTTCAACATTATAATTCAAAAATGTCCATTGTTTTGGATGGTCGAGCCTGTCCTATGGCTTTCTCAACACGCTCGAACGGAGGTTCCTGTCACTGACACCGCCACCTCTCCCTCTGCCACGGCTCGAATTTGCTGGCGACTTGCGTGGCTGGTTCCCCAGGAATGCGCTCATCTCGGTCTGTTTACCTGCAACAAAAGAAGTGCGTGCTGCTCGTGCGTCACCACAGGGGTGACCCAGGGAATCCCTGCTGCCTCTGACTGACCCGCGTGGTTCTCCCGATGACGTCACCTGGCCGCTACGAGGGAAGTCCCCGTCTCCTCTCCCGCTGCCACTGTCACGCTGACGCTGACCCGGAGTTGCACGGTGTCCAAGCGGTGAGGAGGGGGTAGAGACAGTCCCGCTGACACCTGTTGTACCGCCCTGCTCCGTGTCCACTGCCACCCCTCTGACCACCTCACTGTCAACGCCACGTGATTCCTCACGTAGTAGTATAAGAGATGGGGGTTCTATATACAACTTTTTTGGGCGTATTAGCTTGTGTTAAGGCCCTCAAGCATAAAAAAAAATTAGTCAAAACCTGTGTATGTTGGAGTAATATGACCCTCAAGCATAAAAAAAAAATATATAGTTAAAACAAGTTATATGTGTATGGAGAGCCAAATCACAAGATAAAAAAAAAAAATGGTTGGATATGTGTATGGAGGGGAGCGAAACGGTCATGGGGGTTCTATATACAACCGACCCCAGCCCAAAACCGCGCAATACCGCCCTGAAGCATAAAAAAAAAAAAAAAATCTAGTTAAAACCAGTTATAACCAGTTATGTGTATGGGGAGCGAAACGGTCACCCCGTTCCGTGTGTGTGCTGGCAAGCGACCGCACGGCGTGTGTAGTGGGAACGGGAGAGTGGTCCCGCGCACAGCCTGCCTCCGCGTATCTTCCCACCCGCGCGCGAAGATTGTGATCACCCTATTAGAGAAAAGATTATATTGTATATATAGAAAAAATAATGCCTTTTCCACATAACATTTGTGAGTACCCCCAAGTTAAAACAAATAGAGTATGCGGTCGAGCTTGCATGGGGCTCTATTGTAAAGATCATATTTACTAGAGCGGAAAAAAAGTTAGGGTGAATTGATTTTCGGCGAGTTCCACTGCACAAAGTCTGGACCACAGCCAATTTTTTTTTTTTTTTCCACCAATATTGGAACATAGCCAATTTCTTCCACGAGCGTAGACCAATTTTTTTTTTTCTGGCACGATGCCAACAAATTTCCATTTGAACAAAAGGATTTCTATTGTATATAGACGAAAATGGTTTGGGCGAAAACATATATGGAAGAAATGTACAGTGCAACCTACAAGAACATGGGCATTCGATGTGCCAAAAATGTAGCAATCCATCTATTGCTAGAAAATACCTACGAGAACAATCTCGTGCCAGATATTTCCAATGTGGACTATCTAGCAAACAACAAAGGTAGAACAACTCTACAACCTCTAGAAGGTCTTCCAACTTTTGTAGACGATTTGTATGTATATGGCTATTTGCGACAAAAAGAGTGTATGTATGTCGGTGGAAAATTGCTGTGTGGCAACGACGGATCCGCAAAAAGAATTGTATCTAGAATTTCGACTGCAATATGTGGACTTGTGGAAAAACAAAGTATACAAACTGCCATATCGCAGACAATATCTATGCAGGCAGACTCCAAATCTAGCACAATACGCAGTACAGTACAAAGAATAGAAAAAGACACGAATGCAAAAACAAGAAAACGTTGGGAGACTATATATGCAAACGAAAAGCCATATGGTATATTTGTTGCAAAAATTGATGTGTCCGAAATTGCAATACAAGACCTACACAAAATATTGCCAATGCTAGAAGAACAGCTGCTAGGACATGGGTATGGTATATATTCTATAGACTATACAAGAGATTTTTCTGGTACACTCGATAGACAAACACTAGTAGACTATCTTGTAGAAGAACTAGACTATAGAGGACAAGGCGACTTTGCAAGTGCTATTGCTTGCGATGCACCAACAATACTAGACAATACAGATAGTGTTGGCAAACATGTATGTACATGGATATCCAAACACAATGGCTATACAATGCGAACAAAACTATACAACAAAATAGTATCCAATTTCGAGGCAGGAGAAGTACGAGAACAATTTGGTGGACATCTAGCAGACTATGTAGACTGTCCAAACGAGCATCTTCGAAAAACATTCTTGCATCCAGATGTACAAAAGAGAGGCTGCACTAGAATAGAAGTATCTTTGTATGCTTGTAGCAATCGTACTCCAGAAAAAGGAGACGAACTAGTGGAAAACGTATTGGAGATAGTTTCGCCACAAGATAGACAACTGTTTGTAGAACAACCAGCAACCCAACAATGGCAGAATATTGCAAGCGTTCTAGATCGTTGTTTTGTTCTTGGCGATAGACCAAATTCCACAATATATGTATGTTGGTATGCACATACTAGAACAAAGAGAATATCTGGCATTCGTGTATCTCCAACAGCTGCAAAAACTAGGAAAATGCTATGCAATTGCAATACATCCTAGGAAAGTGCTATGCAATGCTATACAAATGCTATACAAATTCTATACAAATGCTATACAATGCTATACAAATGCTTCGCACTTTCCTAGGATGTATTGCAATTGCATAGCATTTTCCTAGTTTTTCCAGGAATCCTGGTATTTCCTAGTCTTTTGGACAAATGTGGGTAGGAAAATATAGGAATATGCCACGGAAGAAAGATTTGTCGCACGAAGAAATAGAAGAAATAGAATCTCTGCATGGCAGAATGTCTGCAGAGGATGCCAAAAAGAAATTTGGTATTGGTACAAATAGATTGTACAAAATATGGCGAGAGGCAAAGAACAAAAATGTTTTGCCTGTAGTACCGGAAAATACAAACAAGGATACAGACAGTGTTCTGCCTGTAGTGCAGGACAATGCAGAAAAGAAAAGCATAGACGATTTGTACAAACTGTTGCAAAATATAGATACTGGCATAGAACAAAACAATATTCTACTACAAGAAAGCAAAGATATGTCCATAGAAATACTATCTTTGTTGGATGTAGAGGAAGAGGACAACATTGTAGAACAAATACGAGAAGACGTAGCAGAAGAGTCCAAATCTTTGTTGGAACAGATACAAAATAGCGTTTGTGTATACAACACTGCATGCTATATTCTACCAATTGCACTTGCAGTTGGTTCTATATTGTACAAAACATGGAAAGCTACAAAGAAAAATGGTGTTTGGAACATACCCGAAGAAGATCGACAATTTGTCCATCTCCCAAAGAAGACATCTGGAGATATTGCCAAAGAAACAATCCCAACAAAGTCTAGAAACCCTTTCGAAATGGAATAGGATAGCATAGAGTCTATTGTGTGCAATTCGTGAATGTAGTATATTTTTCTATTTGTATATTGTATATATTGTATATATAGGACAATGCCAATAGTATTCGATCCACCTTGTTCTCCAAGATTCGACTTCGAAGAGTTTTCGAAAGCAAAAAAAGAGTATACAGACAGTATACAATTCTCTCCAGCCGATATGGATAGAAAGGTAGTAGAACTAGCAAAAACACATACAGATCCTGTTCCTCGTATATTGGGAGAATGTCCTAGAAAGAAAAAAGAGAAACTTCTCGCTGTTGCCTATTGTGGCGAACCATATCTCTGCTACCAGTGTGGTCGTATATTCTAGTTTTCTTCGATAGATGCTACTATATAGAATAGTCTATCTTTCTTTTTTTTGTGGATTTGTCTTCTCTCCTCCTACTCTACACAACATTGGTTGTTTCCAGCATTTCTCTGCCACCATACCGTTCTATCTCTTTTTCGAGAAAATAGCCGTGTACTGGCATTTCTATGTTTGTAGATGGAATACCATTGTTGTCTGTTGGAACAATGTACAAGATATACTTCTCTTTTTTGCGATATTCGCCTACAGCATACTTTCTACAAATATATTGTCCTGGTTCTATTTCTAGTATTTTTTTCCACTCTGTACAAAGTGGTAGACTTGTACTACCTAGGGTCGATTTGGTCTCTATTTCCTTCTTCTCCAGTTGTTGTACAAAACATGGAAAGCTACAAAGAAGCGTGTATTGTACGATTGTTGCAGCTACATACCCGAAGAAGATTGACAATTTGTCCATCCTGCAAAGAAGACACCTGGAGAAATTCCAACAACGTCTAGAAACTATTTCGAAATGGAATAGGAGAGCATAGAATCTATTGTACTATTTGTCTGCAATTCGTGGGTGTAGTATGTTTTGTATTGGGATATTTTTCTATTTGTATATATTGTATATATTGTATATATAGAAAATGCCTATCCTATTCGATCCACCACACTTTCCACACTTCGACTTCGAAGAATTTGCAAAAGAAGAACAGCGCTACAACAATAGTGCACAAAAAATGTGTTTCTCCACAGAAAACGATGGAGAAATAGAACAATATGCTGCAGAGCATGTAGATCCAGCACCACACATTCTTGGAAAATACAACAAGAAACGATATGCAGTTGCATATTGTGGGAAATACTATGTTTGTCTGCCAGGTGGAAGAATATGCTAGTCTGTACAATCTTCGCAGGTTGTTGCCACAATAGATACTATTCTATCTTTTTTGCGTTGTGGAGTTGTTTTTTCTACTCCAATATAGCACAGTAGTGGACTTTTTGTTTTGTATAGTGTTCCACCAATGCGTTCTATTTCTTTCTCTAGGAAATGTCCATATACTGGATGTTCTTCGTCTGTAGTAGGTTCTCCATCGTCTCCTTTGCGGACTAGAAATAGTACAGTTCGGTTGTTTCCTCTGTACATTGTAGTTGCATATTTTTTGCAAATGTAGGTACCAGGTGGCATGTCTAGTGTTCGTATTTGTTGCTTCGAATTTGGTGCAACTGTTTCCTGTAGTTCTCGTTTTGTATCTATTTCTAGTTTGTCGTATTCTTTCTCTAGTGCTATTTCTTGTAGAGATGGAAGTTCTACAAGGTCGGGTGCTACTACAACGTCTATAGGATTCCAACGTATAGTCTCTTTGTCTTTGTAGAACTCTTTGGCTGGTTGTATACGAATATCTAGTCCATTTCTACTTTTTTCTAGTTTGCTGTTGTATTGGATAGGTCTACAAAATCCTATTTCCCATGCCTCTCTTGGAAACCAACACAGCTCTCTTTCGAATTTGTCTTTTTTCTTTTCCACATACTTTTCTGCAGCAGACAACAACTTTTGTAGTCCATTGGTCGACCATACAGCAACAACGTCTTCTGTATCTTTTGCTCCAAGTACTATTCTATAGTATTCTCTATTTGTCTTGTCTTTTTGCAACCTATAGCCGAGTATGGACCATATTCTATCTTTGTCTGCTATATTTGCCACTTTTTTGGTTTCTTGTTTGGAAAGGATTGTTTCTACAACTTCTCGAACACTATTCGAAATAGCAAGGAGTCTCTCGTTTTCTAGTATATACTCTTGTATTTGTTCCAGCTCTTGTTTTCTATGTTCTATATTCTGTTGGTATTCTATTTGCTTTTGTTCTAGATAGTTCCATGCATCTTTTTTCCAATTTTCTACTGCCATACACTCTTCTATGTCTTGTAGTCTTTTTTCTCGATTTCGGGTGGATAGAGTGGAGAACTCTCTGCTGTGTGGAACTTCCACAACACTGTATGCAGATTTCTCTTTTCCAATAGTACTACATTTGTGTGTACGCCATTCCCATTCTACTATATTTGTTGGTGGAAGAAGAATATATGGACTTGGTGCATCTTTGTGTATTTGTACTGGTCTCCTACATGCTGCTAGTATTGTTTTCGCATTTTTTGTGTAGCAACGTAGTTTGGTGTATTGTATACCATCGTTGTCTGCAGCTAGAATATCGATGTGGAAGATAGGACAATTGCGAAATCCAAAATCGCATATAGCCCATTCTACAGCGATATTCCATTTTTTGTCGTCTTCCACTGTTGCAGCTGTTGGAGATACACGAATGCCAGATATTCTCTTTGTTCTAGTATGTGCATACCAACATACATATATTGTGGAATTTGGTCTATCGCCAAGAACAAAACAACGATCTAGAACGCTTGCAATATTCTGCCATTGTTGGGTTGCTGGTTGTTCTACAAACAGTTGTCTATCTTGTGGCGAAACTATCTCCAATACGTTTTCCACTAGTTCGTCTCCTTTTTCTGGAGTACGATTGCTACAAGCATACAAAGATACTTCTATTCTAGTGCAGCCTCTCTTTTGTACATCTGGATGCAAGAATGTTTTTCGAAGATGCTCGTTTGGACAGTCTACATAGTCTGCTAGATGTCCACCAAATTGTTCTCGTACTTCTCCTGCCTCGAAATTGGATACTATTTTGTTGTATAGTTTTGTTCGCATTGTATAGCCATTGTGTTTGGATATCCATGTACATACATGTTTGCCAACACTATCTGTATTGTCTAGTATTGTTGGTGCATCGCAAGCAATAGCACTTGCAAAGTCGCCTTGTCCTCTATAGTCTAGTTCTTCTACAAGATAGTCTACTAGTGTTTGTCTATCGAGTGTACCAGAAAAATCTCTTGTATAGTCTATAGAATATATACCATACCCATGTCCTAGCAGCTGTTCTTCTAGCATTGGCAATATTTTGTGTAGGTCTTGTATTGCAATTTCGGACACATCAATTTTTGCAACAAATATACCATATGGCTTTTCGTTTGCATATATAGTCTCCCAACGTTTTCTTGTTTTTGCATTCGTGTCTTTTTCTATTCTTTGTACTGTACTGCGTATTGTGCTAGATTTGGAGTCTGCCTGCATAGATATTGTCTGCGATATGGCAGTTTGTATACTTTGTTTTTCCACAAGTCCACATATTGCAGTCGAAATTCTAGATACAATTCTTTTTGCGGATCCGTCGTTGCCACACAGCAATTTTCCACCGACATACATACACTCTTTTTGTCGCAAATAGCCATATACATACAAATCGTCTACAAAAGTTGGAAGACCTTCTAGAGGTTGTAGAGTTGTTCTACCTTTGTTGTTTGCTAGATAGTCCACATTGGAAATATCTGGCACGAGATTGTTCTCGTAGGTATTTTCTAGCAATAGATGGATTGCTACATTTTTGGCACATCGAATGCCCATGTTCTTGTAGGTTGCACTGTACATTTCTTCCATATATGTTTTCGCCCAAACCATTTTCGTCTATATACAATAGAAATCCTTTTGTTCAAATGGAAATTTGTTGGCATCGTGCCAGAAAAAAAAAAATTGGTCTACGCTCGTGGAAGAAATTGGCTATGTTCCAATATTGGTGGAAAAAAAAAAAAATTGGCTGTGGTCCAGACTTTGTGCAGTGGAACTCGCCGAAAATCAATTCACCCTAACTTTTTTTCCGCTCTAGTAAGCAATTTCTTAACACTTTTAGTCGTTGGATTTGTAGTTTTTTATTATTTTAAACTTAAAAGGAGATATATAGAATATAAGAAGAAGATGGACCAATTACTATCCGAGGATCCCAAACGCGACAGGCTTATGGCGGTGGTCTCAGCCGGTGGAGCAAAAGAATATTTAGGGAAAGAGTTTAGTGTTGATAAAATCGAAGCGATGAAAGATCCGGATATAGACAAGCTTTATACGAGATACGAAGCGAGTTTAGGATCGATGATTACAAAATCACTCGGTAATACAATTATACAACTGTATACCAGAGCAGTTTGTATGTATCTCCCAATTGATGACCAAACAAAATTAAATAGTGATCTCGAGCAAGATCCATTCCTGGGACATGCGCTTAACAGCTTTACTTGTGAACTATATCACAGATTTGGCATGTTCTTAGCTCCGCTCACCACAGCTGTAACTACTGTTAAACATTGTCAATTTAATAAATATAATGGAGGAAGTAACGAAACCGAAGAATCAGAAGAAAGTTGAAGCGGGTCGAAAAGGTGCTGCTGCTAGAAAAGAAAAACATGAAGAACTTCTCGAAAAACTTCGAAAAGCGAAAGATGAACAACAAGAAGAACCATCATCATCGAGGAGACCAGATCACGTTTTTATCAATCCCTTGTACATTGCTGCTGCGATGATAATAGGTTGTGGTGTTTACATATATTTTAATCGGTCGAAAAAACCACCACCACCACCTGTGGTAACAAAACCCAACCCATTTATCATGTATTGAACATTAATTTGTACACTATTTATAAACAACAATGGCAACGCCAAATATAAACGGTAAAGAAATTGCAAACACTGTATACCACGCGGTTGTGGTCAGCGCATTGGCCGCTGGTTACTCGAGATTGACAAAATTAATATTTACGAAAGCCCCGACACCTAGACTGGCTTTCAACCTCGAAGATATCGGGATGGTCACTTTGGATATAGCCCTCGCTATGGCTACGAAGGATATGTTGGAAAAACAAGGTATTCTCCCACATGATATTTTGAAGTAATAATAATATCATCATTATAGTATGGCATCAGTAGCGTTACTCGTTGGTGGGGCAGTAGTAAACGCTTTAGCATTTACCGGAAGTAATTTTTTATTTAGTAAACTGGGGTCTTCAGACGCGTTAGAAGAACAGAAACGACACAACAAAGCGCAAGAACAACTTCAGGCAGCGACCGCAGAATGGCAGAAAGAGAGGATTCAACGTTTAGATTATATCAATGAAAAACTAAGACAACAACAACATGCTGTGAACACGTTTAAGGATGTGGATATGGCTATGCAAGAATATTATAAAGTGATGGGGGAGCCACTACCCCCTCTTTCTCAAAAACCCCAACTTTCAGATTTTTATACACCCTCAGAGGGACAAAAAGATCGAGAATACGTATTTATTATCATGACCATGGTCATTTTTGGCGTTGCGATTTCAAAATATTAAACATTTACTTTCTTAAATAAAATGGAAAAGATCTATTACAGCCCAAGCGGTTATTGGAAGGGTTATTCGGCGATTAAAAAACTCGCGAAAGCAGCCAAGGTGTCTGAGGATGAGGCTAGAAAATGGTTACAAAAACAAGCTATATGGCAAATTTATCTACCCCCTCCAAAGTATATTCCGAGAGCAAAATTTGATATTACTATCCCAAATGAGGTTCATCAGGCTGACCTTTTATTTTTACCCTATGACAGAATCAGGCGTAAGACGTATAAGTATGCGCTGACTGTCGTTGATGTTGCAAGTCGATATAAAGAAGCCGAACCCCTAACAACGAAAGACAGCGTCGAAGTGGCGGCCGCTTTTTTACGTATTTATGACCGCAGCCCTTTGAAGTTGCCCAAACTTCTTCAGGTAGATCCTGGCCGAGAGTTTATGGGTGCTGTGAACAAAATTTTTAAAAAAGTAAGGCGTGGAAAGACACACAGAAGCCAGGCTATTGTAGAAAGATTTAATCGTACGCTGGCAGAACGATTGTTTAGTCATCAATATGTGGCTGAAATGAAATCGCCGAATCGATCAACAGAATGGGTCACTAGATTACCGGCTGTTGTGGCTGCATTGAATAATGAGGTGACGAGACTTATAGGTAAGAAACCGTCAGTCGCAATAAAGGTCAAATCGGTAGAAGCCGAATCCTCTGCACCGACTAAAGATGATAAAGGAGAGTTACCGCCTGATGCGCAAGTTCGGTACTTGTATGAGCCCGGTGAGCTCGAGGGTGGAGCTCGCAAACGAGCAACGGATCCCGTTTGGTCTCTTAAAGTTTATAATATTAAGCGTATGATGCCCGGCGATCCTATTCTTTATTATTTACAAAATGGCCCATCCAGAGGGTTTGTACACGAAGAGCTTATGGTTGTTCCTCACGATACAGAAATACCATAGTGCCCGTAGGCATAAGATGTAATACCATCATCTAGCCAATAGCGTTTGGAATCGTACGGTGAGAGTGATGTCTTCATTTGCTTGATCGTGTACATCTTGTGCTTATACGATCTGAACGTTCTCATACTATTAGTAAATTGAACAGATCGATCAATACACTCCTTATACATATCGGGTTCAATTTCATCCTTCACCACACATTTTTTTATGCCCTTGGCTTTCTTGATAACTGATCCATCATCCGCTACAACCGAATACATCTTTGAGCGCAAGCCGCAGAATTGTCGGATCGGTTTACATCCGAGCTCACTTTTCATGTATCCTGGCACTTTCTCTATCGATTTATCATACAATGGATGATCTTTTGGAAAATTACTGCGGTCATGTACATTATCATCCATACAAGCGATAAAATCCTCGCATTCTACGTGGAGAATGAATGAATCGGTATCAGTATATAACAACCTGCATCCATATTTTTTCTTGTAGTGGTTGTAATACAAATCATACATGAGATACTTTGATAGGTCGAGAATGGCCATCCCGATATAGATAGGTTTATTGAGCACAAGCTTTTTTTTTTTGTAGTGAATCGCTAGAAGTTTCTCGTTGATGATCATATGATCGACATAAGCCGGTTTGTTTATTAGTTTGCGTGCCTTGTCCTCTTCATCTAACTTGAATAATTTGATATTCGTTCTCATTCTGATATTTTCCATAGTTTTACCAAATACCGAGTTGTTCATTAATTTATACAGATCTTTATCGGCATCGTTAGTAGCGGCTTGTCTCAGTTTGGTGTTCATCAATATATAGGGCGCCATCCAGGGACTTTGATTAAACTTTAACACTTTTGTGATTTTAGTTACTTTCATGCCAAGTTGCGTGTATAGCTTGAGATTTCTATAGTGAACGACATAACCAACCTTATTCCATAGATTCGGAACTAATTTTCTCGTTTCCTTTCCGCGCATCTCGAGTTTTTCACGAAGGCGTCGTTGATAGGGTGAGAGGTTTTCGAGTTTTATTTCTATTTTCTCAGGAGCTAGGGGATAATCGTTATGTTCGTCGTGTAATTCCTCAGGGTACTCGATATCACACTCCACAATATATCCCGTCTCATCATCGTCGGGGTGATTTAGAATCTTTTCGAGATTAGCATCGTTATCCCAGATAAATCCACCCGTGGGTAAAGCTTGTAACATCGCCCAACCATACAAGTTGTTCGCGTCGAGATACATGATATACGAATCCGTTTTTTCAGGTCTGTAATCTTTCATATACTTGTTATTAGCCTCCGCGTATCTTCTTACAGTCATACTGATTCCACCGCGTATTCCCGCCTCTATCATGTTATATTGTTCGATATCCGTCAACAGTTCGAGTTCTATTCCCGTACTCTTGAGTAAAGCATCCCAAGACATTCCGGGAAGCGTGTAATAATGAACAGGATCGAGATTATGAGTTCGCAAACACGTATTTCTAAAATTCTGGAACACATCGGCAAGTAACAGCACATCAGTGACTAAGTACAGATCGTTATAATCACCTAGATTCTTACATTTAAACTTCTTCCACACATTCTTGGCATGCTCGTGGTCACTTTCTGATATATCCGTGTTGTTAAGTTTACTAAAGAAATGACTTTTCTTTGGTAGTTTTGTATCTTCGTATTTACTCCAATCGGTAATATATTCGTACGGAAAGACTCCTTTTCTCGTAACGAGCTTGAACTCCTCCTCATCTGTGAAACGTTTGCGCGTTAAAAACTTCTTATCATCCGGAAGGTTCTTCGCAAGCTGGTCGAGACTCGAACTCAAGAATGCGAAACTATCTAAAAACTTCAACCTTCCCCAACTGAATGTGATGTACTTCTCTTTATTATTCGCGATACACGTAATTCTACCACCACCTTTGTTCGCGAGCTCCGAAATGATCGCGTGAGAGTCGTAACCTTTGAGGTTGTGAAATAATATCGACAACACAAATTCGTCGGGTTTTATTCTCAATTTAAGATTACACGATGCATGCGCGGCACCTCTATAGTTCCCTGTGAGATGGTCATGATCTCTTACTTTATCATTTGCGGGTAGTTCCCCTCTACATATCCAACAAACTCGTTCGTTTTCAAACGATTCGTTATCTTTTTTGGTCATCTTTATTGGAACTGGTTTTTTCAATTCCTTGACAGTATGATAATATATTCTTTGAAGTTTTTCGAGAAAATGACTGACCGCATTCTCACCACGAAATAGCTGCGGTTTGTATGCCCTTCCATCAGACCTAACATGCACAAACCCGTATGACGAGATGATGTGTTCGCTTTCTTTGATGGTCTTATTCGAATCGGAATCGTCTTTTATTTCTTTACAAATCGCCTCAAAATCAGCATATATCACATCACTAACTTGCATTTGTTTTTGAAAATTGGTAAATTTGATCATTTTTGTCTTCTCTGATGGCATCTCAACGCGAGAATAGTTCTTGTGGTTGATCTGCGCGCATCGCTTAATATGTTCTTCTAAAAGTTCTGATGATGTTGTACCTGTCAAGCAATACTCACAAAAGTACATTGCTGCTTTGTGTTTGTTTGTATTACTCAGTAGTCTGTTAAAATTCTTAATATAAGTATAATGTTGTCCACCATTTTCATTTTCTATAATAAGAAGTTTAATACGCTCCATGTTGGTGGGTTGTTTTGATATTCTTGCACGTTCAATCGTTTTATTTTTTAAATAGTATACATTAATAGCAATATTATTTTGAGTCTCGATCCTTGTAATTTGTTTTATTGGTGTAGGAAAGTCAATATTTTCAAAATTAAACCCATCATCAGAAGGATAGGAATAAGTTAAATTAGAATTCGCTTTTGCTGGAAACTTGTGTGCACGTAAACAATGTCTTATACATTGATCATCTTTATTTTTAATATTAATCACAGCTCTTTTATTTTTTAACCACTGTGGTGATTCAATAAAGGATCCTGGAGATGTAATAGAAACTCTATTCACCCATAAACTAAAGATTCTTTTAATGAACCATCCTGAACCTTCATTTGTAAAATTTTCTATTTTTAACAAAATCTGTTTTATTTGTTTTTCAATATCTTGATCATCAACAACATCAATAATACTTTGATATTCCGATCGAAATACAGCTACAGTAGTATCATTATTTTTAATTTGACCAAACTCCACCGTTAAAACAATATTTTGTTTGGTCAGTGGAATAGCTCTTTGGTTAATAGTGTCCACTTTACTCATCATAAACGAAAGCGGATCTATTTCATTTGGAAGAGCCGCAAGTTTATAATTTTTAATAATACTACCAAACTCCTCCGTGGATTCAGCTTTATGTTGTAGTTGACGTATATTTTTAATAAGTTCATCTTTTTTCATTCTACTAAAACCACGAATTTTGAGCTTTCGTGCAATATCTTTAAGCGTAGCATTGGTCTCCCCCTCCAAAGCATCAAACCCCAGTGCTTTAATCAACTCAGTTTTATTCATAGATTCATGATTAGGAATCTCTTTTCTTGAAGCGAGATCACGGTAATATTTTTCAGAATACCGTTGCACCATTTTTCTCTCTATATATACTATTATATTTTTTTCTCTAATAGGATTTTTTTTTTTTTTACAAGTTGATCAATCTCTGAATCCAATGATTACTCCACCAAAGGGTGGAATATACCCTCTTGAATAAGTTTCAAAAGGGTCAATTTCATCATCGTCATCATCATCATCAGAAATATAACCCTCAGAGTCGCTTGAATGTTCTCCACAATCGGGTATAGGATCAATCTTTTTCTCCATGGGAGGAGGCTTCTCTTTTTTATGCTTACATTTACAACAAATAACATACTTCGTACGTACATAAAGGTTGCATTTTATACAAAGTACTGGAAGTGACATTCCTTTTCTATGACATTTAATATGATCTTTACAATAGAGCCCCATGCAAGCTCGACCGCATACTCTATTTGTTTTAACTTGGGGGTACTCACAAATGTTATGTGGAAAAGGCATTATTTTTTCTATATATACAATATAATCTTTTCTCTAATAGGGTGATCACAATCTTCGCGCGCGGGTGGGAAGATACGCGGAGGCAGGCTGTGCGCGGGACCACTCTCCCGTTCCCACTACACACGCCGTGCGGTCGCTTGCCAGCACACACACGGAACGGGGTGACCGTTTCGCTCCCCATACACATAACTGGTTATAACTGGTTTTAACTAGATTTTTTTTTTTTTTTTATGCTTCAGGGCGGTATTGCGCGGTTTTGGGCTGGGGTCGGTTGTATATAGAACCCCCATGACCGTTTCGCTCCCCTCCATACACATATCCAACCATTTTTTTTTTTTATCTTGTGATTTGGCTCTCCATACACATATAACTTGTTTTAACTATATATTTTTTTTTTATGCTTGAGGGTCATATTACTCCAACATACACAGGTTTTGACTAATTTTTTTTTATGCTTGAGGGCCTTAACACAAGCTAATACGCCCAAAAAAGTTGTATATAGAACCCCCATCTCTTATACTACTCACGTTGATCGGCGGAGACAACCATCTCCGTCCCCACTTGGTTCGGTGCTGGAGCACTGTGTACTGGTGAACTCACAGATTCATCATGTGTTATTACTGCACACTCTGCACGCCCACCCCCTACAACTTGTGCATAGGTTCGACTATCAGGGAGCCTAGACCCGATCACTAGCTGACCTCTCTGGAAATACGCCCTCTTTCCCTCTCGCCTTGCCTTGGCAACAATATGGGCCTGTGCATTGGTCAGATCATTTGCAACCCTTACCCCTCTTTCCTGCAGTTTCTGTCTTGTGTCCCTGTTTGTAATGACTGACATTTTGTCTTTCCATTTTGTGAAGCGGACAATCATGGGTTTCGGTTGTCCTTGTCGTGAATGTCCTGTACGATGTGCTCTTGTAATATCGTCACTTGTCCATGTTTTTGGTCCGTCAATACTGTTTAAGATGTCGACAACTGCACTGGCACATGAATCAAAAGTTTCAGTGGGCCCTCGATGGGGAATCCCAAAAAAGCGCAAGTTGTCTCTGCGCGAGAAACCTTCAAGTCTGTCCGTGTCTGATTTCAGTTGATTTACTTCTACTTGCATTTTATGCATTGTATCTCTAATATATCGCAGTTCGTCCTTGCCGTCATTTGTTTCAGTGAACAGTTGCTGAATGTCCGCCGTCATGTCTGTCACTGTTTCTGTCAGGTGTCCGTGGTCTCTTTCTAGTCTGTCACAACGTCTGTTTATTTCCTCGCACTGTTGTTTGACTTCACCCAATTCAACTTTGATTTCTCCAAGGTCACTCCTAATCAACCGAGTCTGCTCACTAAACTGTTGCTGCATTGCTTGCATCAGTTTGTTGATCATGACGTCTTCTACAGTCTCCGTGTTTGTCACTGTTTGGGAATCCCCGTTAGAGTCGCTCTGTCCGTCAGAGTTGGGACCAGGATTTTTCTCCACGTCACCACTAAGAAGCAACCTCCGCAGTGAGAACACGGCGTGCTGCACGCAGCATGCAGAGAGGAGCACTGGCACGTGCAGTGCAAGCTGACATACACTGTCACTGACACACCCCTCTTTCTCAACACATGACATCGTTCCCTTTCTGTTTGACAGTTCTGTCAAAAATGCACTACCGGTTGACATCAGCTTGCACACATTCCAACAAAAAGTGTGAAACAGCGACAAGACCATGCCACACAGTACAAAAGCAATGCAAACATCAGTCGATGTCAAATGTGTCTCAGTGTCTGTGTCATCTCTCACCTGCAAATGTTTACTTGCTCTCTTACTTGACCCAGATTGTAACCGTCCGCAGAAAATACCAATAGCAGCCCTCCACGTACCTAAATCCACCATTTTCTAACAGTTTACCATTCCACAGTACCTTACTGATCCACAGCACATCAAACAAGTTCTGTTCAGTCCAGCACAACTCCTCACAACAGAAAATTCGCTGCGTGAATTCACAAGGGCTGCTAGCCGGCCGCCATTACCCGTCATCCCCCCCACAGAGAGAGAGAGAGAGAGAGAGAGAGAGAAAGAGAGGGAGGGAGACACAGAGAGGAAGAGAGAGAGATTTCTTATGCACAAATGTTCTTTCTTCTGACAGAAATGGTTACCATGCACATTGGATCACTTGCTTTTCAGCGAGCAACCACCACGTCCGCGGCTACCACCCGCCCAAGTGAGTAAGAACAAAGGCACGTCATGCCGCCAATGGGCATGTGTGCGCACTGCTTGTATGGTCGTCCCATCGTGTCAGAAGTAGCGCGCGAACAAAAATGCAACTTAAAAAACATTGTCGGTCATTTGCCCCCAATCATATTTCGGTATACTTTATAAATCGTATTACACATACAGATAAACAATTTAATGACGCAAAAAAACAGAGAAAAGAATAAGCTTGCGCAAAATTTCTAATCTTACTGGACAATGTACAGATAAATCATCGTAAAGCCTGTGATGTCATATGACGTCGAACTAAACTAAGCCGTTCATCGCCTAACATTCAAAGCAAACAGATTCAGGGGCTTCAGTAACATTTCCACCTCTACCCAAACTCCACCACCCCTTCTCATCTCTTTCTCTTTTTCTTTTCATATGTTTTCTCCTTTTTTCTTTTTCTTTTTTAATTTTTTTATATTCCCGCACTTTTGATCATTCCTCTCAATCTCTCCTTCCAACGCAACCGGGAAGGGATAGTTTTAAGGTCCAGTCCCTCCTGTTAGTCCAGGACAGATACAAAAATGGTCAAAATGTCTGCAACAAAACCGTTCTTTTCACGATAAAATAGAATAAATCATACTTATCACGCTGATATAAACTTGACCAGTGTAGGTGGGCGGGAACATGATTAGATTTTAGTTTTTAATAATTATTTGTCACACTTCTGGCCATGAGAGAGCGCCTTACAAAGATCCGCAATGCAAGAGCAAGCCAGAGTTACGCAAGCGCGGTATAAGGGGTCAGAGGAAAGCGTTTAGCGTGGTACAATACTTGTGGCTGACTGCTGCCGTGCTAATGCTGTCCTCCATTAGTAGGTCACTGCGGCTGATGACAGCGTACAGAAAATAAGAGAACTCTTTGGGTCAAAGGAAGCAAACATTTTTAATTTCATCTATTATATACTAAATTGGTAGAAAACGCAAATTTGCTTTTATGAATGTTTTTCAGTTTCTTACCAGTCCTGACATTTCATAAAGAATAAAATCGGTATTATACCGACTGCGAAGGTGAATTTACGAAGGCAGCACGGGATCATTTAGTTCGTAAGAACAATCATGTTGACATTTTACGCAATGGGCAACTTGGAAATACTTTATGCTCTGCTTATTAACGTGTAGTATATGAATATCTCAATACCTGTTAACCAGGTTTGTTTCAATGAACATTGTTGGAGCACTGTCCAGACAATTAATTCAGAAAGCATGGAAGGCAGATGATGGCAAAATCGACCAACATCATGTCTTGATGTAAAAAGAACGGTATGAAATATATTTTTTTCTTTGGAAATGAAGCGGTATTTGCAAATGCGACTCACGAACCCTGGCGCAGTAGACAGGTCAGTTTAGCGTGGGAAAGAAAATGTATCTGGCTGGAGTATGAAGGTGGCAAAATGAAGTGCATCAGATAGTCATGAAGAGCAAAGACTGCCTGGAAAATGAAATGGGTCAGTCTCCAGAACTTTGTTGGAAATGGGGGTCTCTCAGTCTGATTCAGTATAAACATGTGTTTACAATGATTATTCAAATGTTTCACATGTTATTAGGATTGCAATTCATTAGAGAAATGTCTGCAACAATTTTGTGAGAATATGGTTTGTTCTTGTCTTAAATGTGTTGAAAATTATTAAAAACATCCAAAATTTCGGCGCCATTTTGTGACATGGTAATGTGTCTGAACAAATAAGTACACACCTGATTAAAATCCAGTAAATACAGACCTGATCTATATTCATTCGTTGCGATAATAAAACATTGATTATCAGTAAAAATGGTACATTAAGTTTGAAATATTACGCAAAAAAAAAAAAAAAAAAAAAAAAAATCCGCGTTACAGACGTAAACAACCCGTTCCTCTTGACGTATTTTTATTCATTCAAAGGCAAGCACATTCGTGAATACACTACACGTTCTTTACTTGCAACAGGTGGTCAACACATCTATCTTCTGCAGCACATACACTCATTTTCTGGAAAAAAAAAAAAAAAAAAGTCTATTCAACTATTTAAATGCAATCGACGTCGTATATCAATTTTCAGTTCTGCTTTTCTGTGTTACTTCTGTGCATGTAAACGACCCAATAAAAATATACATGTAAACAAAATTAGAACTGCTTTCCACATAAATCATGCGGATTCATCGTGGGAAAGCATGAATCGGTTTGACAAACACCATTCAATCGTGTGTGTTTGAACACATATTCAGAGAATGTGTTGTTTCCGACAGCGTGTGAGATGTACATATGTTACACGGAAATCTCCGATATGTTCATTCGCACCCCGTGGTTGCTATATTTAAAAAAACAAAAACAAAAAACAAAACAAAAAAACAACAACTGTGCATGTTAATTTCGTCGTTGTTATGGTTTGTTTGTACATTTATCTCTGGTCCGATTAATTTTAGACACAATCACTTTTTCTGACACATGGCGAGATGCGGTAATATACGGATACTGGCGTAAGATTTCGAACCAAGTCAACGCATATAGTTTAGTAAGACTGTTTTCAGTTGAAGACTTGTTGCATCAAAAGTTCCAAACAACAAAGTTCAAAGTAGAAAATCACCCCCTTAAATTACCTTTTGGCTTTTGCTGTCTGGTGAAGTTTTATCACGAAATGATGTAGTTTGTCAGTTCACAAGACAGACGAAGTGTGGAACGAAAAAAATTGTTGTATCCGAAACATGTCAGTCCCTACGCGCTTATTGTTTTGCAAAATTTGATTAGCACAGCCATATTTTACATCACACAAGTTCTGAAAAACCAAAGTATACATTGACTGTGAATGAATTTATTAAAATTAATTAAGTTTGAAATATTTCACGTTTAGTAGTGCTTGAGATGAAGTCAAGTGTCACATTCAGACACGGAACACATGTTCTTTGGTTCTGCTTTACACAGATAATAAAATTCCTTATTTTTAGTTGTTGTTTGTTGTTATTGTTGTTGTTGTTTGTTTTTGTTTTTTCTCAAAGTCTTACTTTTATTACATTTTGTTTTTCTGCAATCCTACATATTTGTTCACTGTGAGGATAACGCTAATCAGTTTTGTTGATTGACCGAATAGAAAGATACAAAGAATCCGGTGTTTTGATTACAATTCTTCAGATAAAGAGGAAAACTCTTGTCAAGTGATATAAATAATACAATTCCCATTTCATAAGAAGATGAACGGTAGTACTTTAAACAGTTAAACACTGGGGAGAACTGATGTGAAAATGGAGTGCCTGCAGTGTTTCAGATAAATAAAATCATCCAGGGTGGGGGAGTTAGTTTAGGTATTTGGGGTTCCATGTTACATATGTCATAAGGTTTTAGGTAATCATTAATAAAATACATAATTTTGCACAGGCTTTGTTTGAATGCACTGCACTGGCTAAGGATCGCATGCTAGATTCACTAGTTACTATCATTATTATAAATCCAGTAATTCAAACATCTGCGTTGGGAAAGTTAGTTTAGGTAACTTGGATTCAATGTTACAGGTGTTACAACAAAGTTTTACATAATCATTAATCAAATTTATGATCCATTGTTATCATGATTATTAAGTATATCCCACGCTAAATCGACGTCTACTGCGCCAGGGTTCGTGAGTCACATTTGCAAATACCGGTTCATTTCCAAAGAAAAATATGTATTTCATACCGTTCTTTTCACATCAAGACATGATGTTCAATTTTGCCATCATCTGCCCTCTATACTTTCCCAATTTATATTCTGGACAGAGCGACGATAATGTTCATTGAAACTGAACCGGGTTAACACATAATTAGATATTTATATTCTACACGTTAATAAGCGGAGCATGGAGTATATCCGGTCCAAGTTGTGCATTGCGTAAAATATCAACAAAATTGTACTTACGAACAAAATGATCCCGTGCTGCCTTCGTAAATTCACCATTGCAGTCAGTATAATACCGATTTCATTCTTTATATGTCATGAATGGTAGGAAACTTGAAAACATTCATAAAAGCGGATTTGCGTCTTCTACCACTTAAGTATAAAATACATGAAATTGAAAATGTTTGTTTCCTTTTGACCTGAAAGAGCTCTGTTCCTAGCTTATTGTTCAGATTCAGTGACCTGCTGACAGATCAGCATCAGCGCGGCAGCAGTCAGTCACATGTACTGTACCGCGCTGAACGCTTTCCTCTGGCGACCCCTTATACCGCGCTTGCGTAACCTTCGCCTGTGCTTGCAATGCGACTCTTTGTAAGGCGCTCTCACACAGGCAGAAGTAATAAAAAAATATTTGATTCTGGACATTAAAAATCAATATCTACCTATGTTCCCGCCCCCCTATAGTGGTCAACTTTATATCAGTGTGATCAGTATGATTTATTCTATTTTATCGTAAAAAGAACGGTTTTGTTGCAGACATTTTGACCTAACGCAAATTTTAATCTAAATTTCCTGGCCTATGTCTTCAGTTTGGGTAACCGCCTGTACCCCTCACTCCTCTCCCATCCACTCCTCCCACCTCCCTCTCCCTCCAGTCGGTGTCCAGGTGTTCCATGCTGAACGGTGTGAAGTGAGTGGTCCTGTGGTGGCTCCAACACAGCTGACCACATTGTGAAAACGCTGGTCTGGGCCTTGGTGGGACAGCCGTGCGAAGCAAGTCAACGTCAGGTCAGCGGCACTGACAAACTGCATCAGAAAACTGGAGACAGTTGTACACCCACCGGGCTATCCACACCCCTCTCATCCCGCCCTTCACGGTCCACCTGCTCAGTGTCAGTGAAGCACAACGTGCCAGAAGGGGAGGGAGAAAGAGGGCGGAGGTAGTGAGAAAGCCCCCCCCCCCCCCCCCCCCTCCCTTTCCCCAGCAGTGTTGGCAACAGAGGAAATGAATCATTAATCATGCCCATCAGTCCTCCCGAACCCACGTCTGCCACTACTCCCCAGCCATGCCTCTCCACATGCCGAGGGAGGGCAGGCCAGCAGGCGGCTCCTGTCCCACAGCACACGGCCGACAGGCCAGCAGTGCACGCTGTTCGATCAGTCACAACAAATTAAACAGGAGGAATAAAGGCAGTTTCGGGAACAGACATGCCCATCATTTTGTAATCTGCATTTTTCCTGTTTTTGGTTGATGTTTTGGTGTGTGTGTGTGTGTGTGTGTGTCCCCCCCCCCCCCCCCCCCCCCCCCCACCGCCCCCTCCCTTCACCCTTCTTTTTTTCCCCCATCTGTCACGTATTAACAGAGGCTTACCGAAGCAGTGTAAACACAGCTGGTTTTCAAATGAATGAATAAATGACAAGAGAGGCAAGGCCTTCAAGACTCACTTGTGATTCATTAAAAAAAAAAAAATCTAATCGTTAAAATGTGTTCTGTATCTGTTATTATAAAGCTTCGGGTTAAAAAGAAGAAAAAAAGTCCTAACCAGATTCGAACCCCGCGTGTTCGGGAGAGAAGAAACTGTCTTACCCATTACACTATCGTGGCTCCTTAACTGAAGAACTAAAATTTAATATTTTAACATACTTTTTTAAAGGGCGATAAATAAATTGCGGTATCCGCAGTGAGAACGCTGTTTAAATCTTATTATTCTGGTGTATCTTGGGCATTCAAAAAATATTTGAGGGCAATAAAAAATTCTTTTTAAGTCCGCGGTAAAGGAGACGTGGCTATCGCCGCAATCACACTGCAACATTTAGCCGTTTTCTCTAGATCTAGATAGAAGTACAAGTTTAGTTACACCCACCGGGAATGTAGTACGACACGGTCGATTCAATTTCTCATTTATGTTCATTCTAGTTTTATAGTTTTAAAGTTGATATGAAAATTGAGTATTTTGTTAAACTAATAACATGTAGAGCCAAGTACAAGTACTTCTAAACGTCGAATGAAGTGAAAAGGACTTCATTTTGAGAGAAGTCTAGACTGGAAATTTTTTCGTTTCATCAATTCAAGGGTATTAACTCGCATGGTTTACAATTTTTAACTGTGAATTCAGACTGATTCTGTGGATATTTTTATGGCAGTTTGGGGCATAATACAGTAAGTGATGAGGCGTTCACAAATCTTTCTCTGAATAAATATTTAACGGTCTCCTTCTCCAACTTTTCATCACATGTTATCGTTTATTGTCCATTGAATATAGGATTGAATGGGCAGGTCACCAACTTGAAACAAAATGGCGTCGTTCGCGTTCGCGAAGAATATGAGCACACGCTTTGAATGTGTATAACAATATGTGTACGCAATTGATTTTTGCCCATGACCTTCAGGGCTCAACCAATAGATCTATTAAGTCCACTCGTCGTATTGATTTTTGTATTCTCCAAAAAAGACCACTTAGGCGAATGAACATAGTGAAAGCCCTGTACACTGAGAGTAAAACACACAAGCTTTTTATGTATTGAGTATAATTTCAAAATGTAATGTTTAAGATGAGAAAGATCAGTTTAAAGTTTAAAGCAAATTAAGTCCCCTAGCATTAATTACAGATTAATTTCCCTTTTTTACTATCTGCACCAAAACGTTTGCAAAATAAATAAAACTTCCATGCTTAGCAAAAGAAATTCCTGTTTGAACAAAAAATGAAAATAATGACTGCTCTTGTTGTCGTGTCAGAATATCAGATCAAAGTGTCAAGTTTAGAGAATAAAAAAAATATATAAATATAACAGTAAATGCAGTTTGCATATAATTTGGCTTCTTTTTTTTATTTTTTGTGCCCATCCCAGAGGTGCAATATTGTTTTAAACAAGATGACTGGAAAGAACTGAATTTTCCTATTTTTATGCCTAATTTGGTGTCAACTGACAAAGTATTTGCAGAGAAAATGTCAGTGTTAAAGTTTACCACAGACACACAGACACAGACACACACAGACACACAGACACACAGACACACGCGCACACACACACACACACACACACACACACACACACACACACACAACCGAACACCGGGTTAAAACATAGACTCACTTTGTTTACACAAGTGCGTCAAAAATGGTTTAAGAAGAACGTAACATTGCAGTACGATATATGTATCGCCGTCCGCGTTCTGGTCTGGGACTGTTAAACTTAATTCAGATATTTCAGTTTCTAACTGAGGGATGACTGGAAGAGTACTATTGCTAGATTCTATCGTAGACTGTTTAACAAAATATCCATTACATATGTTAGCTTTTTCTTTATTTGTGTAGTACATCTTATTGTTAAATAATAACGGCGGTATTTCACCTGAATCGACACCCTTCTTACTCATAAACGCTTTAACTAATTGCCACCAATATTTGTTACCAAATTGTGAAGGATCAGAAGCCTTTTTATTCAATTCTTCTAAGTATTCGATTTTCCTATTTCTAACTTTTGATACTACAAAATTCCTAAACTGACGGAAGCTTTGCCAGTCTCCTGGCAAATTGCTTCTTTTTGCTTTCTTGTGGAGGTCTTTACGTTGTTTAATTAAGAATAGAATTTTATCAGTCATCCATAGTGTATTACCAGAGCAGATTTTAACCCACTTGAAAGGCATGCATGATTTAGCTATATCAAGTAAAATTTCACTAAACAGTTCTGCCCTTTCATCTACAGTTTCCTTAGATAATACAATATCCCAATTAATCCCTAATAGTAAACGTTGTAATTTTTCCACATATAACTTCTTGTAGTTATAGATAGTCCTCTTAAATGAAGTTTTTCCAGTAACTGAATTCTTTATAGAAACACAAGGAACACTGTGGTCACTACAGATGGGAGATAAGACATCAACAGATTGAATGATTTGTGGACTTTGGGTTAATATCAAATCTAAACAAATACTGGTAGTTTCAGTCACCCGTGTAGGCTGGTTGGTCAGTTGATGCAAGTCATACAGGTTTAATATGTCAAGGAAGTGCTGTGATGGTCTGTTCAGTATTAAAATCTCCAAATATTAAGAACTTACTTGACGTACTGTTTGCTTTGTTAATACTATTACTAATTAATTGCCAATAATTTACTGGTGAATTAGGAGGGCGATAAAAAGACCCAATAAGTAAACTTGTCTGATCAAGTTTTGTTTTTATCCACACAGCTTCTAAGTCAGGTACTGAGAGGTCGTGGCGTACTTTACAATATAGAGAATGTTTTACATAAATTGCAACACCACCGTGAGGGTCATTTGGCCGGTCACGTCTGAAAGGTAGGTGAAAATTAGTCAGTAGTATGTCGTTGTTACAAACGGTATCCGAAAGCTATGTTTCGGAAACAGTAATCACGTCACAATTGCTTAATTCCACGTCTAAAATGTCTATCTTATTTCTCAGACTTTGAACATTGATATATATGGCACGGAGCTCACCACCTACAGCTGGTCCTGGGTTAAGTTCAGTGTCACCTGCTAGTATCAAAAACATGAAGAAGAAGAAGAAAACTATGTATCTTGCAATGCCACAACAACTGTTACAGTCTTTACCACTGGTTCTGTTCATACATTTGATATACGCTTCTCTCTTAATAATCAAAGTATATGTATCAACAAAAAGGTGCACAAAAATAGCTAAACTTACACGACTTGCATTCCTAAAACATGTCAAAATCATACACGGTAATACCATTTGTATATCAGTGAGTACAATGCAGCTGGAGGCCCAGCAACGGAATAGAAGAAACCAACCCTAGCCCTGTAGACACTGATGTCAACAGCCATTAGGTGACAACACTGTGCAGAATAGAGAACACGAAAACAGGGCATTGGATTGTGTTCATTTGGGGTGTAATCTCTCTAAGGGTGAAGAAGATATCGTAAGAAAGTGCATACATATTAAGCTATTTTTAATATCTAGTAAGAATGAAGATAAAGTGGACAGTTTCAGTAATGTGCAATATAAAAGCAAATCAAGTAAACAAACAAAAAATAGCTCAGCAACAAATGAGCACAAGTATAATATGGATCTCCCTCAAGCCAAGTTGTGATTACATAGCATTTTAACTGAGAAAAAAGTGAAAGTGTTCAGATTCATTAATATGTTTAACACATGAATATACTGAAAAAATGCATATTCTCATCTCTTCTGCACAGTCTTACAGAAAACGTCGTGTTCCAGTTAACCGTTCACAATAAATCAAACACGCCTTCCCTCCCCCCCCCCCTCTCTCTCTCTCTCTCTCTCTCTCTCTCTCTCACACACACACACACACACACACACATACTGGCACACACACACACACACACACACACACACATGCACACACGCACGCACGCACTCACGCACGCACACACACACACACACACACACACACACACACACACATGCAAGCACGCTTGCATGCCCGTTCATGAACGACTGTGGGCGCACATGCAAGGGATGGTTTACATTCATAAAAGCAGACATTCCAGGATCCAGGTATGATTTTCTAAATGTCCAGTTTGTAACAAGGCGATGTGTGATGCTATTTCAAGGTTACAATAGCTATACATTGAACCATTTGCAAGATGAGGTTATGATGCATAACACTGTCATGTCACCACACAAACACACATACATAAACATATGCACATGCATACACACACGCATGCTCACAAACACACGCACACAGACATACACACACATACCATGCACAAACATGCTTACACACACGCGCGCGCGCGCGCGCGCGCGTGCATGCGCATACGCATACACACACTTTTATACGACCAAAATCAAAATCGTAAACATAGCCTTTTCCATCATCAAGTCATATGGGGACTTATCCACGGACATTCCATTGACAGCAGTTGCACCAGTGTCAATGTGTCAATTCATTCCAAAATATATGTATCACTGTATGTCACAGGAGTGCACTTACATGCACTGGAAGGGGGATTTGGAGTGGGGGAATCCAAAACCAAGTTAAAGGAGGATTTTTCCTTGAGTTTTTCAGCTGCAGCATCCTATACAGATAGCTGAACATTATCCATAAACATTCAAACTTCATCAATTGCACCAATAAGCATTAGTTCCTAAAAGATTCATGTACAGATAGCTGAGCGTCATCTCCGCTTTAGCCCTGTACATAACCACAGTCAGTGTGAAGTCAAAATTCAAGGTTTCTCAAGTCATTTCAAATTGCCATTGACACACATGTATCTGATTTAAAGATACACACTTACGCATTCGCACATTATACAGTTTGTTCACTTAAGTATATATGCACATGCATTAAGAATATCCACATGGTATGCTAAAGTTATGATATGTATGCATTTACTCATATGTATGTGACATACACACACACACGCACACACCCATCACCCGACACGCACACGTTCACGTACACACTCACGGGCATACACGTGCGCGTGTGCACATACACATGCACACACACCCATACACATTTCCAATATTAAACACAATGCGATGGGCATCAATATGTTAAAAAAATAAAATAAAATAAAAGGGGGGCGGGGGGGCCATATGATTTACAAAATTTTATGCACGGAAGCTTTGCACTTACTCCAAACTTTTGCAAAACGCAGCCAAACGAGACCAAAGTTATTTCAAGTCTGGTACAGAACATGAAACAACCGAATATCCTTCCATATATATATATACAAATATGGATGGCTCACAAGGTTAGTACAGCAAAGTTACTGAAACAACTTAACAAGTGAAGATGTATGTAATGTCGGGCCTGTCACATGGGTGTATCTCGCACCGCCGCGACCCGGATAACAGTGCGCTTGCACCGCTGTGGGAGGCGTGGCACATGTGTTGCTGGTGGGGCGATGGACACTCTATCTGTGTCTCTGCCTCTCTCTTAATTTGTTTCTTAATCAAAGTCATAACAGTCATGCGCAACTACTGAAAGAGTCCTAACAATCGTGCTCAACATACATGCGCGCACACACACACACACACACACACACACACACACACACACACACACACACACACGCACACAATCAGGTAATCACAATAATTGAAAAATCGAATAAATCACCGTGAAATAGATAGTTGTGTCACAATTCACAACGAACAGTCAGAAGAGAGCGTTAAACTGGCGTTGAGTGGTCACACGATGTGTTGTTTCTCTCTTCTTCTTCTTCTTCTTCTTCTCTCTCTCTCTCTCTCTCTCTCTCTCTCTTCTTCTTCTTCTTCTTCTTCTTCTTCTTCTTCTTCTTCTTCTTCTTCTTCGTATATTCGTTGTAGTTGTTTGAATGACAGTGATCTTATTTGTCCCTCATGCAGATGTGCTGAAGAAACTGGACTGCATTTGCTTTATGTTTGCTATAAAAGTTTGATTAGGCATTTAAATTTCGCAGTGTAGTTTATGTAATGCATTTAAATTTCACAGTGTAAGTTGTCGTTTTTATCAATAGTTGTGCATTGTTTTTTGTGTTGTTTTTGTTGTTGCTGTTGTTGTTTTGTTTTGTTTTGTTTTTTCTTTTCTATTCGTTTAATCGTTAATTTATGTACATTGCCAGAAGTATGGATGTTAATTGTGGAGTGCAGTGATAGCCTGGAGGTAACGCGTCCGCCTAGGAAGTGAGAGCGCGCTGGTTCGAATCACGGCTCAGCCGCCGATATTTTCTCCCCCTCCACTAGACCTTGAGTGGTGGTCTGGACGCTAGTCATTCGGATGAGACGATAAACCGAGGTCCCGTGTGCAGCATGCACTTAGCGCACGTAAAAGAACCCACGGTAACAAAAGGGGTTGTTCCTGGCAAAATTCTGCAGAAAAATCCACTTCGATAGGAAAAACAAAATTAAAAAAAAAAAACTGCACGCAGGAAAAAATACAAAAAATGGGTGGCGCTGTAGTGTAGCGACGCGCTCTCCCTGAATTTCACACAGAGAAATCTGTTGATAGAAAGAAATAAAATACAAATATAAATACAATTGTACTGGAATGTTCACAGTGCCTCTTTCGCAAGAGGCAATTATCTTTCTCGAAGAATTATCCGTATCTCTTTCTTTCTTGGTTATGTGCATTTTGAATATCACTCGTATTATCAAAAAAGAATACAACACCATACACATGCTGCGTTTATCCGTTCGTATGCGGTGTCAGTGGATTGTGGAGAATATAACGAAAAAGATTTTTGCACTGACGCACCACTGTTGTCTAGTGTTTGTGCCGCTTCGTGACCGTATGTATATGATGGTAATGATGATGATATAGATACTTATGATAGCGGCTATCCACGGTCGGAGACCAAGCTCTAAGCGTCTTACAAATTCTGGGTCATTTGCACAACAGGCAGCCTACCTTGGTAGAGCCGACTGACGGCTGCCAGTGGGCGCTCGTCATTCGTATCCTATGTTATTCAATCAGATTTCATGCATGAACACATACAAACTCAGACAGACATGTAACATTTTATGTGTATGATCGTTTTGTTTATTTACCCCGCCGTTTCTGGGGGTGTGCGTGCTGGGAATGACCTTGTTTCTATGACCCACCGAACGCTGACATGGATTACACTGAGGATCTTTAACGTGCGTATTTGATCTTCTGCGTACGTATACACACGAAGGGGGTTCAGGCACAAGCAGGTCTGCACACATGTTGACCTGGGAGATCGGAAAAATCTCCACCTTTTAACACCAGGCTCTGTTACCGAGATTCAAACCCGGGACCCTCAGATTGAAAGTCCAATGCTTTAACCACTCGGTTGCTTGATACCAAAACATGCTTTTTGTATAATGCAAGTAAAAATTTATTTTAAAAAAAAATATATATATAAAATAAAAACGGGGGTGGGGGTGATGGGAGCGGTGGATAGGGGGTTCATTAGTTTAGGCAAAAACCAATTTGATACACTTGCAATTAATACTCTTGTAAGTTTCCCTCGATGTGTCTGAGTTTGTGCTTTCGTATCTGTATGAATTTCTCGGTTAAGCAAATAATATAGGCGCGATTATGTTTTGCTTGACGTTGAAATCCTTCATGCTCTAACAGGGGTGAAAGAAAACTCAAAACATTGTTTTACTTGATTTCAAACATGTCACGAGTCACTTTCTTTTCTTTTTTTTCTTTTTTAATTTTTTTTTTTTTTTATATATATATATACCTTCAGTGAGAGTTTAAACTTCAATTTCTGCACCACTTGGGCTCAGATCGAGTCTGTCTGCACATGGGGAAAGCTATAAAACTGGCAGCTGACAGTAGTCAAAGATTAATCAGGGTATCAACTGAGAAAGCAACAGTGTTCACACGTCATGTTAGGCTAGCTGCGTGCCTGGTGGAGTGAAAACGTGCGAACCGCACTGGGTTAACACAGCACACTGCCACACATAAGCACGCCAGCTACTCACTCTCTGTGCGGTTTCCGTTATTTTGTTCTCAGTGAATTACGGAGTACACCCCACCCACCCTCGCCGTTACCACCCTCCATAGATAGAAACAGTCTTGCCAGCAACCATAGACTTTTTTTCAAAATCTTGATAACTGATTTACCTATATGGCTCAGTCCGCCGTTGATAAATGATATAATTAACTGGTAAATCAACATGCAAACAAACAGGTATTAGACATAGAAATGAAGATGATAATATCTTTTATTCAGAAATAATCTCATAAATGTTCACAAATTAACCGTTATTATGAGTGCCCTTAATATAATCATTGTCAACACAGCAACAGTCTCTATCATTCGGATTTTTGCCATTATCATGAAAATGATAACTGTCAACATTATCATGGTTTCGGTCATCATGTCATCATTACCATCATGATCAAACTGGATGATTTAAAGAACATACGTGTATGTCAGCGCACAGGCTCTACAGAACGATTTGATACTCTGTTCCCCTCAACCCCACCCCCCACCCTCCCAAGTGTTTTTTTGTTTTGTTTTGTTTTTGTTTTTTCCCCACAAGATTATTTTTTCGCTGTTTCAAGAGTTCTTATTCTATATCAACATGTTGGGTTTTTGTTTGTTTGGTTGTTTTTTTCAATTTTCAACATGAACATTCACAATGATGATACCCGTCACGACTCAGGGAGATTTGTGCTGAAAACATGTATCGCAGGGACGTGGAGAACGAGATGGACATTATGGCTCTGTCATGATATGGATGAGAAGATTACCGCCGACATTCCCACTGCCTGGGGAGATTGCTGCGATACACTGACCATTGTTCATGCCAAGCCTTCAGATGCTTTGGTACACAATGGGCCTCCCCGATCAATGCAAGCCCTGATTGTCAGGGGGAAAGAGGCCATCAAGCTACACTATGGTAACGGGGCCAGCCGGAGGGAGAGACGAGAGGGGAGTAGAAAATGGAGCTCTGTGTGTGTGTGTGTGTGGGGGGGGGGGGGGGGTGCGGAGGGGTGCGGAGAGGGGGGTAGCTAAGGGGGGGGGGGGGCGGGGGGGTGGAGGTGAGCGAGTTACAGAGTCTCCATGACTTATTTTTTTAATGGGATCGCATGTTTCCGACAGACTATCTTTACTCGATCACATGTCTGCGACAGTCTGTAAACACCCTTTTATCCGCTCTGTCCCTCTTCGCACCTAATTTTGGGGCTAAAGGTCAAATATACGTTCGTGCTACTGAACACTCATGTTTGTACACCAAGCATTTTTTTCCTGGGTGAGCGCGCGCGCGTGTGCGTGTGAGTGTGTGTGTGTGTAAAGAAATGCTGTAAAAAGTTGGGTTTGGGGTTGTTGTTTTGTAAGTTTCTTCTCCGGTTCCAATTCTCGACACGTGTGTGTAAACTTTCGCGCATTCGAACATGTGCAGATACAGACAGGTTGGGATAGTCTAGTGGGGGGAGAGAAGTTGGCGAAGGGGGGGGGGGGGGGGGGGGGGAGATGAGATTATGCGAGTTTTATGACAATCGCAATCTAGAAACTTCGGCCATTATTTCTTCTTCTCTGTCTTCGTTCGTGGGCTTCGTTCACTGGAATGTACTAGTGGGCTTTTACGTGAATGGCCGTTTTTACTCCCGCCATGTAGACAGTCATACTCCGTTTTCGGGGGCGGGAGGCGGGGGGGTGGGGGTGGGGGGGGTACATGTCAGGTATGTTCTTGTTTCCATAATGCATAACTCACCGAACGCTGGCATGGATTACGAGATCTTTAACGGGCGCAGTTGATCTGCATGCGAATACGAAGGGGGTTCAGGCGATAGGAGGTCATTGATATGGAGGATCGGAAAAATCTCCACCTTTATCCACCATGACCGGGATTCAAAATATACAATTTATGAAACATTTCTTCTCTCTGTCTCTGTTTCTGCCTACCTGTCTGTCTGTTAGTCTGTCTGTCTGTCTGTCTGTCTGATGAAACCTAATTACAATTATGTATGCATATATATACATATATGTATCTACATGTAGGCATATGCATGCATGTGTGTATATGTACGTAAGGGTGGGTGTGTTCGGGGATGAATGTGTGCATATTTGTGTGGGCGTGAGTGTGTGACTGTGTTCCCTTTATTACTTTTTATAATGATGATGATGGTGATGATTGCTATCATCATTAGTAGTAGTGGTGGTGGTAGTAGAAGTAGTAGTAGTAGTGTTTACCGTCATTATTATTGTTGTGTCTTATCGTTATTGTTTTTGTTGTCTCAAGGACAGATTGGAAGACTACGCAATGCCTAAAATCTGTATCCTTGAGTAATAAAGTTTTAAAATCTTGAATCTTGAATCTCTCCAGATTAATATCTAAACATGTTTTTGTAAGCTTGATAATTCGGTTGCGGTATTCGAGGTGATAACGCCTTTTTTTTTAAAAATCATGTTATTTTGGTACATTTCGGGCATTTAAGAAATTCTTTAAAGTCCGCGGTAAAGGAGACGTTGCCATTGCCTCAAGCACACCGTAATTTATCCCCATTCTCCACGTTTGCTGAGATCGTGTTCGACAGACTCAGCCGGCAAAACTTGGCCTACAACAGGGTCCATTCAGTTTAAATCATGTTTTTTGTGTGTGTTTGTGTTTTTTATATCTTGATTATTTACGAAAATCTTTTTATTTGGCGATAAAGGAGACGTTGCCATCGCCTCAGGCACACCGCAACATATGTGCTGTTTTCTCAAAATTTGCACAGACCGGTCTAGACAAGGCCGACCGAAACTCGGCAGTGAAACGTGAAACAGTCGATTCAAATTTTCTTTCATGTTCATTCTAGTTAATTCAGTGTGCACTTCAGAATATTCGTATGCAGTAAACACGTCGATGGTGTACTTAGTGTCACTGTACTGATGTGTTCTGTCCAGAATTTGCATTTCTTTTCTTTTAAATGCGAACAAGAAAAACTATGTCATGCCGTCATGTTACCAAACATAGCCTGTGTTCCAACAAATGAGAAGCGGTTTTATGGTGCGTTTTTTTTTTTTTTAATCGGATCGAGTCTCAACCATTAATGATCCGGAAAAAATGCTTAATGCGGAAGACTTCCAACCTATTATTGGTATGACTGTGAAGGTTTTTTCCCCTGCTATTTTTTAGTCGAAATTTGGTATTGGTAAAGTATTTCCAGAAAAAATAATGTTAAAGTTTACCACGGACACACAGACATACATAAATACATACATACAGACAGACAGACACACACACACACACACACACACACACACACACACACACACAACAGAACTCCGGGTTATAATATTGACTCACTTTGTTTCCACAAGTGAGTCAATGAATCAGCTATCCAGAAATCTGAGCGTGTGCGTACATGTATTCACGAGCGAAGTAAGAAAGACTGGGACAATGATTGAACGAATACGAAAAACACTGGCCTATGGCTGAATACAAAAGCCATTAGGCCTATATTATCCCCGGGGTACGACCCCACCCTCCATGTTCTTTTCTCTCCTCCATCGGAGAAGAAATGGCCCTAGGGACGAATTACCGGGACCAGTCGTTGAGAACGAAATTGCCTGGAACGATTTGTGGCACTGTCTCTCCCTCCCCAGCTATTCCCAAGTTATCTCGACATTTTCTTGGGAAAAAGGTAGGCCCTGCATAGCGCATGTTACACATTATACGACCTGTCCTTCTGTTGCTGATCCTATGCACCAATCCCCACCACACCCCACACTCCACACCCACATATCCCTTGCCTCATCCACTCTGTTAGGTTCCGAACTCTGGAGAACATGGACTGAAATTACAGGAGGCAAACTAACAATTTAGTCGATTCAGCGGTACCGGCTACACAGCCCCTTCTCCCACGCATGAGGATGTTAATTAGGCCGTGGAGCAATAGACCGTGCCTGATGTGTGTGGATGCCTTTTAGGATTTAGTTTCCTGCGGTGTCAATAGCATACTTCTTCACTGTACACTAACTGACGGCAATTTCGCCGCGGATTTCCCCATCTGTTTGCCTCAGTATTGATACATATGGTCTGATTCATATGGGTTTATCAACTGTACAGTGACTTTTCCGCTTTCAAAAGTGAAACTGTATATTTTTATGGACTGTCAGTTAGTGAGGTCAGTCACTGAAATTCGGGTAATATACGATTTTAAAAACAAACAAACGAACTTGTTTTGCATCGTGATTGAAAATCACATGAACCAACCGTCTGTACAATAACTGAACACTCCCCGAGATAGCTATAAGAACAAATAGGCCTAATTAATTAACGACAGGCAGATAGTTAGACAGATAGAGATATATAGAGAGACAGAAGACGGACAGGCAAAGAGAGAGAGAGAGAATGTGTGTGTGTGTGTGTGTGTGTGTGTGTGTGAGGAAGAGAGAGAGAGAAAGGGGGTTGGGGAGGGAACAGAGAGACAGAGGCAGACGGACAGACGATAGAGACAGAAAGACAGACAGACAATAAGCAGATAATTGATTAACTAGACAACAGGCAGATAGATAGACACATAGAGAGATATAGAGAGACAGATGACAGACAGGCAAAGAGAGAAAGAGAGAGAGAGAGAGAGAGACATACAGACAGACAGACAGACAGACAGAGTGTGTGTGTGTGTGTGTGTGTGTGTGTGTGTGTGTGTGTGTGTGTGTGTGTGTGTAAGGGAGAGAGAGAGGGGATAGAGTAAACAGAGAAACAGAAACAGACAGACGAGAGAGACAGACAAACAGATAGACAATAAGCAGATAATTTATATGGTTCGCTAGACGACAGGTAGATGGATAGATAGATAGACAGAAGACAAAGAGAAAGAGAATGAGAGAGAGAGGGAGGGAGACAGAGTAGGAGAGACAGACAGACAGTGAGAGAGACAGGCGAGAGAGAGAGATGGAGAGAGAGAGACAGAGACAGACAGACAGACAGACAGAGAGCCACACATACACGCACGTGCGCGCGCGCAAACACACACACACACACACACCTACGTATGCATCATAGTAGTGCACGCACGCACACGCACTCAGACACGCACGCATACACACACAGAGACTGTCAGACACTTGATTCACCCAGTTAACAGTCACACACTGTCAACAGACAGACAGACAGAGAGAGAGAGGGGGGGGGGAGGTGAGATATAGGGCTGAGGGGAGAGAAAAAGAGGAAGTGAAGGGGGCAGGAGACGAAGTGTTGAGCGTTTGAATGTCTTAGTTTGGGCGTGGAGTTATCGTTTGATAATAGTCCTCCGTGCTCCAATATGAGTGAAAGGATAGATAAAACTTGAATAATTTGATAGGTTAACGTAAAAATGTAAGGTAATAAAACAGAACGAAAGACAGAAGAAAGAAAGGAGAAAAACAAAAAAGAAAAAGATGGAAGCGAGGACAGGGGATTTTACTAAAAGGTAAAAGAACAAGAAAAGAAACCAAGAAAAAGAAAAAGAAAGGTACATTAATATTGCACAAGCGCGCGCAAACACAGACATACAGACAGACACAGACACAAACACAGGCACACACACACACACACACACACACACACACACACAAACTCCAGGAAATGATGGTCCCACGGTTTCAGTTTATTTTACAGACAAGTTTGGACAATATTCAGAGAATTGCCCTCTGGTTTAAGCAGTAACTGAATGTTCAGAGGAATGATCTTATCCTCAACCCAATAAAAGCATGATTATCAAAATAGGTAAAGGGGGGGAAGGAAAAAAAGTGACGTCCATTTTTGTAGACGATTAACCCCTAAACTAATACTGATTTCAAGCAAAAAATGGTGAGCGCATGCGGAACTCGTACTTGCACTGAACAAGTTTCTGTGTGAGTGTGTGTGAGGGAGAAGGGGGGGTGCGCAGTCATGTGTGTGTGTGTGTGTGTGTGTGTGTGTGTGTGTGTGTGTGTGTTATACGTCGATATTTCTTACTTGAGTATACATTGCACTCTTAAATTGTTGGGAAGCTAATGTTGACTTTTTTTTCGTTTTAAAATTCAAAAAAGCCTTTGTACATGATCACTAGCAATTTTTTTGTGTTATCAAATTATTGCTTCTTTGTTATTACTTTCTTGTGATCATTGTACAGCTCTTTGAGTACAGCTCACAGCGCTTGAAGGCGCTATGTTAATTTCTATTATTGTTGTTATCATTATTATTATTATTATCATCATTATTATTGTTATCATTATTATCATTATTATTACTGATTATTATCATCATTATCATAATTACCACTAAACTTGATACAGACCGTTTGGACTGATGAGCGAAGTGTATATAGCCAGGACTGGTATGATATGGCCGCATAGACTGTTTAAACCCCGGGGGTTACAGTAGCCGGCCTAGGCTCAGTACTTTATACCTGGGGTATAAGCTAGCCAGGGGTCAGTAGAGTTCGGCCTGTTACACCCGATGTCACTTTTCACACACACACACAAACACACACACACACTGACGTTCAGAGTGCATTTCCGGTCGACTTTGCAAAAAAAACAACAACCGCGTTATTATTCATTTAATTCGCATTAATCAACTGTTAATTCTGCCCATGTTCACAACTGATGTATATGTCAACATCAACAATCTCTCTCTCTCTCTCTCTCTCTCTCTCTCTCTCTGTGTGTGTGTGTGTGTGTGTGTGTGTGTGTGTGTGTGTGTTTAATTTTTTTTTCAATCCTGTGATTTTTTTTGATTTTTTTTTCAGTCCTGTGATCTTTATAGTCTGAATTTGTTCACGTGTGAATGGAAAATCCTAGACACGCACAATCTATGCACATGGGGGTCTCCTTTCAACGAGTCGCCTCCACTCCCTCGTCCACAATGCTTGTTCGTGTTTTACACCGTTGTGAAGCATCGTGTTCAGTGATTCCACACAGCACGGCTGGTTTGATCAAGTGCAGTCAGTGCGTGTCATCCACTTAAAAAAAGCGCGTGTGTACCGAACAGAGCAAGCATGTGCGACCCTCACTTCAAAAATAAGCATTATACTTTTAACGTTATTTTGGCTCGCTGAAAATTACATGTAAAGTAAACAGCCTCATAATCCCATTTTAAGATCGACCAAGTTTCAGCTGCCAACGGTATTACCGGCGCACTACATGTGGCTGGTTGTGTGCGCGGAGGCATACGGCTGGGTCGGAAGCAGTGCGGCCATATTGTGTGTTCCGCCATTTGAACAGTCGTGGAACGCATCTGTGTCCCGAAGTTGAAATATTTTGCGGGATTGTGGTAGTTACATTGGAGTACTGGTGAAGTCCGACTTGGAGTAACAAGCTTTAAGCTTGTAGGTGCGTTTCTGGTGATTTATGCGTTGGAAAGGCTTCACTGGAGGGAGAAAATGGAGACCGAACCAAGCAAGCCGCGGAATCGCACCAAGCGCAAGGAAAGAGCGCATCATCAACTCAATCAGGAAAAACAAAATCCAGCGGATGAGGGCTTCAGCGGGGATGAAGGAGAAGGGTCTCCCCCTCGCTCCAGCAGGGAAAAATGTCGAACCAAGCCTCGAAGACAGCGCAACAATTCTTCACTTTCATTTGAAGAGGACATCATTGATGGATTCGCTATCATGAGCTTCAAAACACTGGAAGACCTCGAGGTAAGCACAAAAGCTTTATTCAGTATTGACCAGCGACTTGCGGGTGATTGCTGGCGGCTCTTTGCTCGTCGGTTACAATTCTTTTACTTTGTTCCTATATAGACAAGGTGTTGTTGTTGTTTTTTATCTGTACTTTCGTGTGTTACCCAGAAGTGTTTTTTCTCAATTCTTTCCACCCCAAGCTTTGTATGTGTTTAATTTCCTGTATGAAGTCGGTCCGACCAGGCCATAGGCCAGCACTGCTCCCATGTGTGAACTCTTTTCCTTCATTCAGCAGATAATTACAATGTTAGGGGATTATAACACATGGGAGTGGGTAGGGAGGGGGATAGGGGTGAAAAATATTTTATGGTCTTTGTTTTGTTTTGTTTTTTGATGTGTCAGCAGTAGATGACTTGTACAGTTCTTGTATCTAACTTAAAAGCTGATTAGCTTGATCATTGATGGTAGTCACTGATCAATGACCAGTTATTCAGAAATTCCAAACTTCATTAAATAAACTATAAAGTTAAGATAAATTTGTATGAATTGGCTTAACTTCTTATTATGTTGAAGATTTTTACAATAAAGTTATAATTTGTATCCCAGTGCAGAAGAAGGCATCCATGGAAGTCAAGGCTATCAAGGCAAAAGTAAATAGAGTACATGGTTCTATAGACCAGCTGACACTACACTGACTGAATTTCAAGAAATCTGCATATCATTGTAGGTTAGAAGAGACTGAGAACCTGTGAATATTTCTCACAGAAAAAAGCATTTTTGACTCACTTGTGTAAACAAAGTGTGTTATAACCGGTGTTCAGTTCTTGTGTGTTTGCGTCCAAGGTAAACTTTAACATTGCCATTTTCTCTGGAAATAGTTATTATCTGGGGGAAACTCTCAAGCAGCATTTCATTGCTCAGTCTGGCCTCTGCCCCATCTTCACACACACACACACACACACACACACACACACAAGCAAACGCCCCCACACCCCCACCCCCCAGAAAAAAAGAAACAAACAGAAAGGTGGGAAGCAGATAAGGATATGGTGGTAAAAAATGCACAGAGAGAGTTAGAGAAAGAGAGAATGAATGAATGAATGAATTTTTTTTTATTGTATTCAGGCCATAGGCATCATTACACTGGGATGCTTGGAAGGGGATCATGCTGACAGTAACATTCCATTGACAATCTTACGAATATTCAGAACTGCCCAACTCCACGACTCAGAAATTGCACTATGTAAATGATGAATCAACAGCAATGTTTTTCAACAGTTTATCATGAAAGAGAGAGAGAGAATTATAGATCTGCAGTATTGGACTGATTCACTCGCAGGCATTGTACTGGAATTTAGATATATGTCAGTCAGGTGGGGACATGACAGATTTGAAGAACTGAAGAAAACCTACAATGTCTCCTGTTGTTGGTGGGGGGTGTGGGGGGGACAACCTTGAAGAAAGGCCACCGTTGAATGTTTTTTTAGTTGATTTTATATATATATATATTTTTTTTTTTTCGGTATGAAATCAACGTACCAGTCACTTGAGTTAGTGGATGACTGAGTGATCAAAAAAAATCTTCATAGTATTTTTTTTTGTTTTGTTTCTAAGAAAGCTAGTTATTATTTGAATTATTTCAGGTATGTTCCCTTGCTATGAGTATATCACAGTAAGAGTAATTAAGAATTTACTTATTTTCTTTTGTTACATCTCATAAAATATGAACTCACAATATACACAGAATAAATTAAGTACTCACAATGCACACATAATAAATTAAGTAATCATGATGAATCATCCAATCATTGAATTTACAGCATATGTGGTGTATGTTTGTGCATGCGCATGTGTATCATTATCATTATGACAGGATGGGTGTGTAGTGTAAATTAAAAAGCTGTTGCCAGTAATTCTGTATATATAGGTTGTAAATACGGTTTCTTGTATGGTTTCTGTGCTTTTGATTTTTTGGTTTTGTGTGAAAAATCCAATAGTGGAAGCCACAAATATACAGCAGTCAATTTAATGACATATGAATTTTTTGATGTAACTAAGATTGTTTAAACGGTGCAGTCAGTCATTGAATCAGAAAAAATGATGGCAAGTCCAGGCTGCCAATAAGTTGCAGAGAAGACAGAAGCATACTTCAGCAGTCTATTGTTGTCACTTGCCATAGTTCTCACTCACTGATTCATCCTATTTGAATTATGTATCAGTGCTCTACTTTGAAAATTAATTTGCAAACTTGTGCTAATTGAACAAACTGGAAATTTGGAGGCACAGCTAACATTGTAAAAAAAAAAAAAGAAGTAGATAATGTTTGTACTTCTTTTCGTCATGCACTGTCAAGATAGTTGAATAGCCACTATTGATTTTTTTTTTTTTAAATTGTGAAATTACAATTTTCTTATCTTATGACTTTGAGTAAATGTTTCAAAGAATACAACCTCTATATCATCCAGCAGATTATTTCAACTCTTGTCAGGCAGATGAGATCAGGAGCTAAGGAGGTAGAACAAGAAATGTTGATGTTTTTTCCAGATGTCTTCCCATAGCTGTTGGGACCCAGCATGAAATGTCTGTGGTGTAGCTAAAGTTCTCTGCAAGTTTCCATTTCTTTTTTTGTACATGGAAGGATCAGCTTCAGTGCACTCTCTGTCTGTCCTTTACTGAAGTGTGTTTGCACGTGTGTGTGTGTGTGTGTGTGTGTGTGTGTGATTCTCTCTCTCTCTCTCTGAACATGTATGCACGCATGCTTACAAAGTTACATACATGTATATATGTTGATGTTCTTGTGAGCATGCCTGTGCATGTGCATGGATCTGTGAGTGTGTGTCTACTCAGTATGCTTAAAAAAGAATAGTAAAATGTAATGAAAACAATATATATATGTGAGAGAAAAGTGAGTGATTTTGGTTGAATGTAAAAATGAGCATTGTTTTATTTCAAACTAGAAGTAATTTCAGCAATGAAATTTGATATATATCATTTAATTTATACACACATACATACACACAGAGACTCAAACACACACACACACACACACACACACACACACACACACACACACACACACACATATTTGGTAGATGTTAAGTTTATAAATTCACTATTTTGCCCTCCATACCTCCACCCCACCCCCATCTACAAGATAAAATTCCTTATTTTGACTTGGTAGTGTTCTGTTCAGTTTATATTCTGAGAAATACGTTAAAAAAGAAAGAAAGAAAAAAAGTTCCTTCCAAATCTGCTGTATTGCAGTAAACTATCAGGTACTGCTGTTGGATTGAATACAAACTAAAAATAGGTCAGAGATTACCAATGTCTGGTGGAAAAACAGCCCCAAACTGTTGCCAGTGGCTGTCACATGTGGTGGGGTGGGAATGATAAAAGGCAGGGAGACAAAAGATGTAGGTTTCACTTTGTGGGGGTGTATCGTGATGAACAGTAATGAGCTAGGTGTGACAGATAACAGGCAGGCATGCAGAGAGCCTGTATTCACCAGAGCCAATACACTGTTTGAGCAAACAGTGGCAGCCCAGTTAGAGGAGCAGGCCAGTTAAGTACCCAGCTTGAAAGACAGCCACAGCAGTCAACATTGTTACATTGTTGGCTGTGAAGAAAACAACAGATAATGCTAAGCTTACCTTTTAAGTTTTCAACACTGAACAGATCACTGATCAGTAGTCATCAACATGGCAACAGTTAACGATGTGGCGGATTATGGTAAATTTAACTGAGATAGTGCTTTTCCGTCGGTGTCAAATAGCCTTTTGTTTTGTTTAAAAGACATTGTGTGTTTTTACGTCAGTGTCAAATAGCTTTTTGTTTTGTTTGATTGACATCTTGTAAAATAGCTTTTTGTTTTGTTTGATAGACATCTTGTAAAATATTTTGGCAATTTCTCAGACACATTACTCAGGGGGATAAACAAACACATACAATACATAGACAGAGTCAGACACACACTCTCCCACCTCGCCCCCTGCCCAACTACCCCCCCCCCCCCCCACCCCCTGTCTCTCTGTCTGTCTCTCAGAGGACTGAAGAGATGGTCATCATGGAACTCACAAAGTGCTAAAATTAAAATGGAAAATTTGCAACTGGTTAAAATGATATGCTTTTCTGTCTGATTTAGTTTTAAAAGTTTTTTTTGGGTTTTTTGTTGTTGTTTTTTTTATTTGTTTTTTTTAATTATAAAATTATTTGTATGTCATATACTGTGTGATACAGAGAAGGATAGGGGTGGGTTCTGGTTTCTAGTGTAAGCATGTGACTTCTTACAGTTCAGTAACAATTTTTTGACTGAATAAGTTAACTAGTTGGTTGGCTGATTGACTTGGAGAGTAAATTATGTAAATGGTTAATTTATTGATAGATTACACTTTGTTATTTCAGTGAATTAATTATTAATCAACAGTACATTTGTTTGTTAGACTCGCCTATTTATAACTATATAAGCTAACAAATATACTTGTATGCTTTGTTCAATTGTTGTCAGTTCATTTATGTTTGCTTACAGCATGTATGTTTGTGCGCGCATGTGTGTGTGTGTGTGTGTGTGTGTGTGTGTGGTTGAAAAAATGTTTAAACTCTGGTTTCTACTCCTGCCATTTCAGAAATTGGTATTTGTATTTTTTTAAGACTTGCATCATTTGTCTTTAATGTTAATCTTATTCAGTTTGAAATACCTTTCCCATTGTCATTTTTAAAGTACATTTTGGCATCAGACTTTTACATTGATTCCATGCCCATCTGAAAAAACAGGCATTATGCTTGAACGGAAAACAAGTCGGGGAAAATGTTATTTTGTTAAACTGAAAAGAAAATTGTCACTTTAGTGTTTTCCTGAATACAGAATAGTGTTGCCGATCTTAAATCGCTCTTCCAACTCAAAATACGTCACAAGGATTAATACCCTCACGCTTTGATCAGTTGGCATTCAACACAGCACGCTACCTATTATGACAGCCGTACAAATTTATTAGCCAGCTTGGCCAAACGGCGTGAATTTGCTTGTCGTTTTCTGTCTGACCTTTGTGGGGCGCAGGCAGGCTGTTCGCAGCACCCGCCGTCTTTGTTTGGCCTATTGTGAATTCATCGGTGACGGAGCAGCGCGGAGGCCGGGGAAACGTCAGTGAAAGCCCCGCACACACACAACAAAGCCCGCAGCCTTTCAAGACAGAGAGCAGACACAGTTTGAGGGGAGGGGGATATGGGGGGTATATGGGGTGTGTGTGTGTGTGGGGTGGGGGGGGGTGGGGGGGGGAGGGGGAGGACGTGGGGGGTGGGGGTGACAAATGCTGGGTGTTACTACCCGGATTCTTCAAGCTCTGGTCTACTGGCCTCGCTGGGAGAGGTCGGGTTAGTAGTTATATACTTGTTCGGGCATGCTTTGTGGGGGTGTCAGTACAGAGCGTAATATTGCCCACTTATTTTCAGAACATAAAAAGATGGAAATGCAGGCATCGCACAAGCAAATAAAACAACACCAGCTTAAAAGAAGCACGATTTAGGATTTAGTCTTAATGGCTGTGTGCATATTGCAGGAATTGAAGGCAAAATTGATTTAACTTGGAAAAGTGCAACTGTAATTTTTTTTTTTTATAAATGGAGATCTGCTGACTTTGAAAATAAAGTAATGAGCTTACAGATTTATAAATGGTGTAATGAAAACTAGTTGACTTGGAAAACAAGAGAGGCAAGGCCTTCAAGACTCACTTGTGATACACTTTAAAAAACAAAACAAAAAAATCTAATCGTTAAAATGTGTTCTGTATTTGTTGTTATAAAGCTTCGGGTTAAAAAAAAGAAAGAAACGAATAAAAGAAAAAAAAAAGTCCTTATGGCAGATTCGAACACCGCGTGTTCAGGTGAGAAGAAACTGTCTTAACCAATACACTAGCGTGGCTCCTTAACTGATGTTAAAAAATTTAACATTTAAACATGCTTTTTTAAAGAGTGATAAATCGATTGGGGTATTCGCAGTGAGAATGCTGTTTAAATCATATTCTGGTGTATCTTGGGTATTCAAAAAAATCTTTAAGGGTAATTAAAAATTCTTTTTAAGTCGTAAAGGAGACTTAAAGGAGACGTGGCTATCGCTGCAATCACACTGCAACATTTAGCCGTTTTCTCTGGATCTAGATAGAGGTACAAGTTTAGTTACACCTGCCGGGAATCTTACGACACGGTCAATTAAATTTCTCTTTTATGTTCATTCTAGTTTTATAGTTTTAAAGTTGATTTGAAAATTGAGCATTTTGTCAAACTAATAACATGTAGAGCCAAATACAAGTACTTCTAAACGATATATGAAGCGAAAAGGACTTCATTTTGAGAAAAGTCAAGACTGGAAATTTTTACGTTTCATCAAGGGTTTTAACTCTCTTGGTTTATTAGTTTTAACTTTGAATCCCGACTGATTTTTGACTCACTTGTGTAAACAAAGTGAGTCTATGTTTTAACCTGGTGTTCGGTTGTCTTTGTGTGTGTGTGTCTGTGTGTCCGTGGTAAACTTTAACATTGACATTTTCTCTGCAACTACTTTGTCAGTTGACACCAAATTTGGCATAAAAATAGGAAAAATTCAGTTCTTTCCAGTCATCTTGTTTAAAACAATATTGCGCCTCTGGGATGGGCACAAAAAGATAAAGAATGAAGCCTAATTATATGCAAACTGCATTTACTGTTATATTTATATTTTTTGTATTCTCTAAACTTGGCACTTTGATCTGATATTCTGACCCAACGGCTAGAGCAGTCATTATTATCATTTTTTGTTCAAACAGGAACTTCTTTTGCTAAGCATGGAAGTTTTATTTATTTTGCAAACGTTTTGGTGCAGATAGTAAAAAAGGGAAATTACTCTGTAATGCTAGGGGAGTTAATTGGCTTTAAACTGATCTTTCTCATCTCAAAACATTACATTTTGAAATAAGAGAGGCAAGGCCTTCAAGACTCACTTGTGATGCACTTTTTAAAAAAATCCAAGCTTTTTATGTTTTGAGTATAATTTCGAAATGTAATGTTTAAGATGAGAAAGATCAGTTTAAAGCAAACTAAGTTCCCCCAGCAGAGTAATTTCCCTTGTTTTACTGTCTGCACCAAAACGTTTGCAATAAACAAAACTTTCATGCTTAGCAAAAGAAGTTCCTGTTTGAACAAAAAATGATA